>NC_041214.2:66016803-66033622 GCF_002837175.3 Physeter macrocephalus | reverse complement strand
TTATAGCAATACAATCCTACCTTAAGAAACAGGAAACATCTCAAATAAACAACCTAACCTGCACCTAAAGCAATTAGAGAAAGAAGAACAAAAAAACCCCAAAGTTAGCAGAAGGAAAGAAATCATAAAGATCAGATCAGAAATAAATGAAAAAGAAATGAAGGAAACGATAGCAAAGATCAATAAAACTAAAAGCTGGTTCTTTGAGAAAATAAACCATAATGATAAACCATTAGCCAGACTCATCAAGAAAAAAAAGGGAGAAGACTCAAATCAATAGAATTAGAAGTGAAATAGGAAAAGTAACAACTGACAATGCAGAAAATACAAAGGATTATGAGAGATTACTGCAAGCAACTATATTCCAATAAAATGGACAACCTGGAAGAAATGGACAAATTCTTAGAAATGCACAACCTTCCGAGACTGAACCAGAAGAAATAGAAAATATGAACAGACCAATCACAAGCACTGCAATCGAAACTATGATTAAAAATATTCCAACAAACAAAAGCCAAGGACCAGATGGCTTCACAGGTGAATTCTATCAAACATTTAGAGAAGAGCTAACACCTATCCTTCTCAAACTCTTCCAAAATATAGCAGAGGGAGGAACACACCCAAACTCATTCTACGAGGCCACCATCACCATGACACCAAAACTAGACAAAGATGTCACAAAGAAAGAAAACTACAGGCCAATATCACTGAGTGGGGTTTATCCCAGGAATGCAAGGATTCTTCAATACACACAAATGCCCATTGACAGATGAATGGATGAAGAAGATGTGGTACATATATACAACGGAGTATTACTCAGCCATAAAAAGGAACAAAATTGGGTCATTTGTAGAGACGTGGATGGATCTAGACACTGTCATACAGAGTGAAGTAAGTCAGAAAGAGAAAAATATTGTATATTAATGCATATACGTGGAGCCTAGAAAAATGGTACAGATGAACCAGTTTGCAGGGCAGAAATAGAGACACAAATGTAGAGAACAAACGTTATGGACGCCAAGGGGGAGAGTGGTGGTGTGATGAATTGGGAGATTGGGATTGACATACATACACTAATATGTATACAATGGATAACTAATAAGAACCTGCTGTATAAAAAAAAATTAAATAAAATTGAAAAATTAAAACAAAAAAACAAAAAAACAAAGAGTCATGTACCACAATGTTCATTTCAGCTCTATTTATAATAGCCAGGACATGGAAGCAACCTAAGTGTCTGTCCATCAACAGATGAATGGATAAAGAAGATGTGGCACATATATACAATGGAATATTACTCAGCCATAAAAAGAAACAAAACTGAGTTATTTGTAGTGAGGTGGATGGACCTAGAGTCTGTCATACAGAGTGAAGTTAAGTCAGAAAGAGAAAAACAAATACCATATGGTAACACATATTTATGGAATACAAAAAAAGGTTCTGAAGAACCTAGGGGCAGGACAGGAATAAAGACGCAGATGTAGAGAATGGACTTGAGGACATGGGGAGGGGGAAGGGTAGGCTGGGACAAAGTGAGAGAGTGGCATGGACATATATACACTACCAAATGTAAAACAGATAGCTAGGGGGAAGAAGCCACATAGCATAGGGAGATCAGCTTGGTGCTTTGTAACCACCTAGTGGGGTGGGATAGGGATGGTGGGAGGGAGACGCAAGCAGGAGGAGATATCGGGATATATGTATATGTATAGCTGATTCATTTTGTTATAAAGCAGAAACTAACACACCATTGTAAATAAATTATACTCCAATAAAGATGTTAAAAAAAAAATCTAATGTGCATGATACAAGAGGGTAGCACTAGATAAGAAGTGAAGTAGAAAGGAATAAAAGGAAGAAGTATAAATTTTAAAGAAAAAGGCAACTCATCAAATCACTTCAACGAATGCAACAAAGTTACCCAATAACACAAATGTCAAATGAGTCTCCCGGTTAATGACTTTATCTTTAGAAGACAGAATGTGTTCTATCTTCTGAGATGAAGGAAAATACATTCCTTTATATCCCCCAATTAGACTGTTTAGTTGATTAAAAATACACAAATAAAAGAATGAAAGAAAGGGGTTGAAAAAGCACATAAATATAATTCAATCTGCCTGTAGGAGTAATATGGGGAAAAAATTTAACTTGGATAGATAAGAATTTTAGAATTAGAATCATTGCACCGCATCTGATAAACTGATCATTAACGCACTCTAAAACCTGCAGACTTAAGGAAGAAATCAGGGGATTATAAATTCACTATATTAAATAATCAAGTTATCTCCTTCTTCAATAAAATACTGATTTCTTTGCTGGAAAAGTCTACTTAAATTTCAAAAAGAACTCATAATTATTTTGTAAATCTTGAAGAAATATACACAGATACAAGAAGTTCCTAAAATTCTTCACCTAAGCATTTATTTGCATGGAAATAAACTAAATTTTCATTGTGACTTGGATCTAAAGTCATGAAAAATCATCACATTTCTTAATATTAGGTCTTCTCCTAAAAGCATTCAATTAATAATATTAAATCAACAACCAGTCTCATCAAAAAAATGTGATTAAGTTCACTTTACTTTCAGCTTATTTACTTTAATCACTTAATTAAATTAATTTAATATTATTGTAATTAAATCAAAGTTTGGTTTTAAACATTCAGTGAAGTCAGTGAACACAAAACAGCAGTGTTATTATACTGTATTAAGGACAACTTTACCTCTAGGCAGTCACTGAAGAGGAAAAGGGTTACTTGTTCTCCTCTGTCACAGGGGTGCTCACCTAGAGAAATTGTTTCAACTCGCTGAACTAAGCTTCGGTGAGAAGATAAAAGATTAGCCTGAATAGATTGAAAATATTAATAAAAGAGATTACTTTATAGCAAATAATTTTTAAAAGTTATAATTTAAAAGAAAGTTGTGTTGAGATTCTGTTTATATTATAACTGCAGAATCTAAGAACAGCTGAGCCTTTAACAACACAGGTTTGAACTGTACAGGTCCACTTATACACAGTTTTTTTTCAATAAGTAAGTACTACAGTACTACACGATCCACGGTTGGTTGAATCCATGAATACAGAACCACAAAAACAAAGGGCCAACTATAAAGTTATATGCAGATTTTCTACTGCACTGGTGGGGCTGGTGCCCTAACTCCCAGTTGTTCAAGGGTCAACTGTTACCAAGAAAAAGAAAATAAGTTGACAATCATCAAAAATGAATACCTACTGGACATCCATCTACTTCATAAACAACATCGAAAATCTGCTTTTGGGCTTCTGTCTTTCTCTTATCCTCATTAATATGGCTGAAAAATTAATAAGGTTACTTTTAGAACAACAGACTATAAAAACTGTATATACATACATCTCACATCACAAACAAAAATCCTTCCATGTGAGTCTATCTTAATTTTGATACCTGTATCAGTTAAAATATTCCCTAAAAGTATCCCACTACATTAAAAAAAATTTCATACAACCCTTCAGAAAAGTATATTTTGCTTTAGTCCTTACTATATTCTGTCTTTTTTTTAAACTATGCTCACTATACACTTCCTAAAATATGTTACACTGGTATAAACGTCAGGTTAACATAATCTAACTGTAAGTTCAGGTAAGGTTTTATGCAAATCATTCCTAAGTCATATGCTAATCATTTCACTGAAATAAAAATTAAGACTACTGGTCAAGATGGAATAAGGAGGAAATAAATATACTCTGCCTGAAACAACTAAAAAAATAAAAACCATCAAAGTATAAAAAAACAGGGTTCTCAAGTCACTGGAAGTCAATTCCTGTGAGACAGGAAACAATGCAAGGCCAATTATATCCTGTATACAAAAGATACACTACATACAAAGATATAAATAGACTGAAAGTAAAATGATGAAAAAGAGCACAATATATTCTCCTCAAGTGTACATGGAATATTCTCCAGGTTAAGCCATAAAATAGGCCTCAAAAAGTTTGAAAGGACTGAAATAATACAAAGTATATTTTCCATAAACAATGAAGTGAAATCAGAAATTGATAACAAAAGGAAACTTTAAAAATTCACAAATATGTGGGAATTAGCCAAAACACTCCTACACAACCAATGGGTCAAGAAGTAATCCCAAGGGAAATTAGAAAATACTTTCAGATAAACAAAAACAAAAACACAAAATTTATGGAATATGACTAAAGCAATGCTTAAAGGGAAATTTATAGCTATAAAAGTGTACAATTAGGGGCTTCCCTGGTGGCCCAGTGGTTGAGAATCTGCCTGCCAATGCAGGGGACACGGGTTTGGGCCCTAGTCCAGGAAGATCCCACATGCCGTGGAGCAACTAAGCCTGCGCGCCACAACTTCTGAGCCTGTGCTCTAGAGCCCACGTGCCACGACTACTGAAGCCTGCATGTCTAGAGCCTGTGCTCCACAACAGGAGAAGCCACCACAATGAGAAGCCCACGCACCACAATGAAGAGTAGCCCCTGCTCGCCGCAACTAGAGAAAGCCCGCGCACAGCAACGAAGACAACGAAGACCCCGTGCAGCCAAAAATAAATAAATAAATAAATAAATTTAAAGAAGTGGGAAAAAAAAAGTGTACAATTTAAAAAATCACCTCAAATCAGTATCCTAACATTCTACTGTAAGACACTGGGGGGTGGGGGGGAAGAGCAAGCTAAATCTAAAGCAAGCCGGAAAAAAGGAAATCATGAAGATCAGAGTGAAAATGAATGAAATAGAGAATATAAAAATAATAGAAAAAAATCAACAAAATTAAAAGCTTTTTTCTTTTATGAAAATACATTAGCATTCACTGCTTAATTCGTAGTTTGTAGAAAGGATCAAGGTAAATAATGTATGAGTATGTTAAACCACAAAGTGTTGAAAAACACTATTATCCTGATCCCCAAACAACAAAGCAAAAGCATGAAGGCTGGCTGATTAACATATAATATATAAACATAAGCAAAGGCCAAAATATGCGTAATGCTTTCAGCAGCAACAGAAGCTGGTATTCATTAATTTGAGCATTATACTACTGCTGGATCTTTTCACTAGAGCTAGTAACGTTTCTCTCTAGGAGCTCCTTTGCAAGTATTTTTAAGAAACGTTATTTCACATAGAAGCACCTCATGGAATCTCAGAAATCATTTAAATATATTGAATATACTTATATGTAAAGCTCAAAGAAGTGAAATGCCCTCGCCCTTCATGAAGCAAAACAATTAACAGCAACAGAGTTTTCAATTCTGATCATATTAGTCAGGAAAAAATAATTTCTGATCAGTGCTATGTCTCCAAGTTAAACCTACAGTAAACAGCTTAAGTTTAACGATCAAGTTCCCTAGTAAATTTCTTTGAGTTTATACTTCTAATACATCTCCAACAAACCATATCAATTTAATTCCATAGAATTCAAAGTAAGAAACAAAAAGTCAAAGCTAATGTGAAAAAAGTATTATAAACTTCTACTTTTCATCATGGTCAAATTCCCAATTTCCATTTGGGTAGTTTGTAAGAATATGAAGACAAAAACAAGCTAAGACTGGAGGTATATGAAGAAAATGTCTACTAGTGTATTTATAACATTTTCAAATTTCTAAACCATTGTTACTCTCTGCATAATAGTTCAATACCTTCAGAAATATGTTTTTAATTAATTATTGTATGCTTAGCAATACTTCTAACATTTTAATGTGTGACTACACTATAAAATAATTTAGATACTATTACAGAATTTTGCTATTGATATTTTTCTCACCATTTATGATTCTAAGTGTTCTACCAATTCCACTCTAAATCTGAGGAGCAATAAAAAATTGAAATAATGTACTTACGTCATTACTTCCTTTAGTGATCCAATAGCTTTTTCTAGAGTGCTTTTGTCAGGATTTTCTTCAGCTGTATGCTTCTTAAGATCTGTAATGATAAAATGTTTTCTCTATGATTAAAAAAAATTCAGTGGTTTTCCAACTATGACTTAAAAACGCTATCCACTTTGATAGATACAGGCTGATTAATTCTTTTAAAATAATATCTAACTTTTACTTTAAAAAATGTTTTATGCAATATTCCCTTTGAAGAGCTCTCTTCTTAAATGTATTAAAGTTTCCATGTTTTTTCATTGACTAAATTTCCAGAATATGTAACAGATTTTCTTACACTATTTCAATTCCCTTCTAGTAAAGCTTGAGGACTCCTAGATTCTTCAAACTCTCTCCATAGTGCTGAAGGAAAACACATGATTCTCAATTAGCTAACAAATCATTATATATGCTATATTTCATAGCGGGGTCCATGGCTCCATCACAGAGAGCAGTTGGTGTCCTCAAGAGATGGTTTTGTTTAGTTTGTAGGTTCATGAGATGCTTACACTTTGACTCTTCTTATCCAAGTTGCTCATAATATTCCATCTAACAGTTCCCTAATACCAGGCCCACCTAATCTTTTAAGCGGAATCATAGAAGAAAGGCTTAGAAATCAAGTTCATTTTAGTCATGACAACATTTGATGGGATTCCTGTAAGTACTTAATGAAACAATAATGAAGATAAATTTAAAAAATACCCTGCTTTGTAAAGTTAAAAGTTCATGTGTTCATATATTCTTCTTATAATCTGTAAAACAGGACAGCTTTTAAAGACTGGGGAAATCATCTTACATGTTAGTAATTCTAAACTACATTAGATAACCTCAAAGAGAATAAAAATGATCAATTTTTGTAGTTACAACCATAACTCATAGTTTAACCAATATACTTTAAAGACAATAATAGATTAAACAAACAGTCACAAACTTAGCCTCCTTATCTGCTACACACATTATTGTAGTTAAGGTTTGGGGACCAAAATGCTTTATTATACTTATTCCTATTTGTAATTTAATTTTCATACTTAAATTTAAAAAATATAAAAATTGACTGTCCTAAAACTATTCACTACTTTAGTCAGGTAAATATAAAAGCATATAAATATGCCTTTCGTTTCATGCAGGCATAATTTATTCATAAAAATTAACTCTGCTATAAAAATCCCTTTCATTGATATCTGTAGTTTAAGTTTTAGAATAAATGGATATATGTTTCAGGAGTGTTCTGCACAATGTAAGAAAAAAAAGCATAAAATGAAGCATAAAGAACTTTTACTAAGATTCAGAAAAAGACTAAATAACTTGAGACATATTAATCATCTCTGATCTTGTGATTTTGTGGGTGAAATTTGTGTGGATGTAAACTGATTGTGAAATTAGTGATGCACCATGAAATATAAGAAGACTTTTAGTAGAGAGACAAAAAGTACAATACTAGTCAATATAATTGACATCACAACAAATAAAGCATTTTAGGCCAGAGTGAATTTTTGTAGCACCAGTGATTATTCAGATTATCCATAAAGATATTTCCTATGTAAAAGATATAAGCTTTAAAGCTGAAACCTAAGAGCATTTTGAAAATGAGAAATTTTTCAAATTGTTTAGAACAAAACATTCCATAGAAACATCCAAAATTGTCTGGAAACAGATCAGACGAGTACCATTTAAAAGTAATGCAACACTGGGTAACCTCTGTACTGGTCGGATGAGAAGTTCAACAAGGCTTTGCCGCCCACATTCTGGTTTAGCTTGGTTGATCTGAAAGGAATTAATTTATTCAATAATTATTTAAAAGGTTTTCTGCAAAGATTAGACATTACATTTATTAGATTACACTTTTATCATTTGTGCCCTGATAAGAACTAACAGGAGAAGTAGGGTGGCAGTTGTTCTCTGGCAGATTACTGAGGCTAAATAATCCCCCAAGGCCTGAAATGGCCTCCTGGCAAGCCAAGGATTAACACCTTAAACAGAGAGTGAGCTCTCTAAGCACTCTTATACATTTCATTTGAGTTTCTCTTACATCTACACCATTCAAAAGAAAAAAAACAAATTAAGAATATTAATTATAGGGGCTTCCCTGGTGGCGCAGTGGCTGAGAGTCCGCCCGCCGATGCAGGGGACATGGGTTTGTGCCCTGGTCCGGGAAGATCCCACACGCCGCAGAGCGGCTGGGCCCGTGAGCCATGGCCGCTGAGCCTGTGCGTCTGGAGCCTGTGCTCCGCAACGGGAGAGGCCACAACAGTGAGAGGCCCGCGTACCACACACACACACACACACACACACACACACACAAAATAATAATAATAATTATTATTATTATGCTGATACCGTTTGGATAAACAAAGTAAGGCACTGGTAAGAAAAAAAAATCATTAAAAGCAAAACAAAACTCATTGGAAAATTTTTAGAGGTGTTTGAGAACTAGAACATGCATAAATTTAAAAAGAAAAAAAAAAAACCACAGACAATATTTATATTCATTCAGCTGCTTCTTGGATCCTGCTTGTAGCATGTCAAAACTTGTGAAGCCAAACATCACTGCCACTCTCAGGTAAAGCTAAAGTTAACAGATAACGTTAAGGTGTTCTTACATGGATACATTTTTACTAAAAGTATAATTTTAATGAACTCCTTAGATTTTTATTTGAAAGAAATGTACATTACCTTCAGAAAAGCATGAAATCTTGGTTTCTGTTTTTCACATTTAATAATTGTTTCCTTGCTCATTTCAAAGAAGTTCACAAAGGGAGGGTATGTTTTTACCAAATCTTTTGACTAGCAACAATTAAAAAAAAAAACACATTAATTGGTAATGGATGTTACCCTTAGTCAATGAAACTTAAAGTTGAATAATCAATAGTCAAAATCTGACATACTGGACCCAAAATAAAAGTTTAAAATAAGTTTCTTCTCAAGTTAAATACAGGAATTTATTTTATAAACTTTTCACTAACTACTGAGTTAACTGCTAAACAAAATGCATCAATTAGTACCCAGAGCCTAAAGTCTGAAAAGCAAATAAACTCAAAAAGAAAAAGAAGTATATTAAAGCTTATAGTATTGATATAAACATGACAAAGTTTTAAAACTTCTATAAATTCAGAATATAGTAATTATAGTTGACCTATGCAGAATCCAAGAACATGCTATTATCTACTGAAGGATCCAAACCACCATTAAAAGAAATGAAAACAAAAAAAAAGGAAAATGTCTTGACTAATTGAGACTAACAGGTATCAAAAAAATATGGGACAATAATTTGCATATTTGGAATTCTCAACCAACCAGAAAAAAAACATCTAAGGGATACAGGGTAAAGATTAAAGTTAGGAGACCTCGGAAAACAAAAGTAAATGGTCAAAAATCCAAGGCAGTGAAAGTTATAAATCATATCCAAAGAGACTGAAAGAAATTTATAAATCATATTCACAGCACCTCATCCAAAATTAATATACTTTATTTGATAAACCATGTTGTTCTTATCTTAGAGAAGAAACAGTTCATTAGAAACTTTTATGCAGACACAAAGACAGTAAAAACTGCTATCAACTAAGAAATGACTAAAACTCGATTACTGAAAATTTCAAAAAAATCATTAATCTGTGGCTATTTATAAGAGGCAAATAACATGATATATAGTAAAATGTTTGTAGCACAATACAACAATTAGTGTTCCTAATGATGACCTTGAGCTATCAAGAAAGTGTTAAGAGTGTATATAGAAGGCATGTTTCAGAAGACAAGAACACTTCCCAATATATTTTACAAACACAACTATGTCAAAGTGTTTAAAAAGCTCTCACATTTAAACAGGTAACTTTCATTCCCTGCCAGTCCTTGTTGAGATGATACTTTAATCTGAAAACTTAAAAAAGAAATAAAATACTTACATATTTAAGAAAGATATCACCAATACTTTTGCTCTCATCCCAATTAACAATAAGGTCTTCAAGATCATCCTGAAAAAACACAAAATGGGACAAGGAGATTGATTTTGACAATCCCTTTAACATCTTTTAATATTTAAGATATTCATTTGAAAGATGCACTTTACAATGTATCTTAATTTGATGTGTATAACAATTAATAACATTCTTTCTCCTCAACAAGAAATTAACTTTTTGACTACGAGGAAAATATCCTTTGAAAAATAATTAAGAAAATATAAAGAATGTCAAGTCAACAAGACTTAAGTCTAGGGACTTCCCTGGGTGGCACAGTGGTTAAGAATCCACCTGCCAATGAAGGGGACAAGGGTTCGAGCCCTGGTCCAGGAAGATCCCACATGCCGTGGAGCAACTAAGCCCATGAGCCACAACTACTGAGCCCACGCACAACTACTGAAGCCCACGCACCTAGGGCCCATGCTCCACAACAAGAGAAGCCACCGCAATGAGAAGCCCGCGCATCCCAACAAAGAGTAGCCCCCACTTGCCCCAACTAGGAAAAAGCCCGTGCACGGCAGCAAAGACCCAACGCAGGCAAAAAGAAATAAATAAAAATAAATACATTTATTAAAAAAAAAAAAGACTAAGTCTAACTTTCCAGTATGATGTGGTAGTTCAGTATCTTTTCTAATTATTAACTATAAAGCTGATGGTGTGATTAATTATAGAATTAATTAATTATAGCAAACTACTTTTGATCTTGCTGCTGAAACATCAGCCATTAGAAACTGTAATCTATAACGGGGTCAGCAAACTTTACTTAAAGGGCAAGAAGGTAAGTATTTTAAGGCTTGCAGGCCACATGGTTTCTGTCACACGTCCTCAACTCTGTCCTTGAAGAGTGGAAGGAGCCATAGATAATACATAAATGATTGTGTGTGGCTGTGTATCAATAAAACTTTCCTTACCAAAACAAGCAAAACTTTACCAAAATCCTAAATTGGCTGGATTTGGTCCACTGACTATTGTTTGCTAATCCCTGGCCTATAAAATTTCTCAATCATCATCCTAAAATACTACATATTTGCAAAAATTTAGAAGACACTTAAAAGCTTTCTAGGATAATAAGACACAAATCAGATGATAAAATGAGATGCCAAGAAATGACATGCCCTAACTGAAATCCTAAAAGTGACTTTAAAGTAGAAATTAATCAATAAACTTATACAAGAGCTTTTCAAAGTGTTATATGCAGACCCCCCCCAAACACTTTTTTAGTGGGATCCATGAGATTAAACTATTTTTATTACAATACTAAGGCATTATTTGACTTTTTTATTCTAATTCTCTCATAAGGATACAACGGAGTTTTCTAGAGGCTATGTATATGATGTGTGATACTGCAACAGAATAAATTAAGAAGTAGGCAGGAGAAAGAGTCTTCTATTAAGCCAGACAGAAAAAAAAAAAACAAAAATCAACATCACTCCTCACTATTTCTGTTTTGGAAATTAGTTATTTTTCAAAAAGAACATGTTATTTATGCTATCATATAATGAGTCATTATTACTTTAAATTTATTAATGTATGTTTTTAAAATTGGATAGCCACACAAAAAAAGATGAACTTAAACCCTCACTTCAGCCAAAAATGAACTCAAGATCGGTTCTAGGCCTAATTGTAAGAGCTAAAACAATACAACCTCTAGAAGAAAATATAGGAGAAAATCTTCAAAACCTTGGGTTAGGAAAAAATTTCTTAGATATGACACCAAAAGCACATTACATTTTAAAAAATGGATAAATAGGACTTCATCAAAATTAAAAATTTTGGTACTTCAAAAGACACCACTAAATAAATGAAATGATAAGCAACAACAGGCTGGGAGGAAATATCTGCAAAACACAGAGCTGATAAAGGACTTGTATATATAGTTTACAGAGAACTCTTACAACTCAGTAAGACAACAAACAACCCAACCAAAAAATGGGCACCAGATCTAAGCACACATTTCACAAAGGTAATATATGAATGGTTAACAAGCACATGAAAAGATGCTCAACATCATTAATCATTAGGGAAATGTAAATCAAAATCACTTCACATCCCAGAATGGCTATAAAAGAAAAAGGATAAGTATTGGCAAGAATGTGTAGAAATCTGAACTCTTATACATTACTGGTGAGAATATAAAATGATGTAAAAACCTGGCAGTTTCTCAAAAATTTTAAATATAAGACTACCAATACGACCTAGCAATTCTACTACTCCTAAGTATCTACAGAAGAGAATGCAAGCATGCCCAAGCGAAGATTTGCACATAATGTTCGTATCAGCATTATTCATAACAGCCAAAAACTGAAAACAAGCTAAATTTCCATCAGTTGGTGAATGGATAAAGAAATGTAGGATAGCTGTATAATAGACTATTATCTGGCCACACAAAGGAACAAACTACTAACGTACTAAATCATAGATGAAATTCAAAATTATGCTAAGTGAAAAAAGCCAGGGCTTCCCTGGTGGCGCAGTGGTTGCGCGTCCGCCTGCCGATGCAGGGGAACCGGGTTCGCGCCCCGGTCTGGGAGGATCCCACGTGCCGCGGAGCGGCTGGGCCCGTGAGCCACGGCCGCTGAGCCTGCGCGTCTGGAGCCTGTGCTCCGCAACGGGAGAGGCCACAGCAGAGGGAGGCCCGCATACCACAAAAAAAAAAAGCCAGACATAAGACACCACATATTATATATTCACATTTATATGAAGTGTCTAGAAAAGGCAGATTCATAAGAAAGTAGATTAGTGGTTGCCTGGACCAGGGGCTAGGAATGGGGATTAACTACAAATGGGTATGAAGGATCTTAATGGGGAAGGTGAAATGCTCTAAAATGGATTTACGGTGGTGGTTGCATGACTTGGTGAAGTTATTAAAATCATTGAATCATATATTTTAAAAAGGTTGAATTTAAAGATGTAAAATGTACCGCAATAAATCTGTTAAAAAAACTGAGGTATCTTTAAAAATACTATTAAATTTTTGTTTTAATTTCAAAAAGTTAATACCAATAGATAAAACCCATATAAACATAAGTTCCTCAGTCATTTTTAAGAATGAAAAGGGACCCTGAGACCAAATAATTTAAGAACCACTACCCTATATTCTGCAGATTCAGAAAAGCCAAAAGGGAAAAAATTTACTTCCAATAGCATAAAGGTGAACTCAAGCAAGAATAATTTAACAGCTCACAGAGTCAAGAACTAAGATTTAACTGTTTAAAATTGCACTTGAAAGAAACAAAAGAAGAAAAAGATTATAAATAAGACTAATCTTGGAACAATATAATGTAGTGAATTCTGGCACTGACTAGTTAGTTTTAAATACTGGTTCTAGAGCCTGTTAGTTTTGTGCTGTTAGGCAAGTTACTTAACCTTAAAGTGCCTCAATTTTCTATTATGAAAAATGAGAATAGTAATGACTCCTATCTCATAAAGGATTAAATTAGTTAATACTTGTATAGCACTTAGAAACCCTAACCCTAACCCTATAGTAGTGCTCAATAAGCTATTATTAACTATATTTTCCTACGTATTTAATATAAATAAGGGAGATATTTGGAAAACTGTGATGCAAAAAAAAAAAAAACCAAAAAAAACCCTTATAGCTCTGCCAATATAATCTAGTGGTACATTTTTAAAGTGTAAAAAATTACAGGATGGCTGCATATACTTACATAAGATTATTGTTATCAGAAAGCAAAATAATCTCTAGGGGATCTGAAAAATAGTTTACTGTTTCTGGTTAACCTTTAAATCCTTGTGCTTGCTGATTAAAGATCTCTGCCCTAATCAACTGTTAGCTCAGGGACTAAGTAAAGAAACTAAGGCTTAGAGACATTAATTTGTCCCAAATCACACAGTTGTGAACCAGTATTCATACTCAGGCTTGTCTGACTCCTGATTCTATGTCATTCTACTTGATCTATACCACAGTTCTCCCCATCAGAAATGGGGAGTCAGGTGGGCAGGCGAGCCCCAAAGAGCATTATTCACAGTGCCACCATTTCTTTTTTTTTTTGCGGTACGCGGGCCTCTCACTGTTGTGGCCCCTCCCGTTGCGGAGCACAGGCTCCGGACACGCAGGCTCAGCGGCCATGGCTCACGGGCCTAGCCGCTCCGCGGCATGTGGGATCCTCCCGGACCAAGGCACGAACCCATGTCCCCTGCATCGGCAGGCGGACTCTCACCCACTGCACCACCAGGGAAGCCCCCACAGTGCCACCATTTCTTACAATGTTTCTGTAGGAATATGCTTGACTCAGTTTCGGACAGACCCTGGAACATGTCTCCTCCTTGTCCATTACACAATTCTCCATCGGATGCTCCCAAAGTTACCTCCTGACCATAAGAAAGGAGAACTCTATAGTTCTAAGACAGACCATAGCTCCCAAAGCGTACTGCAAAAGTAGAAGTTGTAAGCAGATGGGATTAAGAAAGCTAAGCTCCTTCCTTCTCTTCTTCCTCGCTAAGATTTCTTCTGTCCTGTTACCATCTATTTTTATACAAGATGGGATTCTCTTTTGCTTAGCTCACAATACACCAAATTAGCAGATTTCCCAGTATACACTTGTTCCTGAAACAAGTACAAGGTACCTTAGGACTTACATTAAATTAACAAATTAACAAAGCATAAACACAGAAAGAAAACATTATCCCTCCAACCCTTTCCTGTCTTTTGTTTCATCATAGTTCCATACAAACGCAGGCATTTGCACATCAAGGACCAATGGTGATTAGCCCTGAAAAGGAAAAATTCACACACAGGAAAAGAGGTGTTCATAACAATCTCAAAAATTCTCAACTTAATCTAAATATTAGCATGCTAAAAGTTGGAGGCAAATTAAGAATAAGGCTAAAGGTATCCACATGATATCTAGGATGACAAAATACACTAAGTTCCAGTCCTGATTTGGACATTTAAAAGTAACATGACCAATGTTTAGCAAATATTTACTGATAGAAATCTAAGTGCTAGACAGTGGTTGTAAACACAGTGGGTAAAAAATGATTTTAGTCCTTCACAAAACATCTAAACATTAGTTTACTTGCCTTCTGAATTTAGTTTATTGGTAATATGAATTGCTATTGTTATTTATTGAATGCTCAGTGTTAGGCACTATGCTTAATGACTTATAAAAATGTAAAAACTGAGAATAAAAATTTCACAACCACCCATGATTCAGATACTATCCCCATTTTACAGATAAGAAAACTGAAGCAATTAAAGTTACCTTACTTCAAACCCAAATCTACTTTATTCCACAGTCCATATTGGAAACCACTATGCAATGCTATAAAATACGGATACCAGTGCTTCTCAGGAATACCATACCAATAAGATGATATGACAAACTGTACAAACTTAAGCCACATTTACATGATTTACTCATTTACATATTAAAAGAATAAATCTACAGCATGATAATCAAGAAGCAATACAGCATTAGTAATAGTCAGGACATGGAAAGAAACTAAGTGTCCATAAATGAATTAATGGATAAAGAAAATGTGGTATATATCATGAAATATTATTCAGCCATGAAAAGGTTATCCTGCCATCTGTGACAACATGGATGGACCTTGAGGGCATTATGCTACGTGAGATAAGTCAGAGAAAACAAATACTATATGATCTCACTTACATGTGGAATCTTTAAAAAAAAAAAAAACCTCATAGATACAGAGAACAGACTGGTAGCTGCCAGAGGCAGGGGGAGGAGGGTGGGTGAAATGCGTAAAGGTGGTCAAAAGGTGCAAACTTCCAGTTATAAGAAAAATAAGTCCTTAGGCTGTAATGTAGAGCATGGTGACTATAGTTAACAATACTGTTTTGTATATCTGAAAGTTGCTAAGAGAGTAGATCTTAAAAGTTCTCATCACAAAGGAAAAAAAAAAACTATGTGTGGTGGCAGATGTTAACTAAACTTATTGTGGTGAACATTTTGCAATACATACATATATCAATCCATTATGTTGTACACCTAAAACTAATACAATGTTATATGTCAATTTTATCTCATTAGAAGGGGGGGCAAGACAACATTAGGGTTAGGAGAACAGACTTAGAAGTTAGACAAAAAAGGGTTCAAATTCAGTGTCCAGCATTTATTATATGACTGACTTTAGAAAAATTATTTAATCTCTGTACGTAGCAGTTTCACATCTGTAAAATGTGGACAATTATAATATCAACTTCTTGGTAATGTTCAATAGATGTGACAGTACTTGATAAATGGTGGGCTACATTCAAAAGAAGAAAAATGTTATGCATAAAAAAAACAGAAAGAAAATACAACAAAATTTTAGGAGTATTTGGGTTATGGGATTATAGGTTTTTTCTACTCCTTTTTCCTTTTCTCCTTTATTTTACAAATAAATGTTTGACAGCACACAGTGGCGTCATTGTAGAAAAAAACATAGGCTTTAAAATTTTAAACGTATGACAAACCTGAAATCAGCTAAAAAACAACTACTAGTTGAAATACTGGTAATCCACGTTTATAAAAGCTTAAAAAATTATGTAACACATTAGAAAATTAACGGGTGACCATCGTTTTCAAAGCTCCAGTGACTCACTAGTGAATGAAACAAAAAAGCAGACTCACAGATATAGAGAACAAACTAGTGGTTACTGGTGGGAAGATGGAAGCGAGGAGGGCAATATAAGGGTAGTGTGGAAAAAGAGGGTTATTATGGGATTATATGAAATTATGTATATGAAACTTTTGAAAACTGTAAAGCACTACAGAATTTAAAGACTCTTTCATCTAGTAAAAAAAAAAATTTTTTTTTTTTTTTAAAAAGCTCCAGTCAATCAGAGAACATGATTTTCTGAATTGAGATTATGATCCTATACACATAAAATGTATGTAACAGGGCCTCCCTGGTGGCGCAGTGGTTGAGAGCCCGCCTGCCGATGCAGGGGACATGGGTTCGTGCCCTGGTCCAGGAAAATCCCACGTGCTGCGGAGCGGCTGGGCCCGTGAGCCATGGCCGCTGAGCCTGCGCGTC
>NC_041214.2:66016354-66016716 GCF_002837175.3 Physeter macrocephalus | reverse complement strand
AAAAAAAAAAAAAAAAAAAAAAAAGTATGTAACATTTTATATTGGACAGGAACTTGCACATCCAGACTGGCTAAATGACTAACACAAAGTGATCCACAAATTAGTAGTAAAACACCAAGATGAAAACCTGCTTGCCTTTCCACTCTACCTTTATGCCTCTCAGTGTTTCTTATGAAAAAACCAAACCAAAACAAAAACCATTCCAAGAAAATTTTATTCTTCAAATATTCAGAATCCTAACTGGAAATAAGGAGAAACTAGCCTGAGATTCTATAGCTTTTTTTTTTTTTTGCGGTACGCGGCCCTCTCACTGTTGTGGCCTCTCCCGTTGCGGGGCACAGGCTCCGGACACGCAGGCTCAG
>NC_041214.2:66000096-66015150 GCF_002837175.3 Physeter macrocephalus | reverse complement strand
CCTCTCACTGTTGTGGCCTCTCCCGTTGCGGAGCACAGGCTCCGGACACGCAGGCTCAGTGGCCATGGCTCATGGGCCCAGCCGCTCCGCGGCATGTGGGATCTTCCTGGACCGGGGCACGAACCCGCGTCCCCTGCATCGGCAGGCGGACTCTAAACCACTGCGCCACCAGGGAAGCCCCTGTATAGCTTTTTAAGAAAAGACTCCTTCAAAATTACTTGTAAATCTAGAAATAAGTGAAATATGGTCAAGGATTTTGATAAAATACAAAATACAAGCATATGATAAATTGCATTTTTATTAACTTATAGATCTTTTATATTTTTGTCCACAACGTGTAGTAAAATCAAAAGTTAATGTATTTTTTTGAAAACATTCTGTAATTCAGATTGATCTTTTTATTGTAATATAGAATAAACATTTAGGGAAAAGTTTTCAATTAGCAATAATAGCGCACCTCAGATAAACCTCATCGGCTATGATACTGCCACTGCACAAAGCTGGAATAAACATTAATATGGGTTGTTTTGAGAGGAAAACTGATAAATTTTGCTCAGGCATCACATAGGAAAACTAAGTGGAAATAATGCTAAACTACTTTTAAGGGTTCAGCTAAACCTGCCCCAAAATTACTTTACTATGAGAGATTGATACCTGGAATTCATGGACCCTTCATCAAGGGAAAATCATGAAAGAGGATAGCATTGTCTTACACAGTTTTGGCATTTATCTGACCATACAGATAGAGAGAAATTAATGAAATGATCTTGAGTCCCTTCCAACTTCACAGTTTTTCAAACAAACCAAAGCAAAACAAAAACACACAACTTAAGACAAACAACAGCAGGAAAATAAGAAAAATAGTACTAGCAAACACATGTCTCTATAGAAAAGACTTCATAAGGTCTAAATTCCTTATTTTCAAATTAATCAAAATCAAAACATAGGCAAACAGCAAATATTAATAAGGCACTGGAGCAAAGGGACAAATGATTCAAAGGAATAAACGAGGGATTAAGAAATTTTAAATACAAAACTTATTTAGCTAGTCAGAAGCACCTGAAAAATCGTAGTAAATATACACAATGTAAAAAGAATTACTACCACACTAACATACAAATTTACCTTTATCTTAGTGTGCACATCAAAGATATCTGGAATACTACCAAAAATAGTCTTAATCTCTTCTGGTGCAAGGATAGGCCCACCTCGCTGTCCTTCCTCTTCCAATGGCACCTGAAATAACTAAAAGGTAAAAAAGATTAGTTTAGGTAGATTGTGGAAAAAAAAAAATTAAAAATCTAACATACAGACAGTGATAAAGGAGAGCTATGATGTTAATGGAAAAGAAAAAAAAGTTGAAAAAAAAATACTTCTCCCTAAATTTGAGACCTTTTCTCATAACATTTTCTAGTCTGTTTTGTCCTACTTATTTATTCATCTCTGTGTGTATATACAATCTTGTAATAAAATGTTACATTAGGGCTTCCCTGGTGGCGCAGTGGTTGAGAATCTGCCTGCCAATGCAGGGGACATGGGTTCAAGCCTCGCTCTGGGAAGATCCCACATGCCGCGGAGCAACTAGGCCTGTGAGAGCCACAACTACTGAGCCTGCGCATCTGGAGCCGGTGCTCTGCAACAAGAGAGGCTGTGACAGTGAGAGGCCCACGCACCGCAATGAAGAGTGGCCCCGGCTTGCTGCAACTAGAGAAAGCCCTCGCACAGAAACGAAGACCCAACACAGCCATAAATAAATAAATTAATTAATTAATTTAAAAAAATAAAAAAATAAAATAAAATGTTACATTAGAATCTAATAAAAGTTTATCACAGTTCTATAAATCATTAAAATTGTTAGTATGATTCACCGTAATTTCTACTTTTTTATTCAAGTAAGTAAGGAACAAAGCAATAAGCAGTCATACACTTAATATAAGTACTAAATGTTTTTAAATGATAGCAAAAAAACTTGGTTTAGGGGCTTCCCTGGTGGCGCAGTGGTTGAGAGTCCGCCTGCCGATGCAGGGAACATGGGTTCCGCGTGAGCCATGGCCGCTGATCCTACACGTCTGGAGCCTGTGCTCCGCAATGGGAGAGGGCACAGCAGTGAGGGGCCCCCGTACCCCAAAAAAAAAAAAAAAAAAAAAAAAAGAATATTCACAGCAGCACTACTAGTAATAGTAAAAACAAACAGCAATGAAACACTAAAACAAATTTCAATGTCTATTAAAAATAAAAGTTAAAAAAGTTGAAATATTCATACAGGAAAATGAATTACTGCTACATGCAGTGACACAGATGTGTTTCAAGAACATTTCTATCAGGCTTCCCTGGTGGCACAGTGGTTGAGAGTCTGCCTGCCGATGCAGGGGACACGGGTTCGTGCCCCGGTCTGGGAAGATCCCACATGCCGCGGAGCGGCTGGGCCCGTGAGCCATGGCCGCTGAGCCTGCGCATCCGGAGCCTGTGCTCCGCAACGGGAGAGGCCACAGCAGTGAGGGGCCCACGTACCGCAAAAAAAAAAAAAAAAAAAAAAATTTCTATCAAGTGAAAAAAGCAATTCACTAAAATATATTTACTGTTACATTTGATTTTCTACACATATGTGATAGATCTATAAGGAAAATGATAAGCACAAAATTCCAGATTACAGTTATCACTGAGAGAGGCGAAAGAAATGGAATTGGGAAAAAACACAATAGAGGATGCAAAGATATCTGTAACTATTTATAAGCATTCCTTTATCTAGTCAACATTTAATTAAAATTCCTAAACAAAAATATTCAGACACCAAAATACATCAAGATTCATTAAAACTTCTCAGTATTCTTAAGACACAATACCTTAAAACAGTTCTACTGTGTTTGTTTTAATCCCTCATATAAAATCAGTTAGCCAAAAAACTACTGATTCTACCTTTCCAATGTTTTTCAAATCTATCCTCTTTTCATTCTCACTGATACTATCCTAAGAAGTTCAGGTTCTTAAAATCTCTAACCAAGACTGCCAAAATAACCTCCAAGTTGATCTCCTTGCCTCCACAATTTCCCCTTCTTCAATACCTCCTTCAAAGTGAACCAAGTTCCCTTCTAAAATACAAGTCAAGTGATATCATCCCCCCTCCCATCAAAAATTCTTCTATAATTACACGCGACACTCTGTACAAAGGCCTTCTCCAGTCTGGCATAAGCAGTCTTAACTCTCACTGTATCCATACTCCAACCCCTATCCCAGTCCCCTTAACCCACCCTCAACTCTAATCCCCCTAGACTACTCTGTAATACCTTGAATGATACATACCTTCAGTCGTTTGTACTGTTGGAATAATCTCAAATACACTTCCTACCATACTCTTTGCATGCACCAATCCTAATTATGCTTTAAAACTCACTTCAATCTGTATCTTCTTTATGATACTTTTCCCAATGTTCAACCATTGAAAATTCCAGACCAAACCTTCCCTAAGCTGGAAGAGGAGCAAAATTCTCACCATATCTCCAAATACCTTAACTAAACCTCCCTCATAAAGTTCATAACCTTCCACCTGGTATTATAATAGGTGTGTATGTTTTAACTCCTCTTCCAGTCTAAGTTCCTTTAAAACAGGAACCCTCTTTAACACTTGTCACAAAACTTTATATTAATAGGTACCTAAGTATTATTTGGAATACATCAACAAGCTTCTGGATAGTCACTTAATTTGGGGGCTAAGTTAAAATTAAGCTATTCCAAATCCAAACTAAAAAAAAAAAAAAAAAAAAAAAGGCACATTAGTCCTAAAAAAAAAAAAAGCTTAAAAAGAACACTATCATGAATTTAGACCACAATCTTTTAAGTAAACTTAGGTGAGTTTATACTAAGCACAGTGGTATGAAAGTGTCTACAGTGTAATAATTACAAGTGCTTTAAAAAAGAAGTTTTAGTGAATTTAATTGATATGCAAATTAAAATTCTGAAACTCCAGTGCCTTTACCACGGCCTGAAAGGATTTACATTTCTAGGTAATAAAGGCTACCAAAGTACATGAACAGTATATGCCAAAGGGATTTTCTGCTACTCAACCACATTTTGGCTGACTATAAAAACTTCAACAAGAAACTCATCTAGGATGATTTCCCTTGAGGAAGAAGAGCAGAGCTGACTTAAAACAAGTGAAGTTTAATATAGCGGAGGGCCTCATAAAACCCTGACTACTGCTAAACAAATTAACTGTGAAGAATAATCTCTCTGTGAATACCAAGAAAGAAGTCTTTTCATTTCTTATTCATGAATTTTATCAATGGTACAAGCAACTAAAGGCCATTATATTGGACCTTAATGAGATATATTAAGATTTCAAATAGAGATCAGTTAAAAATTAAACCCAAATCAGAAACTCCCCATCATTTTTCTATTCAAAATCAAGCTTGGTGGTATCAACCTTATTTTCCTGACAAACTATTTCCTTCATTACCACAAACAAAGTTATTCCTTCTTTCTACAGATTCCAAAATAATGTCCTATTATTGTGTCTTTCAGAACCTTGAGTTTTGATTTACTCCTTAATATCTTCTTCAATCTCAACCTACAAGGATTCATTAGAATTCTTTTTCTTCAGAAATAACTTCAGAGTACATTTTAATATTAGTAAGCAATGAGTCGACATTTGACTACTGCGTAATTTAAGAAAACTCGACACAGTAAAGGATTACTAAAAAAAATTACTGACAACCATATTGTTATGCTTCATTGCTAATTGCTTTTCCATATATATACAGTACTAAATAAAGCAGTGACTCTAGAATATACATTATCAAAAAAAGCTACCACTTCCAAATATAAATGCAGTATCTTGACATGGAAGCTGCTAAATTCTGAATTAAACTCAGTCCCCTCTAAGATTGTCTATTGAGGATCCTTCTCTCTTTAAAGTCACTATTAAAAAAAGATGCTATTTCTGCATGAATAAAACGCTACTCTTACAGTTATGCCATTTCCCTAAGAGCAGTTTTTGTCATACATTTTCATTTTTAGTATCTATGTTCAAATTCTATGCTTATATAATTTTCTTATAAAAAATAATACCACTTAGATTTTTTTTACTTATAAACACTGGAACAGAGATCATTTTTCCAAACTCTTACCTGAATAATTGTGGTCAATATATTTACATAATTACTTTCAGTCTGATAGAGCTCTCTTGCAACTTGCCACCTGGCTGACTGCTTTGAAGGAACTGGAGTAGAATTTTTAGATGACTTAGTACAAGACTTTGGTGTTTCTAAAAGGTAAAAAGGAGGAAAGATTTAAAATGGAAGTCAGATGTAAGTACCAAACACTGTACAAATTTAACAGAAAAAAAGGGAAAGATATCTACTCTTAAAAACATACACATTTTCATTAAAGTAGAATTTCCTCCTAGAATAAGGCCAGAAAAAAATAATGGTCATGTACTCTTCAAAAATATTGAGGTCATTAAAAACAAAGATTGATTAAAAAAAAGAACTGTTCCAGATAAGAAGAGACTAGAGAAAGATAACACAACAACTGTGATCGTGGATTGGAGCCTAAGCCAGAAAAAATTTTTTCTTTTGCTTAAAAGCACATTAGGACATTAGTGGAATAACTGGTAAAATTTGAAGGTCTATACAGTAGATCATAGTATTAAATGTTAATTTCCTAATAGCAATACTTATACTGTACTTATGTAAGAAATGTTCCTGTATTTTGGGAAATACACAATTAAGTATTTAGAGGTAGAGGCACATCATATCTCCAACTTACTCTCAAAACAGCACAGATATAAAAAATACAAGTGTATGTAAAAAAAGAGAGAGAGAATGAATGAATACTAAAGAAAATATGGCAGAATATTTCCATTTAGGAAATCTGAGAGTACAGGAATCTTTACAGCAATAATATAAAGATATTTAAGTTAAAAAGGAGGAAAAGGTTGTTACGATTACACAGTCACAATAATGGAAAACTTTTCATATATATATGGAGAAAGACTTCCTTTAAAAAAAAAAAAACAACCCCAACAACATTAACTAAATTCTCTGCTAAAGTATCTTAACATAAGACATTCAGTCTAACCCAAATTGGAGGGAGGATGCATTAGTATATTTTATATGTATCTCAAGAAAAAATTTTAAATGAAATTTAATAAAAGCTTAAAATACATTTTCTTACTATCAATATGGTTAGAATACTTAAACATTATATACAGAATTTCCTAATAGCAAGTTTCTCAATAGGAAAAGGAATGTATTACACATAATGACATGAAAGAAGACAATATATAGTCCCAGCATATCAAATTTACTCAATGATAAATAATCTTAAGCATTAATTTAAACAATCATGCATACTGTGGAGTTCTGCATGTTTAAAAAAACCAAAAAAACAGGCTTCAAAGAATTTCCCACTTGCCATATATTATTTTGGGCTACGCTCACCAGACCCAGGAGCCTCTGCCATTATGGTATACTTTATGGGGAAAAAAACTGACATACACTGATCTAATTTAATTATCGTGTCTAAGCAGTGATCTACAAACTGGGTATTCTATTATTCAGAATACCTAATATATAACAGTTGTCATGTCTGTTTTCTTTAGTGGTTCATTTTCTTCTGTCCCCTCAACTTCATATTCAAGCTTCAGTCCTTTATGTTCATCTCTTACCATCTCATGCCCATTATGTCCACTGTGATCATAGAACCAGTAAATTCTTAGATCTACATATCTAATCATAATCCTCCACCCAAGCACCTGGTTCAGCTTTTCCAAATGCCTACTGGACATTTCTACCTCAACTTAACCTGGATTTTCTCTCAAACTACACTCCTTCCTCCAAAATATAAACTTTCTATTTTTGCTAAGGTAGAATTTCTTCCATTTAATACTTTGCCATCTTCTCCTCTTCCTCCCTATCACTCCATTCTATCAATATTTCCCCAGTGCTTCTAACTTTTCTTTCCAAACATCATCAACCCTGGTTTAGGGCCAAAGGTTGGACCTTGTGGCCCAAGTCTCTAGAGATTACTTCATGGTCAGTCTACCTCTAAACTGCCTTACTTCTAATCATTCTTCAGAATAATCCACTACAAATCACTTACTCAATGAATCACTCTGCTGCTCGAGTTTCTAAAGTTCCTTGCTGATGACAATATACAGATCAGACATGCCAGTCTGATTTCAAAGTTCTCTAATATTAGGCCCCAATTAACCTTTCTAATTTGACTCTTACTCCTCCATACTCCAAGCAAACTGACCTGTTCACTATTCCCTAAAAACTCATTTTGTACGCTGTTACCTGTATTCTTGCTCCTCGTATAATCTCAAATCCACCTCAGTTTTCTGGGCCTACCTTCAATTGACTTTCAATTCCTTCCATGAATATTTAGTGAGTACCTACTCTATACTAGGCACTGGGAATAAAGCAGAGAAGCTAGACAAGGTTCTTGTTCTCTTCCAGCTTACATTCTGGTGAAGCAAGTAAAATAAAGCAGTAAACAAACAATTTCTAACAGTGACAACTACTACTGAAGACGACAACCAGGTAACGGGTTGGTAGGAAGGAGTAGTGGGACAGAGACTTAACTTTAAAGAGAACCCCGATAAGATTTCTTTAAGACAGGGAGAGCAAATATAAAGTTCCTGAGGTATGGTTATAGTAGAAAAATCTGAAGAATAATAAAGATATTATGACTGACACCCAGAGAGGATTAGTGGAGGACAAAAGCACATGAGGTTAGAAGTAGGTGAAGAAAGATTACATAGGAACCTGAAAGCTACGGTAATACAAAGCCACTGAATGACTTCATGCAGAGGAACGGCATGAACTAATTTATACGTTTTTAGAGACTGGTTAGTCTGCATGTAGAAGACAAAAATGAGTACAGGGAGACCACCGTGGGGACCACTGCAATTGTCTAAGAGAGACCATTTTTACACAAAAGGTTGATAAAGGGAGGGTAACCAAGAAACAGAGTTGGAGTGGCAGAGAGAATCAAGAGTTCCAATTTGATTATGTTAAGTTTAGGATGTGTATTAGACATGAACAAGGAGGTGTCAAGTATATAGTTGGAAAGGGAAAACCTCAAATTTGGGAGTCAACAGCATATAGAAAAGCCATGGAATTAAATGAGATCATTTAGGAAGAATTCAATGGAGAAGAAACAACTCAGGAATAATATTCCACATTTAGAGTTAGAGAGAGAACTTAGGTCAAGGAGAATGTGAAATGAGTGATAGACAAAAGCCAAAATTTAAAAATGTGTCCAGGAAGGAGTAGCTGCTAATGTGTTGAATGCTGCTGATTACACAAAAACTGTCAGCACCCCCAGCAAGAGCAACTGGAATGAATGAAATTCAATTGGAATGAATTGAAAGGAAAATAAAAAGCAAGGAAATGAGACAATGGATCAAGGTGATTCCTTCAAGAGTACCTATATGAAAGGGAAGAAGGAAATGGGATAGTAAGTGGAAAGTATTACAGAGTCCAGGGAAGGTTTTGATTGTTTCATAAATTAGAAAACACAACAAATTTGTGTGCAGACTAAAAAAAAAAGAGGGGAAAAACTGAAGGTCAAGGGAGAAGAGCTAATTATAGGTGGCTTCCTGTATCAGCTGAGAACAAAGTAAATTCACCTTCCTCTGACTTCACTGTACCTATTTTCTCCATAATCTACGTGGCATCTTCTATGATTCCAGTGTGTTAAGAACCTGCTCTTTGAACAGTTCTATCACTTTCTAGCTGTGTGACCCCAGACAAGTTTTACTTCTCTAACCTCAATCTAGTCATCTGTAAAACAGGGACAATAAAACCTATCTTATTAATAGACAAAATACATAAACAGTTAGTATATAGCAAGCAACTACTAAATGTAAGCATTTTCATGTGCCTTTGCTCCTCAGACAGAACAAAGGTCATTAAAAACAGAGCCTTTCTGGGACTTCCCTGGTGGCTCAGTGGTTAAGAATCTGCCTGCCAATGCAGGGGAGACAGGTTCGAGCCCTGGTCCGGGAAGATCCCACATGCCGCGGAGCAACTAAGCCTGTGCGCCACAACTACTGAGCCTGCACTCTAGAGCCCAAGAGTCACAACTACTGAGCCCACGTGCCACAACTACTGAAGCCCGCGTGCCTAGAGACCCTACTCCGCAACAAGAGAAGCCACCGCAAAGAGAAGCCCGCACACCAAAACGAAGAGTAGCCCCCGCTCACCGCAACTAAAGAAAGCCCGCATGCAGCAACGAAGACCCAATGCAGCCAAAAATAAATAAATTAATTAATGTAAAACAAAGAGCCTTTCATATTCACTGTAGTAGGGATTTATCTATATTCCAATAATTATTCTATTCCACTAAATTTAAAGATCAATTTTTTTTAATGTGAATTACCTCCGTAGTTAATGCTAGATTCTGGTGTGTTGGAGATATCTAGGAGTGACCCTATAGAAAGGGAATGTTCAGCTGACGGGCGCTTACGGGGAGGGAAAGGTGACATGTCTGTCTCTCTTGAAAGCTGAGCAAGTGTCTCTTTTAAACGACGTCTTTTGCGATTGCTGTTTGGGGTATTTAGAGAAAGCAGTGATACTGATTTCTTGAGCTCAGGTGTATTAGCCTGCAATCAAAAGCACAAAAGCTCAATTTTAATTCTGTGGTTCTTTACTGAGACAGGAACAAAAGAAAAATATATTTACAAGTCTGACAAAATCGGGATTTTGCACAACAATTGTACATATATATACTCTTCCACGTAATTCAGAAGCTTCATAACACATAATAATCAAAGGACCACTGTAATTATCTAACCCTTAACACCTAATGCGTTTTCTCCATAGCACTATTACTATTACATATTCGTCTGTAAGCTTCTTTACTGTCTACTCCCCATTAGGCCATAAACTCCAGGAAGAGAGACCATTCATATTTCATTCACCATATCTCTGGCATTTAGCACAATGCTTGGACATAGTGCTCTCCAATATCTGTCGAATACCACTTGATTTTAGGAGTTCTCTTCTGAAATCTAAGGCATATTTTTTAAACTTTGTCAGAAACCTTACATTGAGAAAAAAAGAGTCCAAAGAGAACACAACAGAGTACATATTTAGATTTTATAGAAACACAATAAATCCACACCTTCGCTTTCAAATTTATTATTTATTCAAAATTATTAAATCTCGAACTGAAGTAAATTTTCCTTAAAGCCTGCTTCTATACCTTTATGTCACATTTTGGTGAATGATACTACTTTTCACCAAGATCCAGCATGAAGGCTGGATTTTTCCTTGCCTATATTCCTTCTACTACAGTCATTTTTAAAATGCCATCTCTCCCCTTAATATTCTTCAGTGGTTCCAACACTTACAGGACAAATCCAAACCCTTTAAAATATTAAAAACTTGATTCTGCCTATCTAGTCAGCTTTATCTGTTGGCCTTCTTTCCCACACTCTTTTCCAAAGCCATACTAAACTACTTGCTATTTTAATGTACTTTCAAGTTTTCATACCCTCTCCCACCTGCTATCTAACATGAATGTCCTTACCAGGTTAGCCTAGGAAGCTGGCTCAGTATTTATTTGCTCTTTCAATCGTGCCTGAGTCTCTAAGAGTGAAGCTAGTTAGAATACACACATTACTCAATTATAGCACATTTCATTCAGCACTATAACTGTTTGCACATCTCTTTCCTTTAAGTTTCTAAGTCTTTGAAGATAGGGATGTTACTGTTCATAATGGTATTACCAAGAATTTGCACAGAATGAAATGTATTAGATTAAAATAAGATCTAATACATTAAATCTACATAGACTATTACTCAATATCCAACTGTTTAATTATTCTGAAACCCCTAAATGTGACAAAAAAGATGACCTGTGTGCTAATTATACTATGCTCTTTGGGGATAAAAAAGTGTCAACTTTATATAATCAAGTTCACAGAACAAATGACAAAAGAGACAAAAAGCATACCTTTTCATATAAATACATAGTTTCTCCAGCTCGGGCATCCATCTGAATGCTTCCCCAGAACCACTAGGGGAAAGAACATTTTAATTAAGAATCTATCTCATCAGATAAGCTATCAATATTACCAATGTTTTTTAAAAACCAATCTCATTCTAGAATTACTTGCCTCTTGCTTGACAACATAAAGTTTCTTTGAAGGTTCAAATGGAAGTTCTTTTACTATATTCTCTTCAACTATAAGGTGAGTGCATCTTTCATCTCCAACAGGTAAACTGTTTCCTCCTAAAGAGGAAAGCATACAAGCATACATAAGCCCAACTCTTTAGCCCCAGGCCCAAATTTTTAAAGAGGCATATTCACCAGGAAGTGATCAGCAGGAGTAAGGAATAAAATATATATAACTTTTAAATTATGCTAAATTCTACCTTGCATTTCAGTCATTTCTTCCATATTGGTTTTCTCTTCATCTGAAAATCCCAGGAAACTTAAAATGCAATCTTGAAATGGAGGAACTTTAAATTCATTTCTAAATTCATCAAATGATGCACAGAAATCCCTAAAAACAAAATACACTCTTCTAAAACCAGCTTAACTGAAATTCAATAAGTTAGGCAGATTAATTTATAAATCTACGGTAATTCTCAAGGTTTTAGCATAAACTATTTACTGAAAATATTTTACATTTGGCCCTGAAATGTTCATAAAAACCTCAGTTAAAAAAAAAATTGACATGTCCTCAGTCATCCCAGAAGTAACATCTCACAAAGTTTAATCACGGGTAATCTTTACAAGATGCAATTCTCTGCTCTGTACATGAAATTTTATATGCATTCCAGGAGTTCTATAGTTTCATAAAATCTTAAGTAATAATGAAGTACAATAGCAAGGAATTTTGAGATTGTAAAGCTTAACAAGGTTATGAAATGCAACCAGACAAACAGAAAATAAGAAAAAATACAGCACAACCCAAACGTCCAGATGCATTAAGCTATTACTCGATAATTTTAGAGTGTTCTTAATGGATATTAAATTATTTCACAAAGTGAAGTTCAAAGATGTCATAGATGTCTTGCCATTTTCAATTTTTTATAAACAAAACTTTGCTCCTCCTAGACTTTATTCCCTAAGCTTCACAAAGACTGAATTAATTTTTTATATACTAATCTATGAATTTTGGGCACGTGGGTTTATCTTCATGACACAACGTGACTGATTCACATAATTAACTACTGAATTTCTAAACACTTACTGTTCATTCCGCCTTTCCCAAGCTTTATATATCCATTCTGGTTTCATAATTGGAGTACCCAGGCTCACAGCTATCTAAAAACATAAACATGTTTATCATTAATTACATGGTGAATTTTTACCTTAAATAACTGCATTCATGCAAGTTATAAGCAATTATATACATACACTTTGCACAGTCTTAGATCATCGTTCATCTGCTTTGTAACAAAATATAAAGAAAAATTAACAGAAAAAACTATCTTTCCATCATACAATTTAGGTTAAAATAACTTTGCAACAAGTTCCATGATGTCCAAACTGTTTCACTGTATTTTAAATAAATACATCTGTGAAGTTAATTAAGTTCATCTTTATTACATTTCTATTTCTCTTTGTGTTTACCTCCCTGGAAGTACTAACCCCCAAGACAGCAGTAAGAGTAAGAGAATATTTCTGATTAAGTCACTAAAATCTTAGATATGAATTGTAAGTATACCTCCCAGGAATTCAACAATACCCTAAAATTACCATTTGCTACATAAATACACTGATGGAGGGTGGGAACAAAGTGATAAACTCCTCCTAACATATTCAAGTGCAATATTAAACTAAGACTTTAATCCCAATAAAAGAATTTTCTCCTGTTCTTTTATAATTTTCACAAGTTAAATCTTGTAACCATTTTATAAGAACCAAGTTCTGCTCTTAGATAAGAGAAGTATCTGCCCTCATCACCTTCTGACCTCCTTATTCACCACTGCTCATAGTAATCTTTGCTAATATTATTCATCTGCCTAAACTGTTACCCACCTACCAACCTCCACAATCCCAATCATCTTTCAAGACCTAACTCAAGTTCCACTGCCTCCTTCAAACCTCAGGGGCCACACTCCTATGATTTAAAATTTTTACTAAATGTACATATAGCAAAAATTGAATTTCTGATCCTCAATAAATTATGGGGGAAATAGACAGGATAAGAGCACTATTATTAAATCCATCCTCAAACAGTGCTATAGGGAAATATACAAAAATACCGAAGTTTACATACCCTGAATTTTTCTCCTTGTGTACAATTTGCCACCAAATGTGTAACTTTTGAATTAAAGTCTTTTCGAATAACTCCACCCATGTGATGAACCAATGTCACCAATCTGACCTCAAAAGAAAATGTAAACATTGACTTTATGATTAATTTGAACAAAATTTTAAACTATGTTTATAATTCATTTAGCATTTACTGAATACTTTCTATTTATAAGGTACATATGAGAATTTTTATAAAGATAAATTTTATGTCAAAAAAATTAAAGGTTCATTTGCCTTATTGGCACAGGCAAAATTATACAGAGATAAGCTAGTAAAGATGATCACATGAAACTAAGTTAATTAACAACTGGCTTTCACACAAGTAAAAAAGTAAATATACTACTTTTTGGAGGGGGGTGAAGTAGAAAAGAATAGCTTTACTGCTTTGCCAAGCAAAGGGGGACACATCGGGCTCATGCCTGGAAAAACTGTGTGTCCCCAGTACATTACTTTTTTAAAACCAGGTTGCCATCACAACAAGATTCTTCCCACAAAATTAGAGTAATACCCCATTAGCTCTAACATAAAACATTTTATGGATCAAAGAAAGAAGTTTCTATGAATTCTCTAGAGCAATGAGAATGCTTTAAGGCTGGACCTGCATAACAAAAAATCACAATGCGTAAACAAAAACTTCAAATAATGTGGCTGATGTGATACTTAACAAAAAGACAGTTTAAACAGATTAGACAGTCATGAAATTTTTCTAATTCACATACCAGCTATCCTAGACAAAATATTTGTTTCTTTACAAGGCTCCTCAGAGTATTTCTTCACAAAGTTTAAGACCTAGTATATTCATAGTAATTTCTCCTTCAACATTTAAAAAATAAAACCATGATATAATTACCAAAAAAAAAAGCTAATTTAAATTTATTTTGCTAGAAAATATATTCTTTGAATAGAATGTTTTAAAATACTTACTAGTTCTTCTTTCTTCCTGAATCCAGTAAAACATAGTACTAGATTCATCATGCTTGTACAATAGAGTGGGCGACATGAAAATGGCAAAGGCTGAAGGATACAAAAATTTTAAATCTGTGAGCTCACAGATTTACAGTAAAAATAGAACACATCTTTCTCAAGCTAAACGTATTTCCCTCTCTTGCCAATTAACTTTCCCAATCCAAAGATATACTTCCATCTTTCAATATGCAACAAATAGCAAAAACCCAGTTTCACAATAAAAATTTCCCATGATTCCCATATCGTGTTTGATACATATCATCTAAACACACTTTACTACTGGCAAAAAGAACATAAATATTCATACCCAAACCTTTATTTCCAAAATGTACTTTGACACATATGAAGTATAAGGAAAGATTTCCATACGCAACTGTAAATGCTTCAAATTAAAGTTAAAAGAGGTCAAAAATATTTTCTATTAAATACTAATAGTACATATACTTGAACCAAATATGATTCCAATTTTTGAGCTAAAAAATGGAGATAGTAAATAATTTAACAAATGGTTTTATCTATCTATACATGAAAGAGAATGGTTAAAATATATACATTTAATTCCCACTATTATGCAGGAATGTTCTTTTCCATAATTTTGGCCTTTAAAAAGTTTATGTGGGGCTTCCCTGGTGGCGCAGTGGTTGCGCGTCCGCCTGCCGACGCGGGGGAACCGGGTTCGCGCCCCGGTCTGGGGGGATCCCGCGTGCCGCGGAGCGGCTGGGCCCGTGGGCCATGGCCGCTGGGCCTGCGCGTCCGGAGCCTGTGCTCCGCGACGGGAGAGGCCACAGCAGAGGGAGGCCCGCATACCAC
>NC_041214.2:65963138-65995245 GCF_002837175.3 Physeter macrocephalus | reverse complement strand
GGCTGGGCCCGTGGGCCATGGCCGCTGGGCCTGCGCGTCCGGAGCCTGTGCTCCGCGACGGGAGAGGGACCCAGAGAGGGAGGCCCGCATACCACAAAAAAAAAAAAAAAAAAAAAGTTTATGTGGTTTCTGAAAGCAACACTTCTGAAGCAAAACAGAGAATTAAAGATTATCATGTGCTCATTACTAGTATCTATAACAAAAGAAACACAAAGACCCAAGCAATTTAAAGTTAAGGCAAGCTTAAGAATGCCAAAACAGAGCAACAAAAACCAAAGAATAGGTATTAACTCTACTACAACTCTTACACTGAAATGCTATTTAAAAACAAAAAGCTAAAGTAGGACTTCCCTGTGGTGCAGTGGTTAAGAGTCCACCCGCCAATGCAGGGGACACGGGTTCAAGCCCTGGTCCAGGAAGATCCCACATGCTGCAGAGCAACTAAGCCCGTGCGCCACAACTACTGAGCCTGTGCTCTAGAGCCAGCGAGCCATAACTACTGAGCCCAGGTGCCACAACTACTGAAGCCCACGCGCCTAGAGCCTGTGCCCCACGACAAGAGGAGCCACCACAATGAGAAGCCCGTGCGCTGCCAGGAAGAGTAGCCCCGGCTCGCCACAATTAGAGAAAGCCTGCACGCAGCAACGAAGACCCAACACAGCCATATATAAATGAATGAATGAATGAATGAATGAATAAATAGCTAAAGTAATTTCCCTAGTTTTAAATCATGCAGAAACTGATAAAAATGGAATTGTGGTACGTGTTCTGTGTGGAGGAAAATTAAAGTTTATGTATATGTACACATCTTTAGAACTCAAGTTTAAGCAAACTACTACTTCCCAAGATACTGCAGGTATGGAGACTAAATATATGTAAATAATAGTTTAGAATTAAAGGACTATATTAGAGTAGCCACTACTATTCCTATCCTAAATATTCATATTCTCAACAATTAATGAAATTTTTCTGCATAAAAATTCTTTAATAAAAATTTAACCTTGAGAAGTTATAATAAGCATATATTCTTTCTTACCTCTCCTTTTTGTGCACAGTTTAATACAACTGGTGGTCCAATAACTCTACAGTCAGTCTTGTATAACTCATTAAAGACAGAATCCTGGAAGTCCATGACTATGAATACATTTTCAAATTCTGGAGAATCCAAACTTTTAAATTCTTCAACTGATTCCATCTTTACAAATGGCACTTTAATTTCCTTGATTTTTTTCACGGAGTTATTAGAAATAAAATATTATAAAATTAATTCATGTGTCTCTCTAAATAAGACCCAAAAATCAATTCAATATCAACATTTTTATTTCTATATTTGTAGAAGTTTTAAATCATACAATAAGCATTATACTTAATAGTGAACAGTCATAGTTCTTTACTTATGTTTTTATATAAACATATCTCCACCCATATTAAGATCTTAAATTTTGAAGATTATTATAAAGGCATAAGTTTCTGACATGACTTGGTAGTCATTATAAAGCATCTAGTATGCATATAAAATAAAGATGATGAATTTTTTAAGTACACGTATTTTGACAGTAAGATGCATTAGAAAGATATCCACTACTGCTCTTTATTCTGATCAAGAAAATGATGCCATGCATATAGTTCTTCCTGCACAAATTGTTTTCAGAAAAATAGAAAAAATACTATGACATGCAACATCTACAAAAAGGATGGAGTTAACTTAATCATTTCAGTATATACAAGGGAAGTAAGAGAAAGATATGAAATATGTAGGCAGTTGCATATAAAAAGGCAAGTTAGTGTTTAACACTTTATACTGTAGATCTATGAAAAAGAATGAAGATATTTTGGTATCTATATGACTCCTATTTTTAAAGAACACAACCATTTAAAAGAAAATTCAAATGGGTCAGTAAATTATTTGGGATTTATTTGCTAGGCTGATGTGAAGGGCTGAATTGTGTATATCCAAAACTCATGCTGAAGTCCTAACCCCCTATACCTCAGAATGTGACTATCTGGGGATATGGCCTTTCAACATGTAATTAAGGTTAAATGAAGTCACAAGGGTGGATCCTAGTCAGATTGGATTAGTGGTGGATTGGTGTCCTTATAAGAGGGGGAAATTTGGACACACAAAAGAGATAGCAGAGACACGCATGCACAGAAGGCTGTGTGAAGATATATCAAGAAGGTGGCAGCCATCTACAAGCCAAAGAGAGGGGCCTCAAGAGATATCAAACCTGCTGACACCTTGATCTTGGACTTTTGGCCTCCAGGAAAGTGAGAAAATAAATTTCTGTTGTTTAAGTTGCCCAGTCTGTGGTATTTTGCCATGGAGGCCCTCACAATCTAGTATAACTGGTATAGAGAGTTAGATATATTTCACATGCTGAGGTAAATTCCCTGATGACTGTCAATTATTGTGATTTGTAATTCTGGAAATAAAGCAAGAATTTAGAATAAATATAAAATTATTGAGAAAAAATAAGCTAAAGAGTTTAAAGTGTCATCTTCATAAATACATAAATGGAATGTCATTTAAATCTAACAGTGCCAAATTACTTTATAAGGATTTCATTATTTATGAAACATTATATTTTTGGGTTTCAGAAACACCCAAATTTTAAAATAAATGTAATAGTTTCTATTAATCTAGCTTCAGAGTGCGCAGAGTATAACTTGTGCCTAATTTAGGTCCAATCACCATAAGTGGACTCTACGAATACAATCAAAGGAAGTGCAGCATGCCACATGCAATGAAATACTTGACCTACCATATTAACAATACTTTTTATTAATTTTTCATCCGATTTTCCAGGACAACTTTCTTTTATCTTTATAACAGGGACTTCCATTATTTTAATAGTCTGTGGAAAAGAGACTTAAGTATGAGGTTAAGAAAACTATCAATTTATTTATACACAGATGGAAGAAAAATAGTTTTTTAAAAAAATAAATAAAAACTAAATTCCCATACCTTTAAGGCTTTTATAAGCTCTTCTTGCTTTCCAGCTTCTTGAACCAGTATTACTCTTGTTTCAATCTGAGGCATTTCTTCTATTAAAATTAAAAATGTTTAAGTAAAACATTTTTATTCACTAACATCAAAATCAGTAGTTCCTAACCCCTTTTTGGGCTATATCTGGAATGTTTTCCATGTTTGAGATCATAACATTCCCTGAAATTAAAATGACTTAATTCCCAGCTTATTTTAAAACTTTGATCATATATCATTTTAGAAGAAGAGAAACATATTGTATTGTAGCAAAGTATTCGAACATCAGCACTCCTCCTAACCAAAGAAAGCATTCGCCTACTTGCACAGTCATCCTCTTCAACAGCGCATGCAACTTTAGGAAAGATCCATTTATACAGGGAAAAAGGAAGAAGCGGCTCTTCTCCTGACCAGTCATAACTGACTATATTCTAGCTAACAATGTTGCAGCTAGACTGCCCTCACATACGGAAAAAGCAATATCCAACAAGATGCTTTCACCTTCAAAGTTGGGAAGGATTTATCCAAACAATAATAAAAAATCTAGTGTAAAGAGTTTCTGTTAACAAATTTTTACCGACTACCTGTAGCCTAGCTTAACAGTATTACAGTTAAATCATAAGAAAGTCACTAGTCAGTAAGTTTAGGATTAAAATAGTGATTTGATATTTTAAAGCAGATAACGTGTTTACCTTCAACATCTGAAGTAGATCCAATAAATAAGTTTTCCTTAGAAGTTTCGGTAACTTTTAAATCAAAAATGGAAGAGTCTGCCAAGCTTGTACTCCCAGTAGTGGATGTTAATGCACTATTTTCAGCCATTATTTGTACTCTTCTGCAATGGCTGAAAAAAACAAAATTTGAATAAAATTACATGAAACAAACAATTACTGGGCAAAAACAAGCATTATACCTAGAATTTATAAAAAGTATCACTACCCTTTTTTTTTTAATACTGAACCAAACAAAGTCACTCAACTTCTCTGAGGCTCAGTTTGCTCTTCAGTAAAATAAAGATACTAATAACTGACTCACAGGGATACAGTAAAAATAACAATGTACCAAAAGTACTCAGATATTACCTGACAGTCAAAAAGTACTCAAAAGGTACTCAAAAATACTATGCTACCTCCCCACTCCATACCTTTGCCCTCAACCAAACTATTTCTCTTCCTGTATTCATTTATAATACCATCATCCCCCATATAATTCCAGTCAAAAACATGATCCAGCCATACTCTTTCATCTGCCTCATTCGCCCTGCCCCAAAGCATCTCTGTATCTCTGGGACCCAGGCCCCCTTTTTGTGGCCAATGCCACAGTGGCCACTAGTCAAATACAACAGTTCCAAACAACTTTATCACCAGTTTCTTCAGCGGTCACTTTCCACATGGTTTTCAGGGTATGCTCCTAAAAACAAATGTGACCATATTATTTCGCTACTTAGAACTTCCATGAGCACTGCTCCCTATACAATCAAGTTCAAATTCACCATCCACTTTACACTTTAGTCCTAACCTATTTAGCCTCATCTCCTGTATTTCCCCCAGTCCACATCGACTATATGCTCCAGCCACAAAGCATTTCCCAGCATTTTTCAAATATAGATCACAATTTACTCCACACCTACTTGTATTTAATAGTGTTCAATTCTCCACCTATCATGTCTTTCCACCCCTGACCCACCACTCTTGACTTATCCTCTGTAGATTTCTCCAAACCTCTCATGTATAACTGGACTGCTCCCTTACCTGTATTTTTATATTACTTTACAAATGTTTAAAAGATTTCACGAGACAATTAACACGTGTCAATAAGACTCTGGACTATGAAAGAAAATCTTTGTTTGTTTTTAAATTTCCAGGACTTAAAGAGTTGAAAAGTTAAGCAAGCAGGGAATAAAGAAAAAGTTGAATAGATCTTCATCTATTTAAATTGGGGTTTTTACATAAGTTTATTATCTTGAAGTAAATTTCCAGAATATTGGGCAAATATAAAAAGGAAACCCAATCTTATCTGGAGGTCTATGCCTGATCTAATTTACCCTTTCCTACTTTTCCAGAATAATAAAATATACAAATAAGTTCCACCAGATTTTTAGCAAAGTAATAGTTTCAGGTATCATTAGCATCATTTCGGCATGGTGATGTCAAATAATGTGAATATGTACATACTAATAACAGACCTAAGCCCAATTATTAGGTGCACACTTCAAAGACAAGCAACTCAGCTTCCTGTCTCAGCTCTGCACTTAGTAGGTTAAGCCTCAGCTTCCACATCAGGAAAAGAAATAATAGTACAATTCAAATCCAATTGTGATAAAAACTGAATAGATGATGTCTCTAAATGAGTGACGCCTATTCATTCTCATACACACAATGTGGACATTTCTCATTGTCTTACCAAACATCCACGGCAATCATTATTCTAAGGCTCTCCAAAGGAGTGCTCCAATAGTTGTTAATAAGAGCCTTTACTTAGAATCAATGATAAATTCTATCCAGCCCTTATTTTTTTGTTAAGTCTCACACTTAAATGTTTCCAGTGAAAAAGAAAGGCTCTATCTAAACAGGCTTTCATTTAAAGTCCCCTTAAAAGAATATTAAAAAGAAAAACCAAGAGATGAATTAACCTGCCTTAAGGAATGTAGGAGGAGGGAGACTTTAATAAATCAAAAACACCATGAGTTTACATTTTTCACCTATGCCTCTCTGTTTAAAGACCATCAAAACAGGTAGGTGACTGGGACTTCCCTGGTGGTCCGGGGCTAAGACTCTGCGCTCCCAATGCAGGGGGCCCAGGTTCAAACCCTGGTCAGGAAACTAGATCCCATATGTTGCAGCTAAGAGTTCACATGCCACAAGATCCCATGTGGCCCCAACGAAGATCCTGCACAGGGCAACGAATATCCTGCATGCCACAACTAAGATCCCACGCAGCCAAAGAAAAAAAAAAAGGTAGGTGATTAAAAATTAAAATTGACTGATGACACTGTATGTGATCAATTTACTGCCAAAACAGTTTTAAAATTTAGAAAAAAGCTGCATGCTAAACTCATCACATATCAAATGCCGCAACTAAAGATCCCATGTGGCCCCAACGAAGATCCTGCACAGGGCAACGAATATCCTGCATGCCACAACTAAGATCCCACGCAGCCAAAGAAAAAAAAAAAGGTAGGTGATTAAAAATTAAAATTGACTGATGACACTGTATGTGATCAATTTACTGCCAAAACAGTTTTAAAATTTAGAAAAAAGCTGCATGCTAAACTCATCACATATCAACAGTCTGATTACAAACTGAAATACACTAATCACTTTTTCACATTTATGTATTCTGTAAGCTTTTATTACAAACACAAAAGGATCAGTGTTTATAAACCCATACAGATTACTTCTCATCTGAGAACATACTCAAGGACCTTCTAACTAAATACAACCCATGCCTTTTTTCATCACAAAGATAAAATTTGTCATTTAAACAAGTTTCCTTTTACTTATTTTTTTAGACAATCATCTTTCAGGGTGGAGGTGCTAAATGCCTTCCTGGATATGTTGGTGGTGTTACAATAACTGTTAACATTACATAACACTGTGACTAACAATATTTACTTAACGCCTAATATGCGGCATTATTCTAAACCCTTAGACATTGTTCTAAACCTTTTACTTGTATTCACTTAATCTTTGCAACAATCCTAAGAGGCAGGTACTATTATCATATTCCTCTTACAGGTAAAGAAACCTAGAGCGGAGAGATTAATTCCCCCCAGGTCAGAGTGTTAGCGGCAAAACAAGGGTTCAAATCCGGACTGATTCCAGAGGCTGCGCTTTTAACCATTAAGCCATACCCATCTGTACGCGGGGTGGGGAGCCGGAACGAGCTGGCGTTTTACCTTAAATACTAAAAACTAATGAGAAGACGCCAAGAAGAATCCAAGGGTGAAACCACTAAGTAATCTGAGATAAGCCCCCAAAGGGCGCAGCTGCCGGCCCCCAGAGCCGCAGAGCCCACTGCGGTTTGCCAAGACCCCCTTCCCTACAACTCCCCACTTTGCCCAGAAACTCTTTCGGAAGAAATATTCAACCAGGTGAGCGGTGACGACGCACAGCAGCCAGGCGGACCTCGGGCTCCCACTCCGCATCCCGGCCCCGCTGTTGGGAACGCAGCGGTGTGGTTCCCAGAGCCGAGAAGGCAAGGCTGGGAGCTCCGGAATTCGCGGTCACCGGGGCGGGGCCGTGGGACACAAGCAGAGCGGCCCACTGCTCCAGGGACGCCGGCCCACTCCCACCTCCGCCACCCGCACCCACAGAGCCCTCACCACTCTCAAAAGACGCCCTGGAAGTTCCACCTTTTCAAGAACCGACCCTTCTCACTTTTACCGCCATTCCTCGCCGCCGGCGGCCGCAGCCAATTCAAAAAGTGACCCGCAGATGGGCGGTGATTGGCCGCTGCTCTCCGCCCACCTCCCCGCAGGTGCCAACCGATTGGTTGTGCGTGTGTTTCAAATAAACCCAACCGCTCCGACGTCAGAACGTCCTGAATCTGTAGAGAAGTTCCCGGATGTGACCAGGAGGTGGTAGTAATGGCTCCTGGGCTTCTGTGAGAGTAGCAGGTGTGTTTGTGACTACCGCTTGTTTACTCAGTAAACATCCCGTTTCCTAAGGAAAGTTTGAGTGGATTCTCCGTCCCCTCGGCTTTTTTATTTTTTCCCCCGCCACCAAATCCTTTAAACGTAATCAGTGCCTTGACAGATGAATTTTTCCCCAGTGATTCCAGTGAGCTGTAAGATTTTTCTGCCTGAGCTTTAGGAATTTAAAGTTGGGTTAAGGGGTTTGGGGTTTGGTGGTTGTGTTGGCGCGGCGGGGCCCAGGACACGGGAACTCGGAGTCTCTCCAGATGGACTTCAAATCAGCAGCCTCTTATTTAAATCCTGACGTATGTAAAGCACTGTGCTCTGGTCTAGGGAATTTCACGGATGATTAGAATATATTCTTAGTGTTTCTAAGCCTTTTTTTTAAAATATAAGCTTGCATTTGAACAAATGTAAAAATATGTCACGAGATTCTAGACTCTCCTGGAGCCAAAGTGAATTGTTAGCTGCTGCACCCGCCCCTCCCCCCCTTCCCTGAGGTCTTTTGCTGCTTTCCTCTGAAGTCTAGCCAAGAATTTATCGGTTTTCCTGTAATTACGATTGCTATCATGAAAATCTTTTATTTTCTTCGTTTTCTAAATATAATATCCTGTCACACAACCTCTTAACAAGACGCCTCCCGAAGGTGAGTTTTGCATAGTTCCCACCTAATCGCTGGTTTAAATAAAGGAAGAAAGGAGAATCCGCTGCTGAAACCTTAAATTTCAGCAAGAGGAGAACTTGTACTTTGGAATGGAACATTCTGAAAGTCTCAAACAGGTCGTCAGGATTTGGAATTTTTCCTAATTTTGTCAGGCCACCTTAGAATGCCTGAAAAGTTTGTAATGCATTCCACAAAATGAGTGAAGCAGTCTGGTAATTATTGGTTTCCCTGTTGATAATTGAAGAATATTTACAGTGTGCCCTTCATTTAATGTCATGATAACCGTTAGGGCGAAAGCAAAGAAAAACAGTAATTGAAATTTCACTTTGGAATGTGCTTGCGTACTTAAACTAGGGTGTGCCTAGCATTCCAAAAGGTCTCCTCACTGAAAATACATTAAGCTAGTGAAGAAAGCAAACTGTTTCCTCTGTGCATTGCTCCCTGTTAGGCTTTGCACCCAAATCTATTGATTGCCTACACGGTATCACCACACAAATTGTATGCTAGCCTAACAGAAGCTATACTTGATTCCTTTTAAGGGTTATATGGCAGTTTGACTAGCAAATAAACGGGCAATACAGTCTTCTAACATTTCCTAACCATGTGACATCCTTTTCCATCTCCTAGGCAAGTAACCTCAAGCAAATCATTTAACCCCTCTATGCCTCAGTTTGAGTTTTTATAAAAGGGCATGATAGTACTTACCTCAGAGTTTTGTTGTGAGGATTAAAAGTTAATATATGTAATTAAAACATATTCTAGCATATAATAAACATTCAGTAGATGTTAGCTGTTAATATTACTACTACTTTGCTGCTGTGGCTGCTGCTACTATTACCACTACCGTTACCTCAGCTGAGGCCCTATACTTGCCTGATGGGACTGATGGTCCTCTACACCGCCTTCTCACCCCTGACCACAGGAGCAATGGCAGCAGTGTTTCTGTTTCCTTTGCCCCACCCATCCCCAGCCACAAATCCTGCCACCTACCAGGCCAAGCTTGGTGCGGTGAAGACCTCCATTGCATTCTTTTCCTACCAGAGAGAGGACAGTCCTTCTACACCAAACCTAATCTCTCTTCTCTTTTAAGGGAAAGCCTGCAATGCTCAAGATGTCTCCTCTTGTCTAGAAGATATGGCCTTCTCACTGCTGCCCTTGGCCAGGCTTCTGTCCCCTTCCAAAGCAAGTCCAGCCAAGATTCTTTATGCTAAATGCAAGCCTCTCCCTTCAGGTGCCGTCACTGGAAATACAGTTATTGAATTCATATGTCAAGGGGACAAAACTGTTTACAGTACAGGATAGATAGATCAAAATGAGAAGTTCCTTGAAAGAATAAACCATTTAAAAAATTCTTACGTGTCATTCACAACTTCTAAGATGCTGAATGAACAGTTTTCAACAAAAAATACTAAAGGTATTGAACTAAAGTACTTAGTATATTAAAGTGCGTGACATATTTTCATCAAACAATACGATAATTTCTGAGGTGGCGAAATGAAATGTGGAAGATAGAACTACTGAGATTCTTCCTTTGGAGGATCAACTTCCCCACCTCCATCTCTGAATTGAGTGACAACGCTGGACCATCTTTCCTGACTCTCATAACACTTGTTCCTCTTCCAGTTTATTCCCTCCTCTTTATTTGTAGTTCCTTTCTTTCCTTACGCCCTCCCCTTTCCATCTCCATCTTCGTTTTCCATATGTACTCCTTCAGGGCAGCAGAAAATGGGGAGTTAGGAAAGTTAGTTTGGGGTTATGGAATATCTTTTGCCACCGTATACCCACCCGCATTCACAAGTATGCACACTGCCCATGCCATCACTCTTCAAATCAGAATGAAGAAGATTTCTCACACTTTTGTAGTTTGTTCTAATCTGCTAATAAGAATTAGTATATCTGAAAAGACTATTAAATTTTTGCAATAAATGGGCAATATTTGTTGTGGTGGATTTTGTTTTTACTACCTAAAGGTTGTGATAAAATATAATTTCTAGGTTTTACTTTTTATTTTTTAAAGGAACATTTCTTTTTTCTTTTTTTTTTTTTTTTTTTTGCGGTACGCGGGCCTCACTGTTGTGGCCTCTCCCGTCGCGGAGCACAGGCTCCGGACGCGCAGGCTCAGCGGCCACGGCTCACGGGCCCAGCCGCTCCGCGGCACGTGGGATCTTCCCGGACCGGGGCACGAACCCGTGTCCCCTGGTGTCCCCTGCATCGGCAGGCGGACTCTCAACCACTGCGCCACCAGGGAAACCCAAGGAACATTTCTTTCACTTTTTTAAAATAAATTTATTTACTTATTTTTGTCTGCATTGGGTCTTCATTGCTGCACACAGGTTTTCTCTGGTTGCGGCGAGTGAGGGCTACTTTTCTTTGTGGTGCATGGGCTTCTCATTGTGGTGGCTTCTCTTGTTGCAGAGCACAGGCTCTATGTGCGCGGGCTTCAGTAGTTGTGGCACTTGGGCTCAGTAGTTGTGGCTCGTGGGCTCTAGAGCAGAGGCTCAGTAGTTGTGGTGCACAGGCTTAGTTGCTTCGTGGCATGTGGGACCTTCCTGGACCAGGGCTTGAACCCATGTCCCCTGCATTGGCAGGTGGATTCTTAACCACTGCACCACCAGGGAGGGAAGTCCTAGGTTTTATTTTTAAGTATGAAATGTCATCAACCAATAATACCATCTACTTTATAGTAAATTTAACTATTTCATCATAGAATTAAATGTTTTACTGTAACTAAATATTAATATTGTAATGGCACATAGAACTCATGTAATTGTTTTTCTCCTCTGTCACCATCCTTACCACCTCAAAGCATTTGTGAAGTACATAGCTATACATAAAGCCACACTAGGTACAGTTACAAAGATTCAGTCCCTCTAAGAATTTATCACTTAAGATTTTTGTTTCAAAATCATTAATGAGTAGCCATGGAATTCTGTACTTTCTTGGAATTATTAACATTTTCCAATTAAAATGTTGTATTTCCAAGTTGGTTATAATATAGCATCTTCTAACCTGTCATCTCTGCCTGTGAAACAAGCTTTAGAAATTATAATCACTGTGAGCCAGAAGAAGCTATTTTACATACCTCAACAGTCAGTAATTAGGATATGACATTGCTTTATTCATATGAATCATTAGGCTGTAAATCACTTGACATAGATTTGCAATACTATACAGATTTACTACTTAAAGTTTCACTTGGACAAATAGAATTACCGTTCCTTGATGGAGCAAGAGGTTTCCAAATATGGTGAGGCCATTTTTCAAATTATGTAATTGGATTAGCAAAATTTTAGATGTGGAAAAAAAAATCTCAGTTCACTAGTCTCATTCTTTATTTTACAAATGAATTTTACCGAGGCCCGCAACATAGAGCTTATATTCCTTTACCAAGGTCAGGTAACTGGTTAATGGAAAAATCAAGATCAAAAATTTTATTTCTATTAATGTATTTTGTCTTTATTAAATTAAAGATACTAATATTTATATTTTACATTAAACTTATAAAGGTACCAATATCTTTATTCATACTGCTTATATATGTTACTTTTGAGGACATTAAGATGCTTTCAGGGACTTCCCTGGCAGTCCAGTGCAGGGGGCGTGGGTTCCATCCCTGGTTGGGGAACTAAGATCCCGCATGCCACCCGGCATGGCCAAAAATAAAAAAAATTTTAAATTAAAAAAAAAAGATACTTTCAGTCCCATAAGAGCCTTGTTGGTCTTGTTCACCAATGTATCTATCTCCAGCACCTAGCAACAGTTCCTGGCATATAAGATGTTGTCAAAAGTTGTTGCATGAATAACATTGTAATTGATCTTCAGAATCCATATTGCCTTCTTCTAATTAATTCTCAAGTTTGCATTTAGAGTGACATTATGCAAATCCAAACTCATCATATCACTACCTCCTTAAAACCCTTCAATCCTACTAGGCCTCCATGGCCTGACCTCTACTCATTTCCAGCTTCATCTTACACCATGTTCACTTTCTTTCTCTTGAGTTCTATACCTGCCTTCCTTCTCAAGGATTTTTGCATCTGCTCTTCTCTCTACCTACCAATTCCTTTGATCCCCATTCTTTAAACCTAAGAGACAACTTCTAATCCTTTTAGCATTTGCTCACTTACTACTCCTCAGAAGATCTTTGCTAACTACCCATACCATCAGAATCCCCATTATACAGCCCCCAGCACCCTGAGTATCTCTTTTGTGGTACTTATCAAAGATGGGATTATTGGATTAATGTCTCTCTCCTCCACTATCTAAGCTACTTGAAAGGGAAAATGTCTTTTTGTTTACCATTTTGTCCACAGTGAAGGCACTCAATGAAATATTTGTTGAAATAACAAGTAAATGAATTAATGATTAAATGAACTTATTTTTATTATAATATCAGTGATGTCCTTTCTAAAGTTATTTTAAAAGTTTTCTTTTTTTTTTTTGGCTGTTCCATGCAGCTTGTGGGATCTCAGCTCGCCAACCAGGGATTGAATCTGGGCCACAGCAGTGAAAGTCCAGAGTCCTAACCACTAGGCCACCAGGGAACTCCCCTAAAAGAGGTTTCTATTATTTTTACTTTTATCTAACCCATTATTTATGACAATTTTTCAGGAAAAATTAAGTGGCATATTTCCAAAATTAATAAATTTACAAAAAGATAAAATAATTTACATCTTTTATTGACAGTTGAGTAAATTACCCAAGAATTGAATGCTTTTTATACCACGCCTACTCCAGCTATGAGTGGAAGAGAGTTAATGCTAATACTACTAAACTGATTGGATAAAACTTACCAGTGTTTATGAACATAGGCAATTATCCATATCAAAAATTCAGTTTTCCTACAACCTACACTTCATACATTATACACTGATACTTATAAATTGCCTCTTCCACACTGTCAACTGACTTGTAAACATCAAAGTTATCCCAAAGTGATTTTGTCTTCAGTTTAGTGTTGACAGTAACTCCGTCTTTGTAGAGTAGTACTGATATTTACTATGACAACAATTTGAATACTTTGATTGTACTTAGCAATATTTTGTTGCTGCTATTCAAATGAATGGAAGAATGGAATTGCTAATGCAATTGAAATAAAAATGGAACCCAGGTCCTCAAAAAATGGTGGATATTTGACCTCAGTTGGCATGAGGATTTAGCATAAGCAGATTAACTGTGGGTTTAATAATGAAGGAAAAATTACATGTAAATAGAAATGCATTGGAGAAGGTATTTTAAAGGTGAGATATACTGTTGTAAGTGATATTCAAGTGTATAATGCAACTATATATAAATCCTATGCCTAGAAAAAAATTAACATTAATGAAATACACAAAATGTTCTTAATGTCTCTATCTTGACCATTGCATTTGCATTATTTCCCCTTCTCCTTTCCTTTTTTTTTTTGGTACTTTTCAAATTTTCTATCATGATCATTTTAGTGGACAGTTGTTGCTTTCCTGGCTGTTGAACGTTTAACCATTCCTTCCTAATAATAGTCTGATTTCCCTTTTGAGAAATCCCTCATTTTGAATATGGTTTTAGTGCAAGGTAATGTTCATCTGTTACCATAGATCTGAGTGGAGCCACATCCTCTTCCCATGCTTAAAGCTCAGTCATCATCTGCTCTTTCAAAGGATTTTGAATTTTTAGCATGTGCTAAAGATATGGGAAGGGTTAAGGATCATATATTGATACATTCTAATAGCATCAACAGTGTGCAGACCAGCTTCTTTGAGTCCAGTAATCTTTGATGATATTTCCACTGCCTACACCTCTGGAGCTCTCTAGCTCCTCCCAGTTCCCAAGGCTGACCCTCATACTGATTCTGTGAATTTGCAGAATAAATTAAATCATTTTTTCCTTCAAGATAGTTAGAATTGGTTTCTATTGCTTGTGACCAAGAATGCCCAGATGTGTTGCTTTTACAAATCCAAATCTTGTTGGCTCTACCTTCAAAATATGTCCATAATTAAACTAGTTCTTATCCCTCCATTACCCTTTTCTAAACTACCATCATCTCTCATCTGAATTATTGCAATAGCCTCCTAACTCATGCCCCCAATTTTACCCATAAATCATCACCATCTATCCTCAAAGGAACTGGAATATTCCTGTTAAAATATAAGTCAGATCATGTCACTCTGCTCAAAATCTTTATTGGCTTCCAATTTCTTTCATACTAAAGCCAGTTCCCACCATAGTCTTCATGGCCCTACATAATCCTCATTGACATCCTCACCTTCTCCCTTTCACACCTTTACTTACCTCTAGCCACAATGGCTTCTTTGCTGCTCCTCAAAGACACGAGGCACACTCCTAACTCAGGCTGATTTCTCTGCTTTTATGTTCTTCCTTCATATGTGCCTGACTTACCCCCTCTTCTTCAATTCTTGCTCAAATTCACCTTATCAGCTAGGTGGCTACCCCTCCAAAAATTGCAGCTCCTTCTCAAGCTCTCCTGATCCCCTTTGCCTTGCCCTTTTAATTTAATAGCCATTATCAACTACAAGTATATATTTATTTGTTATGTTATTATTTATTGTCTGTCTCTCCATACTAGAATGTGAGCTCCGTGAAGGCGGCAGGGGGGTTTTGTCTGTTTGTTCCCTAGTATATTTCCAGTGACTAAGTCAGTACCTGCCACATGATAGGTACTCAGAAATTTTTTGAAAAAAAGAATAAATGAAAGAAGAAAGGAAGGAATGAAAATAAGAAAGAAAGGAAATAAATATTTCAAAATATTACTTACATAATATAATGAAAATTTAGTTAATAGTTTATCCACTGTTTTCAAGCTTTTTGAATATTTCTTCAAATGAAATGTCACAGTGAACTCCAATACATAAAACAGATAAATGCCAAGCTGAATTGACATAGAAGAAGAGAGGTCATGATTTATCTTCATAGAGACTGCAGGAATTTTAATTCTTCTAGAACATAGAATTTGAAAACCACTGACTACTGACAGAATTTGGAAATGATTGACTATGGTATCTGAAGGGCCAAACCCTTTATTTACAAAACAAGAAGATGAGATTTACTCCTAATAGATATTCACACCCATCTATGATGTTATCTAGCAAAAAAAAAAAAAAATTCTTTTTGAATTTGAATCTAGTTAATCTATAGATCTGATTTTTTAGGAAATACAGAGAACAGAGAAACGTGATAAATTATAGCACAGGGATACAGTTAGTAAGATCTAGCCTTGTAGAAACTCTACAAGAAACCCTGATTTCTTCAACAAGTAATTGAAAGGGGAAAATAAGTAGTAAAGGGATAATCAATAGATGAGACTTAAAAGACATACAACTAAATACAACATGTAGATTTTATTTGGATCATGATTCAAACTTTTTCTAAAATTATGACAACAGGATTTCTGCTTCTCCTATAGCTGAGTAAACTGCTAAACAACCAACTCTTTCACAAATAACTATAGCTATAGGGGAAAAGTACAAAAAACAATTACCCAAAATATTTGAACAGTGAACAAAAGCAGGTAGACTCTGCAGAGGAGTAAAATCTTGGACTGACACGGGGTGTTTAAAAATGTTTTAACTTTTAGAATAAGAAAACTCTGCAGTTATTGTTATGCAGAGGGCAAAACTAAGAGAAAAGTCAGTCTTTCTGTCATAAGGAGCAGAGGACAGAGTTTGGGGCAATCACAGCTGCTGGAAAGTAAGGGGGTACAGAGGGTCCTCTAGAGAGCCTAAGAGAAGCATGCTAAATTCTGCATATAAAATGAAACCATCTCTAGCTGAATACTTAACCATGCAAATACAAGGAGGACTGCAAGTAATCCTGTCAAGGAAAAAAGAACAGAACTGAGATTTGAGCTGCTGCTCAAAAGACAGAGTTTTCAGTTTGAGTTCAAACAAGTAATTGCCTGACAATACAAAAATATCAGCATTTTTTTGAAGAATAAAATAGAATTCAGAATCTCCAAGATATAACCATCACATCTATGTTCTGTGCCATATCAAAAAAAAAAAAAAAAGCATGACACATTCTAAGAAAAATAAACCAATAGAGGCTAATTCTGAGGTAGCCCAGATTTGAAGATTAGGATACAAGGACTTTAAAGCAGTTATTATAACTATGCTGAATGAGATAAAGGAAAGTATTCTTGTAATTAGTGAAAACACAGAAAAATCTCAGCAGAGAAATAGTTTTTCTTTTTTCTTTTTTTTTTTTTTGTGGTACGCGGGCTTCTCACTGTTGTGGCCTCTCCTGTTGTGGAGCACAGGCTCCAGACGTGCTGGCTCAGCGGCCATGGCTCACGGGCCCAGCCGCTCCGCGGTATGTGGGATCTTCCCGGACCGGGGCATGAACCTGTGTCCCCTGCATCGGCAGGTGGATTCTCAACCACTGTGCCACCAGGGAAGCCTGAGAAATAGTATTAAAAAGAATCAAATGGAGCACAAAAAGCAAGAATCATAATATAAATTAAGAAATTTTTTTTTTTTTTTTTTTTTTTTTTGTGGTATGCGGACCTCTCACTGTTGTGTGGCCTCTCCCGTTGCAGAACACAGGCTCCAGACGCGCAGGCTCAGCAGCCATGGCTCACGGGCCTAGCCACTCCGCGGCATGTGGGATCTTCCCAGACCGGGGCACGAACCCATGTCCCCTGCATCGGCAGGCGGACTCTCAACCACTGCGCCCCCAGGGAAGCCCAAGAAAAATTTTATAAATTATATTTCATAAAATTAAAAACTTCTACGCTCCAAAAGTCACTGTTAAGAAAGTGAAAAGACAAGCCACAGACTGGAAAAAAATTACTTTCAAAATACTTATATGACTAAAGATTCATATTCAGAATATTTAAAGAACTCTCATGACTTATTAAAACAAGCAACCCACTTTTTTTTAAATGGGTAAAGAAAGATTTGACAGATACCCCACCAAAGAAGAGACACTAATGGCAAATATGCACATTATAAGATGCTCAGCATCACTATTCATCAGGGAAATACTGGTTAAAACCACATTCAGGTACTACTATACATCTATTAGAGTGGCTAGAATTTAAAATAAAAATGGTCAGTACCAAGTTCTAGTGAGGATGTGGAGCAACATGACCTCTCATACATTGCTGGTGTGGATGTTTCTTACAAAGTTAAACATAATTGCCAAATGACCCAATAATCCCATTCCTATGTATGAGAATCATTGAGGAAATTTTTTTCATAATTGCTAAAAACTGGAAAGAACCCAACTGTATATCATTAGTGAATGCATAAACAAGTACATCCAAAACATGGGAAACTACTTAGCAGTTTACATGCAACAAAAGGGATGACTCTCATAAGCATCATGTTAAGTGAAAGAAAACAGAAACAAAATACATGTTGTATGATTCCATTGATGTGGCATTCTGAAAAAGACAATGATAAAGGGACAAAAACCAGATAATGGTTGACGGAGGCTAAAGGGTAGGAGTGGAGGCTTACTGCAAAATGGCACAAGAGAACTTTGGGGGATGATGGAAGTATGCATGTCTTGATTGTGGTAGTGGTTACACAAATGTATATCTCTGCCAAAAGTCATGAATTTACTGTATTGAATAATGTCTTAATAAGCATAACTTTAAAAAGAGAACAAAATGGGAATTCTAGGATGGAAAATAAAATAGCTAAAACAAAAAATTAACTGGATGGGCTTAATAGTAGATTATGAGCCTGGCACACTGCCTACTGTGCTAAGGAGGCAGATGGATGGACCTAATAGAAGAATGAAGAGTCAGTCAGCTGGAACATAAACCAATAAAAATTACCCAATCATAAGGAGAGAGAGAAAATTTTTGGATAAAAAATGAGAGTTTTAGGAACCTGTGGGAAAATATCACATATAATTGGAATCCCAGGAGGAGAGAGAGGAAGAGGAAAAAATAATTTTAAGAAATAATGGCCAAAATTTTCTCAAATATGGGAAAAGACATAGCATTTGCCAGAAGAAAAAGTTTCTATTTCCAGAAGCTCAGAAACCCAAATTAGGATAAATACAAAGAACGTCTTTCATATCATAGTCAAATTGCTGAAATCCAAAGATAAAGGCAAAATCTTCAAAGTGGCCATGGGAAAAAAAAAAAGACACATTACAAATAGGAGAACAACAATTTGCAAATATACTAACTTCTCATTAGAAACTATGGAGACCAGGAGACAGGGGTACAACATCAAACAAATACTGAAAGAAAAAACTATTAACCCCAAATTCTATATCTAGTGAAAATATCGTTCCAGAATAAAGGCAAAATAAAGACATTTTCAAATAAAAGAAAACTAAGAATTAACTGCTAGCACACTAGTATTACAAGAAATGCTAAAGAAAGTTTTTCAGGCTGATGTGAGATGATTCCAGCTAGAAACTTTAATACTCATGAAGAAATGAAGAACTTTAAGAAATGGTAAATAACTGAGTAAATGTGAAAGATCATTTTTCTATTGATTTCTTTAAAACACATGTAACTGCTTAAAACAAAAATTATAGGCTTTTTTATGGGGTTTATAATGTAAGTAGATGTAATACATATGACAACTACTGCATAAAGAAGGGCAGGAGCTCTAATCAAACCCACATGGTTGCAGAGTTTGCACATGTTGTCTTAATCTGTTTAGTCTGCTTTAACAAAAACAACATAGACTGGTTGGTTTATAAACAGCAGTAATTTATTTCTTTTTCTTTTTCTTTTCTTTTTCTTTATTTAGTTTTTGACTGTGTTGGGTCTTCATTGCTGCATGCGGGCTTTCTCTAGTTGTGGCGAGTGGGGGCTACTCTTCATTGCAGAGCGCAGGCTTCTCATTGCGTTGGCTTCTCTTGTTGTGGAGCATGGGCTGTAGGTGTGCGGCTTCAGTAGTTGCAGCACGTGGGCTCAGTAGTTGTGGTTTGCAGGCTCTAGAGCGCAGGCTCAGTAGTTGTGCTGCACAGGCTTAGTTGCTCCATGGCATGTGGGATCTTCCTGGACCAAGGCTCGAACCCGTGTCCCCTGCATTGGCAGGCGGATTCTTAATCACTGCGCCACCAGAGAAGCCCCAACAGCAGTAATTTATTGCTCACAGTTCTGTAGGCTGAAAGTCCAAAATCAGGGTAACAGGTGGTAAGGTTCTGGTGAAGACCTTCCAGGTTGCAGACTTCTGACTTCTCACTGTGTCCTCACATGGTAGAAGGGGTGAGGGATCTCTGTGCAGTCTCCTTTAAAACAACAGTAATCCCATTCATGAGGGCTTCAGCCCCATGACATAAGCACTTCCTAGAGGCCCCACATCCTAATATTATCATATTGGGCATTGAGATTTCACCATATGAATTTTGGGGGAATGCAAATATTGAGACCACAGCACATGTTATACAAGGTAGAATATGAAAAGTTGACTGTATACTGTAATCCCTAGAGAAAACACTAAATTAATAATTCAAAGAGGCATAAATAAAAATGCAAAGAGGCAGAGAAAAAAATTAAGTAAAATTCTAAAAACATTTAAATAAACCAGAAGGCAGAAAAAGGGAAAGGAGAGAATAAAAAACTGAGAATCCAAAAAACAAATAATAAATGATAGATCTAAATCCAGAAGGTTTAAACAGACACTACAAAAGAATACAAACTTATGGTAATGACCAAGAAGCACATAAAAAGGTGCTCAATGTCATTAGTCATTAGAGATAAGCAAATTAACAGCAAAATGAGATAACACTATACACTCATTAGAATGTAAAAAGACTGATAATTAAAAAGACTGATAATACCAAATGTTGGTGAGGATGTGAGAAAATCAGAACCTTCATTGTTGGTCGATGTAAAAAGCTACAACCTCTTTGAAAAAAGATCTGAACCATTTCCTGTAAAATAAGTATGCACCTACCCTATGACATTAATGCTTACTCAAGAAAAATCAATACATCTGACGATAAAAAGACTTGTATAAGAACTTTCATAGCAGCTTTATTCATAATACCCCAAAACTGGAAACAGCTCAGATATCCATCAGAGACTATATAAACAAACTGTGGTATATTCACACAAGGGAATATTATTCAGCAGGAAAAAAGGAATGAATCGCTGATTTCCACAACAATGTGGATGACTGACTCTCAAAAACATTATGCTGAGTGGAAAAAAGCCTCACACAAAAGAGTAAGGCTATTTATTTAAGGTTCAAGAACAGTAAACTCTAATCTATTATGGAAAATTATCAGAACAGTGGTCTCTCTTAGGTAATGGAGATAGGGAGTAAATGGGGAGGGGCATGATGGCAATGGCAATATTCTGTATCTTGACATCAGTTTGAGTTACAGATATATGCATTTGTCAAAACTCGATATATACTTAAGATTTGTGCATTTTATTGTTTGGAAATTTTATGACAAAAGAAAAAGTAAACAAATATTTTACTCTAGTTAATGATGTGTATATTGAAGTAAATAGTTAAGGGAACTTGTACTGATATCTGTAATTTACTTTGAAATGTGTAAAAAAAAATAGATGAACTAATGGATACACAGAGGGATAAATATATGATAAAACCAGAAATAGAAAAACATTAATGGTATCATCTAGGTGGTCTGAAAATAGGTGTTCACTGTAAAATTATTTCGACTTTGCTGTATGAAAATTTCACAATAAAATTTTTGGGGAAAGATTCAGTAAAAATTTATTTAAAATAAGAGGATATCAAAGAAATGTGAATGCAGACTGGATATTTGATGATATTAAGGAATTATGTTTATTTTTGTGTGTGTGATAATGGTATTGTGACTATAGTCTTTAAAGATATCTTTTAGAGATGCATTACAAAAAAAAAATCACATTTTTGAGACCCTTGCAAGTTTTTCTTTGTTTTTTTCCCAAATTTATACTTTTTTATTCATGTAAATTGACCTTATGGGCTTCCCAGTTCTCTGTTTTCCTATGATTGTGATATATTGACCCTGAATATGATACCTTTACTAAATTCTGGAGCAGAAATAGAACAAAAGAGTGACTGTTAGCAGGATTCACAACTTATGGGATATGAGTTCAAAGGCACTGGGACTCCAGAAGTTTTAAACCCACGATGACTGGCTACTAAAATTCTAGCAAGCATTAGGGATCAAGTAGTATGTAAGATGCTATAGACCAGAGCCACACGCAGGAAAAGAAATTCCATACTTTGGACAACAAAGGTGAATCAGAGGAAACCTAAAATTCAGGCAATTGTGTGATTCCAGAAGTTCTTAACCTTTGCCCTATAGCAAATAAGCTAATGGGTACCCCATGAAGTGGTCTGTGAGTTTTTGTGCGAATTGTATAAAATGATGTTAGTGCTTAGAATAATGACACATAGAAAGCACTCAATCAATGCTAGATATTATTATTTGACAAATATTTTTTAGGTACTTATTATACATCATGCACTGTGCTAGGCACTGGGGATCAAATTATGAAACAAATTGGTGCAGCCTTTGCCACCATAGAGCTCAGAGTTTACTGAGCTCTATGTAGACAATCCCCACTCCATCATAGTGCTTTCCTTTTTTTACAACTGGAGTTCACAAGGCCATATAGCATGCTAACCATCCATAACAGGTAATTTTATGTTAATATGTATAAAATAGAAAAATGTTTCCCTAATGCCTACTAACATGAAAGTTGTGATGCTTGATAGAGTCGCAGATGTGAAAAAACGAAAAAAACTAACGCTTTATGTCTCATTATTTTTACCTTCTCTTTCACACACAGTTGAACTTATAGAGGCTATTAAAACATTAGGCTATTTTCTCCTTCATTAAGCATAATTTCCTTTAATTTTTTATTAACATTTTGCATGCTTCTCTTTTTGAAGATTAAATGGAGCTATTATGTATAGTATCATAGAGTTGAGATGTTTATCAATATTTTCAAATTATATTGTTTCATTTTCCTAATTAAAATCCTTTCTTTGTTTTCTTTTTTGCATGAATGTGACTGACCAAGGAATTGATGTATATTAAATCACTGCTCTTGAGAACACCAATGCGAAATTAAAAGCCAATATCTTATCATATAGTAGATACCTTTAGACAGCACTTTTATGTTGATTTTTTTAAATTGTAAACATGGATTACTTATATAATTTAAAACTTGGGAAACCAAAGCAGTCCTAATTATGCCATTTTCCTTATCAAACCTTTGACTTCCTGTTACCAGTAGCATATGTCCAAGCACTTTCCCATGAACATCCAAGGCCTTTTACCAAGTCTCCCCCAAGCAGAAAGTACAAATATGTTTCCATGCTTTGAAAATAAGGAACATAAGTTAAAAGACCCATTTCCTGGAAACTCTTGGAATACTTTAAGGTAGAAACCACAATTCATATATTTATCTGAAGTTTTAATAATATCTAATTAGATATTAAATCATCTACCCATAAACTTTATAAGTATAGTGTAAATCTCAAAACAAAACAAAGCTTGAGTTTCTAGTCTATTCATCTATTACATTATCTTGTTAAAATTGTAATGAATATATTTAGTACCTTACTATCTTAGGTTCCTAAAGAAAAACCAAATATGTGTTTGATTATCACAAGATTATCATAGGGAAAAGAATTTTTAGTAAAACAGACTTTGTACTGTCTTAAGCAAGGTCTGGCTTGATTTCTTGAGCATACTTTAGAATTCCTCAAGACAGAAAAAAGTTTTATTATTGTGGCACAATTACTTTTCTTGAACCAGGAGAAGGGGGGTTAAGCATAGGCTTTGTTTCCTAGGCCATAGAAATGAAGGACTGGGTTCTAGTTCACCATCTTTGGCTTATACCACATTACTGGGCTTTACCTCCACCTGCTTCACTTGGTGGTCCTTTTTTATATCTCCTCTCAAATGTGGACACATTCTGCCAGGAACCAGGGATCCCACAGTGATCTCCCTTTTCTATGGGTCCTAAATAGCTCAGGCTGAGTCAGAGTACACTGGGCTCCACTATATTTGTAAAGGATGTGAATCTGCTCCACAATCCTGGATCCAAAAAAACATCATTTTCTTTATTGTTCTAAATTAGATATGCATGCCTAAGCTTTCTACTCAACAGGATTGGTGGGATATTTAATCCATCTTGTTTAGCTGATTATACAGGAGAATGCATATAAGGCAGACGGGCTGCACCCCTCTCTAGTATCATAAACAATCTGGGTCATCGTATACAATCCAAAAAATTTGGGGAAAAGGACTCTGGTCTTCAGTCCATTTTGATCACCACTGAGATGTTAATTATTGCTGCCTGCATTAATTATTTACAGGCAGCCACCTCTACTCTTGTCATACCATGCTTGAAGAACAGTACCATCTGTTTCCCAAATGATGACACTTCGCTTCAGTCTGCAGGCATCCCCAAGCTGCCCCTACTCAGCAGCTGCCCCGTTTCTTGCTTTTCCTGGGGAGCCGCGTGGGAGTGGGTCTGAGATCTTCATCACTCTCAGGACTGCCTCCACCATGTTTCAGGAAAAGTGCCCCAGAAGTCAGACCAGAATCCATCTTCACCTCAGGGAACTGGTCTCTATCTTCTCCCTCTCCTTCTTTCCAATCTTCTGAAACACAAAATGGCCTTTTTCCTTGAGGGCAACGGCGGGAGTGCAGATGGGATCTTCAATGTTATGGAGCTTTTCACGGAAAGGAACACTCACTCCTATATGTACTTTGTTTAATGCTAACTTACTGCACTAACTAAACATGAGTTATTATGAGATACTAAATCAAAACAAATTTAAACATTGATTATTTATTTAATGAAACAGAAGTGTATGATAAAATTTCATATTTATTAATTAAAAATCATGTCTGATATATCAGGTCTTCTTAAATAATATATACACATTTATCAAACTAAAAAACACAGATTATATTGATTAAAAAACATTACTACTTTTATACTTCAAGCAATTAAAAAGTATTAATACTATGGATTTAAATTTGTTTTTCATTATTTCTGTACTATTCTCATTATTATTTGTCATTACTCTTAGTGGTTGCCTTCCTAGGGTTACAGAAATATTAATTACCTGGAGGGGTATAGTGCCAAATTAAAAAGCAGAAAACATCAATGCAGGGTAGCCAAGGTTACAGTTTCTGGATTGTCGGTATGTTGGGTCTGGCTGTATCTTTCAAATCTCAGCTGCTGATCTCCAGGCTGTACTTCCTTTTCATAATTATTTTTGTAGCAAAGACTCTAATGTGAAATTTATGATAAGGTATTGTGGGCAAAGCAGAGCCAGAATCAATAAGAACAGCAGGGGATAAACCATGGAATATTAAAGCTAGAGAACACCTTAAAGTCAGTCTCTGCTCATTTCATTTTTCAAATGAGGAAAAAGAAAAAGAAAAGATGCTGGTGGTAAGGAGACAATTAACATGGCCTTTTTTTTTCCCCAGAAAATTGTTTATGTGATACTCTTCTTTTTTTAAAATAAATTTATTTATTTATTTATTTGTTTGTTTTTGGCTGCATTGGGTGTTCGTTGCTGTGCGTTGGGTCTTCGTTGCTGCACGCAGGCTTTCTCTAGCTGCGGTGAGCGGGGGCTACTCTTCACTGCAGTGTATGGCCTTCTCATCGTGGTGGCTTCTCCTGTTGTGGAGCATGGGCTCTAGGCGTGCGGGCTTCAGTAGTTGTGGCTCGCGGGCTCAGTTGCTCCATGGCATGTGGGATCTTCCCAGACCAGGGCGCAAACCCATGTCCCCTACATTGGCAGGAGGATTCCTAAGCACTGCGCCACCAGGGAAGTCCAAGATGACCTTTTTAATAGCCCAGGAATTGTGATTCTATGGTCTTGAACAAGGATGGCAGCAGTAAAAAAGAAGGCAGATGTCAGGGGCAGGGTAAACAAAACTGAAGACTTGCTGCTAAGTTGAAATGCAAGTCTCTGTAATTGGTAACATGCTATGGGGAGTTGATTTTATAACAAAAGTATAGTATATTTACAGCAGAGCTTGCCTTGTTTCTCAAAGCAGTAAAATTAGTAGAGCCAGCCAGAGAATGGAGTGATTGCCATTGAACAGTGTTATAGCCCCAAAAGGATTGGTTATCAAATTGGTTTTTCTTTATACTATGCAGTAATTTTAGGTGTTCTAAAACAATGTTACCTAAAGTATGATCTGTAGATCAGAACCAGTCTATAAACAGTTATCAATTCACAGTGAGATAAATACAGAAATTGTGAGTAAGCATTTAGAAACTTTAATACCAATTTAACATTGCTGTGACATTCAACTGCATGATCAGAGTAACTTAACAAAATATTGGTCTGAAAGGATTGGAAAAATCCCTGGTCCTTCACAGACAGTTTGAGAAACTCTGTTTTCAAAGACAAGGGAAGACTGGTGGCGCAGTGGTTAAGAATCCGCCTGCCAATGCAGGGGACATGGGTTCGATCCCTGGTCTGGGAAGATCCCACATGCCACAGAGCAACTAAGCCCGTGCACCACAACTACAGAGCCTGCGCTCTGGAGCCCACGAGCCACAACTACTGAGCCCATGTGACACAACTACTGAAGCCCGCACGCCTAGAGCCCGTGCTCTGCAACAAGAGAAGCCGCCGCAATGAGAAGCCCGCGCACCTCAGCAATGAGTAGCCCCTGCTCGCTGCAACTAGAGAAAGCCCACACGTAGCAATGAAGACCCAGTGCAGCCAAAAATAAATAAATAAATAAAAATAATTTTTTTTTAAAGACAAGGGAAGACACTCACAATATATGAAATTACAAAAGCAGGTGACAAAAACAATATTGTATGAAACTATTTTTATAAATATATACATTTATCTGTAGTAAAAGTAGAAATATATTAACCAAAAAAGATTAAATAAAATAATGTATATAAAATACTTAGAACACTGCCTGGTACAGAGAAAGAAATACTCCATAGGTGTTCCTCATGATGATGATGACGATGCTGGGACCGCTCTGCCGTTGCCAGTCCTACTCTGGCTGTCCTATAACCATCAAGGATTTTAATTGTATTCCATAGCTGCTGCTACTGCCACCATTGTGCTTGCTGGTCCCTCACTATTGGTACAGACCCCACCCCAGGGTCTCTGCCTTATCACTGTGCCATTCCAAACACACATCAATCATGGATTGTTCCCTCGGCAGCCAAGTCTCATGGCTCTTTCTCTTTCTGAGTCAGTTTCAACAGGAGTTAACAGGATGTTAAGCCTACCAAGAAACGGTAACAATACCTTAGGCTGCTTAAGTTGCTTGTGAAAGTCAGCTTACATCTTCCTTGTGGTTCTTATCTAGACTTACAAAAGAATACATTTATTTAGAGGGGTATAGCTGAAAGAAACACAAGAGATTACCTAATGAAGGTTAAAGAGTAAAGCTTTGATAACAATGTGTCTAAGTCCATAGTCCAGCTCTGCCATTGCCTAACTGTGACTTTGGGCAAGTTACTTAACCTTGCATGGCTCCTCTCTTAGCCTGAGATAGTAATATTACTTATCACTCCTTCAGCAGTGACTAGCAAAGTATGTGCTCAATAAATAATAGCTGTTGTTATTAACACAACCCTACCATTTACAGAGGAGGAAACTAGGTCAAAGAGGCCCAAGATCACATGATTGGTGCATTATTGAACTAGGACTAGATGCCAATGGTCTTTCTCACACCCCTCGCTGCCTTTCACAACTCTGTTCTGAAATTCTATAAATTCTCAGAGATGCCTCAGCATTGTGTTTATTTGTGTCTTGGAAAACATGGGCAAAAATATAGATATCAGGTTCAGCATATGTTTTTATTTTGTGCATTCATTAATTCTGGAAATGCGGTGGTATAGACCTATAGATGGATGTATACAGAGGAGGAGAGGAGAGGAGGAGAAAGAACAAATGCAACTAAGTTGTTATTCCTCTGTATCCTACGGATGTGCCACCACTGGCTAGCCTCTACTTTCAGGAATTCTCATATATTAATGAGCTGGGTTTATAAAATATTAAAAATCATCATAATCGTGAATTTATTCTGTAAACGATTGTATCTGGGCTTTCTGTTATAAGCAACAGAACCAACTCAGTCTAGCTAGTTTTAACAGAAAAGGACCAATCATCCTCAGAGGCTAAAGCTTCTTGGAGCAGTACCCAAAGCCGTGAGACTGTCCACTGTGCCTCTGGGAACAATGAGGACAGGCAGTACCACCAACCTTCAACTCTGACACCGCTGAGAGCTCTGTGCCTCTCAGCCAGACTCTTCATGATGCTCTTTTGAGTCAAAGGCATTCCATGAGTGCTGCTAATGGCAGAACCTAGGGCACATACTGAGTGTTTGAGATGTGAAAGAGACTGGAGAGGTGACATTTATAGCTTCTAGCTTGCAGACCCGGGATTTACAATGTGGGAAATTACCAACATTTAGAGTGTTCAAAAGATTCTGAGAGGCCACAGATTTACAAAATGCCCACTATGATCCTCATGCAAGTTTTTTTTTGGAATAATGTCCCATTCACACGCCCCCAAACATATTTACTTTAAGATGTATGAAGAGTCAGATGAGTCACCTTTTAACATGGAATAAAATGAATATTTCTGAGGAGTTAAATAGTTAAAATTTTTTCTTTTTGTTCTCTTTCCCTCCAACACTCCCTCTTTATCCCCTACTTTCCTTCCTATTCTCCCTCCTTTTTCTCTTGTCTTTTTTCTGTATCTGTGATTTCTCTAAATACTTATCAATAACCTGTATAAGTGACAATTGTCATTAAATTTTAAGAAAATATTGAGTGAATTTACCAAGTTTTTTCATACTGTTAATGTTTTAAGTATTCATATCTACATTTCACTAAGATCTCTCTCCTGAGATCCACATCTATATGTTGAACTGCCTCCCAGAATCTCCCTTTGGAAGTCTCACAATTACTCAATCTTCAGTAAGCCCCAAACTGAACTCAATATTATCTTACACAGACCTTCTTCTGCTGTATTTTCTAAGTGAATGGTGCCACCTACCCAAATGTCCATGACTTTAGAAACTTTGGAATCATCTTCCACTCCTCCCTTTTTCCAAGCTGTAATAGCCCAGCAATCTTGTGTACTATGCCCCTCTAAAATCCATCCAGTTATTTCCACCCCTTCTGCTGCTATCTCATTCAGGGTCTCAGCTTTTTTCACACAGACCTTGGAAGTGATGCTTCCAGGCTAACATCCTGACTTTCATCTTGCCCTACCCACTACAGCAAGCATATGTTATCAGAATTATCTTTTTAAAAATGTTGATCTGATTATGTTATTTACCTTCCATTAGACTATCTCAAACAACTTCCTTAGCCTTCAGGTCAGTATAAAGCTTAAGCTACACCTTGACAATCAAAGTCCTTCATGATGTATTTACTGTCCCCTTCTCTTGCCAAGGGGTAGGGCTTGCCCTGAGTTGTATATTGGAGTCCAAGGGTCCAACTGGGGCAGGGCACTCTACCTATCTAAGGATGGCATATATGCACACTTTGGACCAAGGATAGCTTTGCAGCATTCCAGGTTACCTTCCTCAAGTTTCTGAAGGGTTGCATTTAGCAAGTGATCGATATATATTTGTTTAGTATCTGAGACCAGACAAGATTGAACATTTGTACTTACGAGATTAAGCTTAATCAGCAGGGATTTTGGTTAGTCTTAAGAGAGATAAGTGTTTTCCTGATAGTTTGATTAATCCTGAAAGCAAGTTGTCAAATCTCTACAAGTGTTCAAAACCATAATCTTATTTTGAGTAATTAGACATTCATCTAATACCAGGAGACATGCAGTTGTAGGAAAGAATTTAAAAAAAAATTTTATTAACAAAGTAATGGATTTAATATACACAAAAATATTATATCTTATCACAAGAAACCATGGTCCACTCTACATACTAAGGGGATAAGACACAAGCTTAAAGTTTTATGGGGAATGTCGTCCCCCAAGTCCTGCTGGAGTAGCTCTGTATTCATCCATTTGACCTCATTTGGAAATAATTCAAAGTTCATCTTTGAGGTTGTTTGTTGGTGTGAGTTCAGGGCCAAATGGCCCTCTGCAACAACCCCTCCCTCCAGTTTCTGGTTATGACTTTTATTTTAAAAGAATACTCTTTGTTCAAATAATCAGTACAAATTAACAATGCTAAAATAAATAGCTACACAGTTTCACGCAATGCTTTCCAGAAGAGTCTCTAAATGTTCACTGATTCATCAAGGGTAGGTTCCCACATCCTCTTTTTTTTTTTTTTTTTTTGCGGTACGCGGGCCCCTCACTGCTGTGGCCTCTCCCGTTGCGGGGCACAGGCTCCGGAAGCGCAGGCTCAGCGGCCATGGCTCACGGGCCCAGCCGCTCCGCGGCATGTGGGATCTTCCCGGACCGGGGTACAAACCCGTGTCCCCTGCATCGTCAGGCGGACTGTCAACCGCTGCGCCACCAGGGAAGCCCCCACATCCTCTTTTGAGGGGCTTTAACTTGCTGCAGAAGACCTTGGCAAAGTGATGTGTGATGGTTTCCTGCTCTGCCCTTGAGTGTTGGGCTACAAAAAAGGGCCAGGATCAGGCAAGAGAAACACGGATTTTAGAGCTGAGCCCCAGCAGAAACTTATTTAGAGTTTGTGTCAGTACTCAATCTGGGTGTCTACAGGGCATTCACTGTTCCCTAGGGAAGGGTTATATCACCTCAGCACTGAGACGTGAATGGGGTTTCAGTCAGGCCAGTGGTCACTGTCACAAAACAGCTTTGCCCACTGTGCCAATCATACTGTCATTCTTGTTGACCTAAAACAAATAGACTGCCAGTTATTTCTCCAGCAGAAAAGAAGTGAGTTTATTCAGGATCAGCAGAGAATTGCAGTTTGGGTTCTACAACCATGATGAGCCACGGGCAAGTCCTTGCATGGCAAGGGAAGGAGAACTCTTTTACAAAGGGGTAAAGAAAGTTGGGAGGGCTATAGTAAACAGAGTCATGGCTTTTCATTGGTTGAGTCCTTGCCAGGAAACCAGTCTTTCTTCTTCCTGTTGGGATCTGCTATCATTCAGGGTGTGAGAGCTCCCCCTTCTGGCTTCCCAACTCAATTTTTTTGAGGTTTCTGTTCATTAATTTTTTAGTTGTAATAATTATCATTGGATCAATACCTTCTAACGTATATCACTCTTTACAATTTACAGCATACTTTCACTTGCATACTCTCAGATTGTTCTCCCAACCATCCTATGATGTGGGCGTTATTATACTCCCATGTGTCAAATGAGGAGACTGAGGTTTAGAGAGATTATCTCACAGCTAAGTCATTGCCATAGCTGGGATTTGAATTGAGAGTCCACGTTCTTTTTTTTTTTTTGGCCGTGTCACACAGCTTGTGGGATCTTAGTCCCCTGACCAGGGATTGAACCCGCGCCTTCGGCAGTGAAAGCAGGGAGTCCTAACCACGTGCGAGAGTCCGTGTTCTTAACTGCTCCACTCAACCATCTCAGCCAGAGCCTCTCCATTCCCAAAGCTGGTGCCAACCAGACTCTATTTGTTGAAATAGTCTGCTTTAGTGACTCAGCAGTCAGTGCAGTGGAGTGAAACGAGCATGGCTGTGCTGTGCAGTCAGACCCAGGTTCAAATCCCAGCCATCTATCTGAGTAACCTTGGGCAAATGACCATGTCATTCTCAGCCCCAGCTTCCCATTGCGAAATGAGGCTATTGAAAGTATGCCTCAGGGAATTGTCATGGGTGATGGATGAGGGCGGGCAGGGCAGGAAGGGCAGAATTTGCTACTTATTTTACCTTTATTGTATCTGTGGCTATGTTGTATGTTCAATGTCACAGATATGATCTGGTCCCTAACTTCAAAGAGGGGAGGGCCATATGTAAAGTGGGAAATGAGTTAGAGAATTCAGAATAGGAATTAATTCTGCCTAGGGAGGCTTCACCCAGAAGAGAGTATGCAAATAAGGCTTTGAGAGAGATGAGGCCACAGGCTGGGCACACTCACATCTGCACAGGATATGTGGTTGACAAGGAATCTCATACCTGTTATCCAGTTGATCTCCACAGTAATGCTGGGCTGAGAAGGGTCTTTAGCAGATTACACCTTTGCAACTGGGGAAACTGAAGCAGACTATATTCAGTCAAGGTCACAAGTCAGCAGGGAGCTTCCTGCCTGTCTTCTGACTCTAGACCAGTGCCCAATGCCTCTGTTCCTCTTATAATAAAGTGACCCCAGGGTACCCGACTATCCCTGAACAGCTTGACAGACTTTGTGTGCCATTCTCTGGTCTCTGGCTGAAGAGACCAGGGTCATTCACATCTCCCTGGATTCCCACAGGGGACAGGCCCCACTTACTTCAGAAGGGGAAGGTGCCCAATTTGTGCAGATCTCCTTCAGTTTCCCGTAGTCCACCTCTGCAGTGTCAGTGGAGGGGGTGGTCATGGAAGTAGATGCTTGTGATGCCCACCTTCCTCCCCTCCCTGAGGCCCAGCCGCCCAGGTTCCTAGACAAGTTCAGGGGCCCAGCCTCTCTGCAGGAAGGAGAGGCCAATTTGGTCTCTGCCCCAAGGGAGGCTGAGTTTGGGCTCCTTCCTACCCCTATTAATGATAAATGCGTCTAATTAAAATTTGCTACCCCCTGACTTGTCGGCCCTGGGGCAGGCCTGGGCTGGGTGGACTTAGAAAGTCCACATGGACTTAGAAAGAGTGGAAAGGATAACATTTTAAAACAACAAAAGAAATGACAATGGAGAAACGACAACCCAAAACCTATGGGATGCAGCAAAAGCAGTTCTAAGAGGGAAGTTTATAGCAATACAATCCTACCTTAAGAAACAGGAAACATCTCGAATAAACAACCTAACCTTGCACCTAAAGCAATTAGAGAAAGAAGAACAAAAAA
>NC_041214.2:65918468-65960874 GCF_002837175.3 Physeter macrocephalus | reverse complement strand
AACCTAAGTGTCCATCAACAGATGAATGGATAAAGAAGATGTGGCACATATAGACAATGGAATATTACTCAGCCATAAAAAGAAATGAAACTGAGTTATTTGTAGTGAGGTGGATGGACCTGGAGTCTGTCATACAGAGTGAAGTAAGTCAGAAGGAGAAAAACAAATACCATATGCTAACACATATATATGGAATCTAAGGGAAAAAAAATGTCATGAAGAGACTAGGGGTAGGACGGGAATAAAACACAGACCTACTAGAGCATGGAGTTGAGCATATGGCGAGAGGGAAGGGTAAGCTGTGATGAAGTGAGAGAGTGGCATGGACATATATACACTACCAAACGTAGGGTGGATAGCTAGTTGGAAGCAGCCGCATGGCACAGGAAGATTAGCTAGGTGGTTTGTGACTACCTAGAGGGGTGGGATAGGGAGGGTGGGAGGGAGGGAGACGCAAGAGGGAAGAGATATGGGAACATATGTATATGTATAACTGATTCACTTTGTTGTAAAGCAGAAACTACCACACCATTGTAAAGCAATTATACTCCAATAAAGATGTTAAAAAAAACAAAAAAACAAAAAAAAACAACAACAAAAGTAAAAGAGTTAGCATAAAAGATAATTTTTAAAAACTAGGGAGATGCAGTTATTAAGTAGATGATCAAAGAATTTATAAAATTAATGAGACCTTCATTTAATAGAAATAGACCATTATATACAATAAAAAACTCATTATATATATGTTTTTCAGACTAGCCTTTGGAAGTAAGTTTCTTCTTACTTCCTTACTAGGACTAGAAAGAACACAACTTCCTTTGTTGGATGCTGAGATCTCTACCACTGATTAGAGAATTGATCTTGTAATTCAATTCATTAAAGCTCTATTTATAAAGTAATTAGTAATGAGTTAGTCATAAGTATTGCAAAAGCTGAATGACTCATTTTACCTAAGGAAAGGAAAAATAACTTTAGGCCAGTGAGTCTAGAAGAGCTTAATTATGCTCCATGTTTTTTCCCAATGATAGAATTTCTTGCCAAATATACATTTCTGTGGATTATGATCACCTATTGAACTAATACTGTATTTTAATGATTCCTTATTTTTTCCCACATAAATTACTTTTTTGTGTGATAGTTTTTGTATTTTTCTTATAAAAGTACATTTTTAGAGCCTTAAAGTGCCTTTTGGAATATGATTAGCCTGTATTTGCATTCTCATATGACTGGTAGCTCTTCGAGCTAAAAGAAATCTTAGAGATACTAGGTCGAAACAATTATTTTACAGATGAAGAAACTAACAGTCAAGAATGATGAGTAATTTTCCCTAGGTCATATAGGTAGCCTGTGATAGAGCCAAATCAATAACTCCCAGCCAGCTTTCTTTCTATTAGGATAGGCTGTTTGAGGCAAATAAATTATAAAGAATTGTTTTATAAATAGAATTTTAAAATTGGATAAACAGATGTAAATAATGTAACTTTCAATGAAAGTCCAGGTTTATCTGGTATAAGATGGTTCCAGTACCAATTTTCTTTGGCATCTTTGTGACTTTTTGTTTCTAAGTGATTTTAAAAACATTATAATGAATGAAGAAAATTGAAAATTTCAAAGTAATAAAAAGAATATAAAATTATTCAAAGTTCTATTATACAAACACAAATGCATTTGAGGTTTGGGTGTATTTCCCTCCATTTATTGTATTTGTGTTGTTTTAAACATAATTGTTGCCATAATATATATTCATTCACTTATAACTAAGCAGTTGTTTGTGGTGGTGGTATCCTGTTTTTTAAATTATTTTAAGGAGAAGGTGTTCTATATACATTTAGATATTTATTTTACTATGTAGAAGAAACTTAATATGTAGAAGAAACTTATATGTGTTTATTTTTAAATAAATATTTTTCTACAAGAAAACATTTACATAGTTTCCAAGGTGTTTTTTAAGAAAATGTAGATAACTAATCTTTACTAAAGAATGTTTTCTACATAAAGATTCATAGCATCATTTATAAAAGTAAACTGGATACTGTCTATTTACCTACCTTTCCCAACATCTGTATGATCTATTCTAACTTTATAATTTTTTGGAGGAAAAACAGGACCCTGGAAATTATGTTACATTCCTTGACTCTTGGAAGGTTAAACATTTTCCTATGTGTCTCTTTACTACCTGTGTTTTCTGTTACATGAATATAAACATTGTTAAAATGTACTTATTTTTATCAGTGGAGTTTTATATTGATAAAACTTTTAAAATAACAGAAATTTTTGATGTTTAAACAAATGCATCAAAAGTCTACCATAGGGCTTCCCTGGTGGTGCAGTGGTTGAGAGTTCGCCTGCCGATGCAGGGGATGCGGGTTCATGCCCCGGTCCGGGAAGATCCCACATGCCGTGGAGCGGCTGGGCCCGTGAGCCATGGCCACTGAGCCTGCGCGTCCGGAGCCTGTGCTCCGCAATGGGAGAGGCCACAACAGTGAGAGGCCCGCGTACCACAAAAAAAAACAAAAAAAAACAAAAAACGTCTACCATATTTTTTACTATGTGTAGCAAATTATCATACCTGAGTTACAAACTTGAGGGAAAAAAATCCTAAAACAGAGTTGACATGATACAATGCTGCAATAGTTGAATCACTTTTCAGGAGTCTTGAAATTACAACTTGCTGAATTAATTGTAAAACTCCCCCTTTAATGACACACATGCACAAGCAAAAAAAAAAAATCCTCCACATTTTAACAATTTTTTCCCTTACCTTTTAATTCTTTGTTTCAAGAGTTTGTTTGTAAGGGTGGGGGCACTGATATTAGTATGATGGTTCCATAGATATCCCTCATTTCTGTCTTCCCTCCCACCCCAGCAACAAAAAAGTCAGCATCCATCCATGGACAGAAGTGCCTTTGAGGGGGCTGTGGGTCCCCACATCATATGTCAAGGGACCCAAGAGGAGTCTTGCCTACCCCTGTGTCAGGTAATAGGCAGACAAACCTTGACTCCAACTGTGGACCTTGCAGTGACCCATAAACCATTTCCAGCTTTTCTCGGTCAAGATCTGGGAGTCCCTAGAGAACACTGACTTGGACAATCACTCACAAACCAAAGAGCCTTTGTGGAAGTCCATGTTTGCAGAGAAGTTCCCACACTCCGTTGCAGCAAAAAAAAAGTTGAGACACATTGAACTGAGCATTTAGTAGAGACTAGAGGAAATGAGAAGACAGCAACACAAAAACTCCAAGGAACATGAAAAATCAAGGACACATGATACCACCAAAAAAATCACAATAATCTTCTGGTGACTGAACAGAAAGACATGGAGATCTCTGACTTATTGGACAAAGAATGCAAAATAACTATTTTAAGGAAACTCAGTGAGCTACAAGAAAACACAAAAAGACAATTCAGCAAAATCAGGAACATGATACATGAACAAAATGAATTTAACAGAAATCATCAGAAAGAACCAAACAAATTCTGGAGCTAAAGAATACAATGAATGAAATTAAAAATGCAGTAGGGAACGTAAGAGCAGACTTGATCAAACAGAAGAAAGAATCAGTGATATTGAAGACAGGAACTTTGAAATTTTCCAGTCAGAAGAGAACAGAGAAAAAAAAATGGAAAAGAGGAAAGAAAGCCTATGCGAGTTATGGGATACCATCAAAAGGATCAGTTTGTGATCATTGCTGTTACAGAAGGAGAAGAGAGGGAGAAGGGGGTAGAAAACTTAATTAGAGAAATAATGCTGAGAAGTTCCCAAATTTGGGGAGATATTTGGATATCCAAGTTCATGAAGCTCATAGGTGACTAAACAAAATCAAAGAAACCCTTCTAAGACACATTAGAATAAAAGTGTCAAAAATCAAAGACAAAGAAAATCTTAAAAGCAGAAAGGAAAAAGGGAAACCCTCAAAAGGCTATTAGTAGACTTTTCAGCAGGAGCCTTACCAGCCAGAAGAGAGTAAAATGATATATTAAAAGTGCAGAAAGAAAACTGCCAACCAAGAGTACTTTACCTGGCAAAGCTGTCCTTCAGAAATGAAGGAGAGATGAATATTTTCCTAGACAAACAAAAGCTGAGGGAATTCATCACTACTAGACCTTCCTTACAAGAAATGCTGAAAGAAGGTCTTCATGCTGAAATGAAAGGATTATAATTAGTAACATGAAAACATATGAAGATATACAACACACTGCTAAAGGTAAGTATGTAGTCAAATTCAGAAAACTCTAATACTGTAATATGGTGGAGTGTTAAACACTTAACTCTAGTATAGAGGTTAGAAGACAAGAGTATTAAAAATAACTATAGCTACAATAATTTGTTAATAAATACACAATATTTAAAAAAGGTAAATTGTAACATCAAAAACATAAGAGGGGAGGAGTAAAGGGTAGAGTTTTTGTATGCAATCAAAGTTAAGTTGTTACCTGCATAAAATAGACGGCTATGTTTATATTTTATGTAAGCCTCAGGGTAACCATGCAGCAAAAACCTAAAGTGGATTCACAAAAGAAAAGGAGAAGAGAATAAAAGCATACCAATACAGAAAATCATTAATTCACAAAGGAAGGCAGCAAGAGCAGAAGAAAGGAACAAGGCAACTGCAAAACATCCAGGAAACAATTGATAAGATGGCAAATGTAAGTTCTTACCTATTAATGATCTCTTTTTCACAGTCAGCCTTTCAGATCTAAATATTAGACTTTACCAGCTATAACATTTATTGAACTTCAACTATGTGCCTAGAACTGAGAAGAGACCTGGATATAGGGCTTAGAGCAGGCACCGGAGTAGGTAATAACTTTAATTTTGTGTTCAAATTTTTAAAAAGAATAACGTTCTGGGAATATGCTACAGAACTAACAAAAGTAAATGCCCAATAGATCTAACCAATGGCTTATTTTTCCAAGATGAGTATTTAAAAACCATGAGGCAGTAGAGAAGCCTAACTGTATACATAACTCACTCGATTTACTTTTAACATAGCTAGTTGCTAAAATTAAAATGTCATCTTGACTACTTCGCCAGTAGACATTTTTAATAGCTAATTATTACAAAGCATATTTTTATCAATATAAATCATTTATTCCTGAGTATACACTGATTATGCTATCATTGATTTACATAAATGCAATTAAATCACTGAAATGAATTATGATTGTAAATCACTAACTTGGGTCCCACCAGTAGTTCAGTTAAAAATAGACTTGTTTATATGATTCATAAAATCAACAGAAGTTGCTCCTTAAAAGTGTCATGCTCTTGCACCCAAACCTTTGATTATACAATATGCTTGCATATGCCTTTCTGCCCTTGTCTGTGTACTGCTACTCAGATATTCTTTCTACACCTCTCCTATAGCACTTAGCAAGTTTTCTTCTGTTTATTTTCCTGTTTATTTATTTTCTTTCCTACTAGACTGAGAACTCCTTCCCTGCAGGGCTATTATCCCATTCCCAAGAATGAAACAGTGTTCAATACTTATTAGGTCACCGGTAAATGTCTACAGATTTTGAAAATAAATGACATCTATGTCCAAAGATAATAAGGGAATTGTAACATATTGTGATATTATATAAGTTTAAATATTATCAATTCCTTTCTACATAGTTTCATGCATAGACCATGAAAAGATATCTGGTTCTTGAATGCACACACAAAATGGAAGGAGCTACTTTATATCAAGAACTATGAAATCATTTTCTCAGGGTTTAAAGGAATATAAGCCTTAAATATGTTACCCAGTCGTTTGCGTCAATCTGAAAGTCTGAAAAAAAAATGGAAAATGGAGAAAAGATACTTAACCAGAACCCTACTAAAAGGCTAGCTTTTAAGCAGGCAAATATTCAATAATCTTTCCGAAACAAGATTCTGAAATAAGAAAATCATGTTAGTATTTCAGAAATATTGAAAATTACTTTAAAACAGGTTTCTTCAGGATACAAATATCCAATAACATAACTTTCTGTCTAACTCATCCCCTTTACCCAGAGGTAGGTCCTTTAAGTTGGCTTTGTGAGAAAGGTAAGAGTCTTAACTGCTAACTGATCAGGTAGCAGTTACAGAAGGTTCTTCTATGTCAAGCTTCAAGGTCCAAATGTATTACATGCTTGACATTGTAAGATATTGTCACTGCGAGGAAGTGACATTTAAACAGATACCTAAGTAATAAGAATGGGCCAACTAGGATGAAAAGTAGAGGGCAGAGAGTGCCAGGTAGAGGAAATGGCACAGAATGACACAAATAAAGACCCAGAGGCAGAAGAGCCTTCACAGAAGTGACTTACTGAAAAGAAGCCAGTGTGGCTGCAGCATAGAGGGCACTAGGTGAGTTACAGAGTAGGCAGAAGGGGACCAGCCAAGGTTGGTAGGCTTGGGAAGAACTTTGGAATTTATTTGAAGATTATATTCAAATTCACAGGTGATTGACTAGAACCCTGATTTCCAACTCACCACTTTCCATCAGATGCACCCCAGGACCAACAACCATGCCCAGCCATCTACCTGGGTCACACCTTTTCCGGTGGATAGATCCACCAAGGACACCTTAATAACAATCAGTTCCTTGGAGAGCATAGAAGTTTTTAGACTTTAAATGAGAAATACCTTTGGTCAAAGATCCCACCTTGTATCTTATTGCTAAGTACCTTTCTCCTTTGGGAGTACCTGAGCTAATGCTGACCAGGTGCTGGTTTAAAAAAATGGTCTCATGTTTTCTACTGACCTTATTTACCTTCTGATTTTTAAATTTCTATCTTATTTTAGAAGATGTGTGTGTGTGTGTGTGTGTGTGTGTGTGTGTATGTGCGTGTGAACGTGCATGCACGCTGTAGATTCTTTGAGCAGTGCCACGGCCATGTTTCTGCAAACAGCCATCACCACTGGCCATGATCCTCCCCACATATACTCTTCTTCTATCAGCTTGAAATCTGAACAGGACAGTTTTGAGTTAGAAAGCAAAGGAAGTATTACTTCCAAGAGGCCAATTATAAGGAAAGGTCCTATACATCCCCACCCCTATTCCCATCAGTCTGAATTAGTTATTAGATTAGGTGTCAATCCAAAGACAAAAGACTGAGCTTCAGAAGATGAGCAAGGAGAACATCACCTGTATAGGAACTGCCCAAACTATCTCAGGAGGCCTGGGAACGTGCACAGCCACTGTGGGGGAAGGGGCAGAATGCCCAGCTAATGTGCTTCCATTACTCATCTGACTCTTGGGTACCATACTGGATTGAATAGTGCCACACACCCTTCCCAAATTCTCTTCCTTCCCAGTACCTCAGCATATGACCTCATTTAGAAATAAGGTTGTTGCAGATGTAATTAGTTAAGATGAGGTCACACTGAGATAGAAAGGACCCTTAATCCAATATGACCAATGTCCTTATAAGAAGATGAGACACAAAGACCTGTACCCAGGGGGACAGTCATGTGAAGACAAGAGGCAGAGATTGGATGCATCTACAATCCAAGGAATGTGGAGGATTGTCAGCAACCACAGAAGGTAGCATGAGCGGGGCAAGGAAGTATTGTCTCCTAGAGCCTTCAGAGAGACCATGGATGTCTGACACCTTGATTTTAGACTTCTAGACTCTATAACTATGTGACTATAACTTTCTGTTGTTTTAAGCCACTCAGTTTGTGCTACTTTATTACAACAGCAATAGGAAGCTAATACATTACTGAGGGCTAGATCCAGGAAACTGGGAGATTGGACGTCGCTGTGGTCGCTGAGTTGTGTGTTTATGATGGGAAGAGGAGGCAATATGATGCTCCCGATCAAGGAGCATCACAGCTGTTTTTGTGAAGTTGCCATAGGCTGGTCCATGCTGGATTTTTTGTGTGTGTGTGAAGTCATAGATCTTTGGATGATACCATAATGGGATGGCTGCAAGAAAAAAGAAAAACTTCCTTTTGTTCTTTGAACACAAGCCAAGGTTTTCTGTCTTAAGTGAGTATAATGTCACAATTGGCAAGATCAAGGATGAGCTTCAAACCATAATCAGTAAAGGGATTATGAAAATTAGGCACATACATTATAAATACAGTAATTCACAAACTAATTTTCTTCAACATATCATGTAGTGGCTTTGACCTTAATCAAATATTTAACACTGAATTTAGATCATAGTGATAAGGATGTTGCTGAATATAATTCTTAGTACATCACAGCACTGAACTCATCATCTTACCCTCAAACCTGCTTTGGATTCAATATTTCTTATGTCAGTTGATGACATTACTCAAACCAGAAACTTTGAAGTCATTATTGACTCCATCCTCTCTCTCTCCCCTTTCAAGAATCCAGTTAGGAAACTCCATAAATTTAACTTCTGAATGATTTTCTCTCACTTTCACTATCCATCATTACTCAGTTGTCTAGATCAGACAGTCCCCTTTCTGACCACTTCTTCTTGGCCTCTGTTGTCAGCTTGTCCTCTTCCTTCTCCTAATCAGTAAATGTCAAGGCCCTCAGGCCTGGCTTTCTTCCTCACACTTCGCAAGCTCTTAGCTTCTCTCTCTTCCACTGTCAGGGCTTCAGTTATAGGATGAAGACTCCCACACTTACATCTCTAGCTTGGACCTCTCCCGTGAGCTCCTGACTTGTATGTCTAGGAGTCTACTCAATATCTCTTCTTGGATGTTCCATAGAAACCTTAAACCCAAATACTCCCCAGTGAATTTGTCATTTTCCCTCAAATCTTTTACTCTTCCACCATTCTTTATCCAGTTGCTTCAACAAGAAATCTGGGAAATCACCTTTTCCCTCCCTCTCCAAGTCCTTTTGATTCTACCTCTTAGATCTCTTTGGACTCTTCATCCCCATTACCAACACTTCATACAAGTCTGAACTACAATAGCATCATCTTTCTTGGACACCTTGGAAGCGACACACTGCCAGCAGCTTCCCCTGCTCTCCTCCAGACCGCATACCCTCTCCATTGTCACTAGATCTAACGTAAATCATCCAGTGCCTCCCCACTGCCTAGGGGATAATGTTCAGACTCCTTGGCACAACCCACCAGGCCCTGCATCGCATGACCTCTGCCTAACTCTTCAGGTTAATCTCTCCACCTTCCTGCATTTGATGCCCGAGAAGTACCTGAACTGCTTGCAGCTCATACCACATTTCAGGACTTTTGTGTGTGCTCTCCTCTCTGCTTGGGATGATCTTACCTAATATCCACCTGCACACTCCTGTCTAACCTGCCCAATCTGCTCAGTCATCACCTTTCTTGTAGGTCTTCTTACTCCTCACTCTTCTAGAACAGATCTACTCATGATTTCCTCCTCTCTATAGCTCTGGAATTTGTATATTTCAAATAATAAAAAGTTTATCTGACTTTCTCTCTGACTAGAGTGGACATTGTTTTGTGGAAAAGGGACCATTTTTATCATGACAGCACCTATCACAGTGCTTTGTAGACAGCAGGACTCAGTAAGTGTTTGCTGAACTAAAGTTCTGCTTGTCCTTAGATGAAGAAGCCCACTTCACATGGCATAGTATATGGCATTTTGGGTAAATTATTTCAAGTAATAAAAGTAAAAATTCTGTTAAGCAATGATATTACTATGTCATATAATTAGGAGATCTTAATAAAAACTAATTTAAGATAGTCTATATAAATAGAAACGTCAATTATCTAAACATCAAATCACACATGATTTCCTTAGAAGCAGAGCATTTTATTGACTTTTCTCCTTTTATCACCCTTCACAATCTGTGAGTATGTCCTGTCTCCCCTATCTCTAAAATGTATTCTAAATCTGCCCCTTCTCTCTGTCCCACCGTTAACACTGCCCATCCAGGCCACCATCATCTCTGATCTGGATGACTGAAAAAGCCTCCTGTTCTCTACACTGAAGCTGGAGTGCTTCTTTTCAAATACAGATTAAATTCTCTTGCTCTCCTGCTGCAAAGTCTTCAATGGCTTCCCATGCCACCTCCTTATCATGACCCACACAGTCCTAGACAATCCACCCTTCTGCATCCGTGCTACCTCTCTGACTGTGCCTGCTCTACCGCCCCTTGCACGTGACCCCTACCTCTCCAGCACTCTCTCTGTTTCCTGACCTCATAACACCTCAGGGCCTCTGCACTTGTTCCCCACCCTCTAGATTCCTGCATGGCTGTCTCCTTAGTCATTCAGCTGTCAGCTCAAATGGCATCTCCTTAAGGAAGTCCCCTTCATCACCCAGTTTAAAGCAGCAACCAGCCACAAGGTATCACACTACCCTGTTCTATTTTCTTTCCAGTCCTAACCACCTGGCAGCAGAGTTGAGCAGTAAAGCACATGAGCACAAGGGCCAGACTCCATGGGCTCAAGTCCCAGCTATACTTCCCACTACCTAGGTGACTCGGGGCAAGCACTTCATCTTTCAGTGCCTCTGTTTTCAGAATAAGAAGAGCACATACTTCATAGGAATTGTTGTGAAGACTAAATGAGTTAATACATTCAAAGTGTTAACCACAGAACCTGGCTTGTGGTTAGCATTCCATGCCTGTTAATTGTTATCATTTATCTATTGTTTGGCTCTCCTTTCTCTACTTTCCTTACCCTCACTCCACAACTATCATCACTACCAAGCATGCAAAATCAAAAAGAGCAGAGACCTTACTGCCTTGCCCCCACTCCTTTATTTCCTAGTGTGGACCAGGTATATTTGTGGAATGAATGAAGTATTAGAAACAAGTGATGAAGGTGTTTAAATTTATCTCAGATTGGTTTCATTTTATAAAGACTCTTAGATCTACAGAAGAAGCACTGAGAATCAGAGTGGTTTCTTTGTTTTTTCTTGGTTTCTATCTCTTAGTGCACTGCTGAAGGGAAGCTACACAGCACTGAGAGGCAGGAGAAATGAATATTGGTTCTATCACTTACAAACTAGAAGACTATGAACAAGTTGCTCTGGGCCTCAAAAGACTCATCTATAAACCAGGCTTGTAACTACTGGCTGAAGATGGAAGGATGGGTCAGGTGTGGGGTTGTTGTTGTTTGTTTGTTTTTTCATCAGCTCTAAGATCTATGATTTTATGAATATAATCAAAATCCAGGAAGAAAATATTAAAGTCTACAGGTAAAACTTTGAATTATTTTACAGAGTACCTGAAAGAAAATTATGGGAATCAATCCAGTTGTCAATTCGGTTGGTAGCTCTGGGATTGTTTGTAATCTCCCATAGAAATTAGCTTCTAACTTTATGTACATACATTCACTCACAAACTTATATATCTCTTTCTGTTTAGACTTATATACTTAACTAGTAACTGCAAAGAAAGATAAAATGATGATCTCAAACTTGAATGCTTGAAACATGCTTTAAGTGTACCCTTCATATAAATGTTTTATTCCAAACTTTGTATAGGAAGCCAACTTTCTCCCAAGAATCTCATTTTCAGTCCCAAATTTATGATTATTTCATTACTTTGGATTAGGTTAAATTTAAATTACTATATTAAGTTGCAAATGTATATGTGCCAGGTGTTTTAAGGCCTCGATCAATAAGTTTGGAGTTATTCTCTAACCACCTCCTTAAAACAGTTCTTCCAATTTTTTCCTTCTGGATCTCTGGTTGTAATTCTGCTGGTGAAGTTTCTCTCACTCTCTTTCTCTCTCTCTCTCTCTCTCTCTGTTTATCTCTCTCATTCTATATCCCCTCCCCTACCCCCATCTTTAATAGGAAATCTGGATGCAAATGCTTTTTCTGCTACCACTGACCCACTTGAAAGAATTTTTTTCACGTGGTGTTTCCCTATTTATTTATATTAGTATAGACTCCTAGATATTTATTTTATTCAATGGTTTGTAATCCATTATTATTTATTTTTATTATTATTATTTTTTTTGTGTGGTACGCGGGCCTCTCACTGCCGTGGCCTCTCCCGCCGCAGAGCACAGGCCCCGGACGCACATGCTCAGCGGCCACGGCTCACGAGCCCAGCCGCTCCGCGGCACGTGGGATCCTCCCGGACCGGGGCACGAACCCGCGTCCCCTGCATCGGCAGGCGGACCCTCAACCACTGCACCACCAGGGAAGCCCCCATTATTATTTATTTTAATGCTAAAATTATCCCAGCTTTAGCCATGGGGAGACCTTTCAAGCTGCCACCTGTGTCCTTTTGACCAGTTCCCAACATTTTTTAGCACTTCCTTATCTTACAGAACAACAGCTTCATCCTGTACTTTACCTGTCCCAGCCCTATAATCAGGCTTTTCTCCACGGTGCCATGGCAAAGAGTCATGGTTCCTTTTATTGCAGAATGAGACCTGGAAACCAAGATTTGGGTGCTAGATGTACTACTGGCTTAGCATTGCTTGAGCTATAAGAATTTGTTACCTTCTCTCACCACATAACAGCTAGAATTTACATTCCATTGCAAATCTGGCTGAAGACAGTGGATTTTTATCATTATCATTTTCTCACATCGGACTCCATTTTGAGTCAGACTGGCCCACGTGCTTTGGACAGGCAGAAACTCATCACACCGAAACTATTCCGGGCGTGTTTACGTTTGGGAACCTTCAGGAGGGAGCCCTTGGTCACAAGGGAGCAATACACACCTGTGTCCTCCGGAGTCCGCTGTTCTGCGCCCAGTACAGCCCCAGAGCTTTCTCAAACCTGAAGTGCCTGCAACACTTTGCAAGGACACAGTGGAGGGAGCACGTCAGCGCTCTGACTTCCTCCCGACGCCGCCTCTGATTGGCTCCTGGACATGTAAGAAACCGGTGAATGAGCGGCTGGTCCTTGCAGAAACTTGCTTGAGGTCTTTGGTGGCATTGCCCTTTCCTCCTCGTCAACCCGGCAGGCCAGCCGATCCGGGGGAGGATGAGGTCGTCGTGTGTCCTGCTCACTGCCCTGGTGGCGCTGGCCGCCTATTACATCTACATCCCCCTGCCAAGCTCCGTCTCCGACCCCTGGAAGCTGATGCTGCTGGACGCCACTTTCCGGAGCGCACAGCAAGTGGTGAGATGTAGCCCAGCGCTGATTCTCTCTCCCTTCTCTTAAGCAATGTTTAAAGGGGGAAACAGAATTTCCGGACCTTGTCCCACGAGAATACAAATTTTTCTAACGCAATGAGGCGATCGCTTTTTAAGGTGGTTCAGGCTGACATTTTCAGGGTGTCGCATTCGCCTCTTTGCTAGCAGCGGGTTAGGTCTATGTGTATCTCTTAGTCTGTGTTGGTAATGGAGAAGGTGAAGTTCTTGAATAGAATTTGACGACTGTTTAATCCTTCGTCTTTCCTAAATGTCCCCCTTTTGGTTTGCAGCGCCAGAAACGGATCTTCCAGCCTTTTATAAACCACCCCTCCTCCGTTTTTGTTCTCCTATAGAGGGCGGCAGAGAGTGAGTTAAATGTTTTAGGAAGGCTCTGGGAAAAACGGGTTCTGGTTCCTGGGAGTGCAGCCACCTTAAAAGCAGACTCGGGCGCGGATGACCTCCCAATGTCCCTGACAGTGGAGCCCCCCCATTCCCGGGGGCAGCAGGCTGGGCTCCTCCAAGTACTTGGGGAACAGCACAGATCTCGCATTTCATGCGTGGCACTCATCAGCTCAGCCCAAGAAAAGAGGCCAGGAGACCTGGCTGGCCGGAGAGGCAGTGGCAGCCGGTGTTTGCATGATGCATTTCTTTCCTGCCTGCCCTGCAGAATTTAGTTTGTCTTTAACTGTCAAGGAGATAACCTTTGCCTGAGCCAGGATACCCTAGCTTACCCTGGCAGGGTGACAGTTCTCTCTACTGTGTCACAGGTGTGTATACAGGTGTGTATTTCTTTAACCCCGTAGACAGGAAAATGTAACTTTCTGGTTTATTCTATGTAAGAGGCATTATTTTTAGTGCCAGACAATCTAAAATCTAAACTACAATCTGTAGTCAAGACTGAGCCCTATGACTGAACAGTATTTCTAAGCATCCTGCTCTATCTAAACTCCTAACCCTCCTCCAAAACCGATTCTCCTCCCTTCCCCCAACCTTGGGCTTTAATCTCGGGTTATTTTGGTAAACTCCTTTTAAGAATGACAACTAGAGAGAAAAAAAAAACACCATGATTTTCCTAGAGGGTCTACGTTCCTTTTCCCTGTCCGTTCTAATTGTGTGTAGGATTACATAGTCTCTGAAGCTTTGTCCTATCAAAAAGTCCCTTAACTAGAGTATTGTAGCACATTCCTAGGACTTTGCTTTTCTTGAATCCAGCATCGTTCTCCACCCCTAAGTCCCCTATTGTCTCTTAGGTAGGGTCCATTGAGGCTATAGAGCCTCTTCCTTCCCTCCTGCTTACTACAGTGCTGACGTGGTGAAAGAATTACCATCCCCTTCTCTAGCATTGGCTCCAAGAAAGGCAATTTTCGTATAGGAAGCCCTACAATCACTCTCTTCCTCCAGAAATTATGTAGCTGGGGAGTAAAACCCTTTAAAGATTCTTGGGTACAATGGTATTTACCTGGGTGGCTTAAATGGCCCTCTACAATAAAAAGAATAATGACTAATAATAATAAGAAGAAAAACAGAAAAAAAAAAAGAGTCAAACTACTATGTTGGCCACAGAAATTATTCTTCCTTTTCTGGTCACCAAGGAAATCTTCCCTATCATAAGTAATTTGGGAAAAGCCAGGTTTGGAAAAAAGCTTTTCTTCCCCAACGAAGCAGCCAACCCATTAAGGCCTTTGGATCTTACAGTCCTCTGCAGAGTATGCTCTCAGCTGGTGTTTGGGAATGATAATGTTTGTAATGCCAGGTCACAGAGATAGATAAGGTAACAGGGTGTCCTTACTTGACACTGTGGCCGGAGGTGGGTTAACACAGAAGTGGCTCTCATCACTTGTCTTCTGAATTGTAAAATATCAGAAAGATCATTCAGACCACAAGGAAGCATATTCTACCCAGGAAAGCAATTTACCAATGTCACTTCAAATTGTCCTGGGGAAAAGGAAACATGGCTTGACACTTGGTAGTAAATAGAATATGACTGTTAAAGTTAAGAGTCCTGCTTCCCTGAATCCCACCTCAGCCAGGCCACTTGATGGCTCTGAGGCCAGCCCATTTACTAACCTTCTCTGATCCTTAGCTTTCCTTGTAAAATAGGACTAATAGCTACTTTGTAAGAGTGCTATAATGTATTTAAATGGCTAGAACTGGTTGTAGTTATTCTTCTAAGAGTTGTCCCAAAGGGCCACTATGGGTTGTGGGGAAAATCTGTGGTACTGCCCAACTTTGTTGAAACAATAAAGCAAATGCAAACTGGAAGTAGTTTACCTCCTGGAATGAAACCTGGAATGCTGTCACCTAAATTGCATGGCATAACATTTGTTACCCAAATCATTTTAGTTTGAGTTGATTAGCTTAACTACAAAGGCTATCAATACTTCAAAGATAAGGCTTGGCCTACTTCCTAACACAGCAGGCACCTGCCTAGCATCAAGAAATGTGACTGCTCAGGACTTCCTTGGTGGTCCAGTCGTTAAGACTCTGCCCTTCCACTGCAGGGGGTGCGGGTTCGGTCCCTGGTCTGGGAACTAAGATGCCTCGCGCGGCCAAGAAAGTGAATGCTACTCTTATCCTGTTGTCATTGGCAAATGATTCACCCCTAGCTGCCCCTTCTAATCTCCTTTATCTTCTGCAGATGAGTCAGATTATTGAGATTATGTTCCTTGTACTTTTTCTTCCTTGGCATCCTCCAGTATTACGTAAGAAGAAACTACTTAGTATCTTTCTTAAGTCATCTCAAACACAGATGCTACATTAGAGTCACCTAGGGAGGCTTCAAAAATCCTAAAGCCCAAGTCAAACAATATACCAAATTTATTCAGAATCTTTGGGAGATTAGTCCCAGGCAGCAGTATTTTTAACTGTTCCCAAGGTGATTTCAATGTGCAGCAAAATTAAGAACCACTGCCTTGTAAGTTAAATAAAATGCACTGCTGATGTCGATAATATATTTTTGTTAAACTGCTCGAGTTATATTTCACACATGTGGCTGGAAATGAGCCCCTTAACATTAGCATGGATTAGTTTATCAGATTTGTTGGTTGATACTTTGGCTCTAAGAGTCTAAGGGGATAAAATACTAGCTAGGCAACTTTCAGTGTTATAGCAAAGCCATTGTAAGACTTGAGCAGTGGAAAAGCACAAACAAAAATAGATCTGGGAAGGACAGTGGAGAGAGGTTTAGATGAAGATTGGGCAGCAGGAGACTAGAAGAACAAAAGGAGGAAGTTTGGGGGAGGTTCTGAAGACATTTCAAAATGCTGTGTAAGCAAAGATTTTTAAAAAATGGTAATCCCAGTACAGGTAGAGATATTGAGAAGTATAAACTGCTGGAGAAAATGTAAATGTTAGCAACTTTTTTGAGGGCAGTTTGGCAATATCCATCAGAAGCTGTAGAAGCATTTATTCTTTGACCCAGAAATCCCTCTGGATGAATTTAAGTAATTATACATATAGTCAAAGCTGTAGCTCTAAAGATAGAAACATTTCACAGGTACAGAAATCTTTTTAAACTAGTCCAAAAGCACTGCCATTTATGAGAAATAAGAGGGAACATTCAGCAACCCTTCTTTTCTTTTTTTTGCAGTTATTTAAAAGAATTTAAGAACAATAAGAGATTAAGTAAATATGGTAAACCCATATTTTGGAAACTATGCAGTAAAAACATTTAAGTTGTAAAAATAAAGTTTAATGGTCTACAAATGATTTGTACTGTGTGTTAAGTGGGAAAATGCTACAAAACAGCATATATGCTGTTATCCCATTTAAAATATCTATTTATCAAAACATACAGTTTTATATATCTATATATAGATGTATAGAAAGAGCTAAAGGATATAATTTAAAATATAGTGGTTTTTTTCTGGGCCATAAGATTATATCTTCAGTTTTCCTATCTGTATAGTCTAGTTTTTCTACAATGAACATGGAATAAGAAATTAATTAAAAACTTTTTTGTAGTAGGTTTTCTACTTCTAAAGCAGAATTGATGTGCAATGCATATCAATGTGATTAATATTTTAGTAATTGTTCTATGAAGAAAACAGATTTCTTTCTTTCTTTTTTTTTTGGCTGTGCTGCATGGCTTGTGGGATCTTAGTTCCCTGACCAGGAACTGAACCCCAGCCAAGGCAGTGAAAGCACCGAGTCCTAACTACTGGACTGCCAGGGAATTCCCAAAAATATTGGGGAAAACTTCCTTCGGTTTTTAAGTAAAAATAAAAGACACATTTTTCATTTTCACCAAGAACTTTATTGAACAATGTATTTACTGTTTTGTTCCACTACCTTCTGTCATTTTTCAGGCAACTTCATAATTCCATCTTCCCAAAACTTTTTATCTTTTTTGAGCAAAGAACTGTTCCAGGTGCCTTTTACAGTCTTCCAGGGAATTTTCTATTAAGAGAATTTTGGGGCTTCCCTGGTGGGGCAGTGGTTAAGAATCTGCCTGCCAATGCAGGGGACACGGGTTTGAGCCCTGGTCCGGGAAGATCCCACATGCTGCAGAGCAACTTAGCCTGTGAGCCGCAGCTACTGAGCCTGCGTGCCACAACTATTGAAGCCCGAGTACCTAGAGCCCGTGCTCCGCAACAAGAGAAGCCACCGCAATGAGAAGCCCACACACCACAACGAAGAATAGCCCCTGCTCGCCGCAACTAGAAAAAGCCTGCACGCAGCAACGAAGACCCAATGCAGCCAAAAATAAATAAATAAAAAATAAATTTATAAAAAAAAAGAATTTTGTAAAGACCAAAATAAATGGAAATCCGAAGGTGCAATGTCTGGTGAATATGGGGGATGAATCCGAACTTCCCAGCCAAGCTGTAACAGTTTTTCCCTGGTCATCAAAGAAACATACAGTCTTGCTTTATCCTGATGGGAGATTATGTGTTTTCTGTTGACTAATTCTGGATGGTTTTCGTCCAGTGCTGCTTTCAGTTGGTCTAATTGGGAGCAGTACTTGTTGGAATTAATTGTTTGGTTTTCCGGAAGGAGCTCATAATAGAGGACTCCCTTCCAATCCCACCATATACACAACATCACCTTCTTTGGATGAAGACCGGCCTTTGGTGTGGTTGGTGGTGGTTCATTTCGCTTGCCCCATAATCTCTTCCATCCCACATTATTGTACAGTATCCACTTTTCATCGCCCATCACAATTTGTTTTAAAAATGGAACGTTTTTGTTAGGTTTAAATAGAGAATTGCGTGCGGAAATATGGTCAAGAAGGTTCTTCTTCACTTAACTTATGTGGAACCCAAACATCAAAGCAATTAACAAAACCAAGCTGGTGCAAATGATTTTCAGTGCTTGATTTGGATATTTTGAGTATGTCAGCTGTCTCCCATGTGGTATAACATTGATTGTTTTCAATTAATGTCTCGACTTGATTGTAATCAACTTCAACTGGTTTACCTGACCATGGAGGATCATCCAGTGAGAAATCTCCACCACGAAACTTTGAAAACCACTTTTGACATGTTTGATCAGTCACAGCACCTTCTCCATACACTGCACAGATCTTTTTTTGTGTTTCAGTTGCATATTTACCTTTCTTGAAATAATAAAGCATAATATGCTGAAAGTTTTGCTTTCCTTCTTCCATCTTCAATATTAAAATGAAAATTTACCAATTTTGATAAGTTTTTAAAAAATGCATGCTGATATGACAGCTGTCACAATACAATCTAACAAAGTTGTTTTGAGTGAAGTTAAAGACAACTTAGTGCTACTAGAGCCATCTTATGGAAAAACTGAACAAAAGAACCTTTTGGCCAACCCTATATATACATTTCTTTTAAAAACACATTCTGGATCCTTTGACAGCTATCACGATAGCAGGCTTCACACTCAGTCACTTAGATGTAACACAGATTGAAAGCTTACTGTTTGAGTCTGACCTACAAGAAATTGCAGCCTAGTACGATGAGAAGCCATGTTAATATACAGGTATTAAAAAGGCAAGGGACTTCCCTGGTAGTCCAGTGGTTAAGAGCCCACCATCCAATGTAGGGAACTGGGGTTCGATCCCTGGTTGGGGTTCTAAGATCCCACATGCTGCGGGGCAACTAAGCTCGTGCACTGCAACTACTGAGCCCACCTCTCAACTAGAGAGCCTGTGTGCCACAAACTACAGAGTCCATGTGCTCTGGAGCCCTTGCACCACAACTAGAGAGAAGTCCGCGTGCTGCAATGAAAGATCCTGCGTGTTGCAGTGAAGATCCCATGTACCGCAACTAAGACTCAACACAACCAAAAAAAATAAATAAATTAAATTAAATGTAAAAAAAAAGGCAAGAGCTGACAAGTTTTTCAGAAGCTCATAGGAGGGAATGGTTATGTACAGTTCAGAGGAGTGATAAAGATGGTGACTAAAGGTAATAATGGTATCTCAAAAGAATTCAGAGCCAGAGTGTGGCTTGTCTTACCTCGGTCATTTCCTAGCTTTTTAGTTCTTACCCTACGTATCTTTTTGATGACATAATATAAAAGAGATGATTGAACCTGGTATTTCTGCTGACTTTATTTCTTATAAATGGCAGTGCTTTTGGACTAGTTGAGCAAGGTTTTTCACCCCGTAAAATATCTCCAAACTTGTTGAAATCTAATGTGACCTCACCTGAATTCTCTGTGCATGTGCCTTTGGACTGTGTGGGTATGGTTTAAATGACAGCTCAGCTGGATGCCATGCAGAATTCCAACTTGGTAACCTTTTTTATAACCATTCATGAACTGGAATGTTTACTACTGTCACGTAAATTTAACTTTAAAACATTAGTAAGTAATAACTTTTGCCTACTGCCTTCTATATTTGCCTTGATACATATTTCTTCATGTAAATTAGAGATTTCACTAAGCACAATTTTTAGCTGATTTAATGGGATTTTCTTTAAACACCTGGCAGCAGAATGGCTTTAAGAATAGCTTAAGGGCACAGTATTTAATCAGCATTAGTTCTGACAGGTGCTCAATATGAGTTGGTCTCGGTAGACAGTACCTGCCGGTGAATCCAATCAAATATCAAGGTCAGATTGAATCAGCTACAAGTGTGTAAGACAATACCTAATTTATAATTCTCCTTTTTATTTTTCCCAAACTCTACAAATACGGCCCTGAGCACAGAAATGCCATCATTATTACTTTATTTTAATGGAACATCCTATTTCTAACATGTGGCTTGAGCTTGATATGAAAACATTTCTGTGAGGTTTGAAAGTGTAATAATTGTTCTTAAACATTCTATTAATGCACAATTACTTCTTTTAAATTAGTGAGCATATTTTTACTTTTACTGCCAAGTGAAGCTATATGGGAACTATCACTTATTTTCTTCTTCATTTATATTTATAAAGAATTAATACATATAATTAAATTTCCAAGCAGCAAACCTAGCTATATTCCCTACCTAATCTGTCTTACTATGAAATTTTAACAATCTATCTTTCGGTGTTTCCAAAATGAAATTAAAATCCTACTTTAATATCCTATCCTTAACAAAATTAAAATTCAGAAGTCATCATTAATTCAATGGATATTAACTGAACCCTAATGCTAGGAGTTGGTGAAACAGAATAAGACACACACCTAATCTGGAGAAGTTTACAGTCCAGTGAAGGCAGATAAATCTACTGACAGTTACAGATTGTGCACTTGACTGATGGAGGAAGAGTTATGATGGAGGCATTTGTGGGTTGCTATAGGAGCCTTAAAAAGGACATCTAATGTTGGCCTGGGCATTAGGAACAGATGTCTCCCTTTCACATTGATATCTGCTGTGAATTATCAAGGTTGAGCATTTATGGTAAAAATAACATCTATTAAGGATATAACTCAGCGTTTACTCTGTGCCAGATACTGTGCTATGTGCTTTACATGCAATTCACTTAATCCATGCTATAATTCTATGAGATGGACGTTCTTATTTTCCTTATCTTACAAGGGAGGAAACTGAACTGTAAAGAAAAGTAACTTGCTCATGATAACAAAGCTTATAAGAGGTGGAGTCACAACACAACTCGATCCTGTCTTCCTGTGAGTTCAAGAGTTCAACCATTGTGCTAGGTTGACTTTCCGTAAGAGCTAGCTGAGTGGAAGAGGTGGGAAAGAGAAGAGGGAGAGAAAGGAGGGTGAAAAGGGCATTCCAGCCAAAGGGATTGTTCCAGTGGGAGAGGATGGTACAAGCTAAGTCTCTAAAAGTGGTTCAGAGTGGCTGGAGCATAAAACTCAGAAGTCAAAGAGATAAGGTAGGAAGGAAGCACAGGCCAGGTAATGAAGGGCTCTGTGGGCCAAGAAAGGAGCCACTGAAAAAGATTTTTAGTAGGGAAATCACATGCTCAGATCTGTGTTTGAGAACAGTCTTTCTCAGTGGCAGTATAGAGACTAGAGTTTAAGAAACCAAATGAGGGCAAAAGACCACTTGGAAGCAATTATCCAGGTAAGGGGGGGGGCATGAACTAATAAAATGGGACTGGTTTGGAGTGAGGCTGACCAGAGTTGCTGATGGAGGGGGCGTGGAAGGTTAATATGGAGTGAAGGAGAGAAAGGAGTCAAAGATGACTCTTGGGACAGACTGGAGTAACTGGGTGAATGGTGATGATGACCCTGATTAGGAAAAGGAGCATATCTGAGGGTGAAGGTAATAGAGTTTGGCACCTTGCTTTGAAGTGTCCATGGGACTGGTTTAAGGATAGCTGTTCATAAATAGTTTGCATATACCAGACCAGAGCTTGGGAGTGAGAGAGAGAGAGACAGCTGGGCTCAAGACATGGATTTGGCAGAGGTCAGTGAAGGGGTGGTGGTGGGAGTGGTGGGAACAAATGTGTGTGGGGTGAGAGGAGGATTGCTGATCCTACCAAGGAAACCCCAGAGGCTCACCAGTAAGAGGAGGAGGAGGCTAACCCTAATAGAAATGAGACCCTAAAGAACATAATTTTTTGTTATACCTTATATGTATATAGCACTCCAGGTTTTACAAAGGGTTTCACTTACATCATCTCATTTTATTTTTACAATGAATAACTGGCTGGCATTAGTTATTTCCATTTGTCAAGTGAGGAAACAGGTTCAGAAAGGGTCGATGATATCCCCAAGGTCACATGATTTGTTATAGTGGCAAAACAGAACTAGAATAAAAATTCCTAGACTTTTAATTTCATGTTCTCACTGCTGGGCCAGGGTGACCTGAAAACAAAGTCCTCCATGATGGATTTGCCCGTTTTTGTCCCTGGTGCTTGTTCTCTGACAGGCCCCTCATAGCTGTGGCCATGCACGAGGGAATGCTCATGATAACTTTATCACAACTACACTGTATCTTGACTTTTTTTTGAGCTCTTACCATTACATTAATCTACACTGGTGTTTCCCAATCTTTTTTCATGTCAGAGACTCGATGACTTTTGTATGCCAGGAAAAAGTGGAGGAAATACCAGGGGAATCTATAAGGGCTTGAATGACAGAATTCACAAGATTCAGAAAGAAAATTATACAAATGGCTCTCAAAGAGAATGCCAACTCTGATAAATTTTGAATAGTTATAAAAAATGGTTTTAAGTTTTTACCTCTGTAAAACACCTAACCATCAATATCTTATAGCCCATCTGTAACCCATTAGCAGCCTACCTGTTGGGAAGCTCTCTTCCTTACACTTTGTAACTATTTAAATACACGTTTATTATTACTGCTATTAAACACAAAGATATCGTCCCCGAGTTACATATATCTAGGTAGCCACATAATTTATTGTCCAAACCATGACATTTTTGAGAGTGATAGGGCTGCTGTTAGTAATCATGCCAGGACAACCATTTTAAACCAGAACTATTCCCAGACAAATCTGGACATATGCTCAGCCTGCATTTATGTGACTTGCATTGATCAGCATAATCAACGCAAAGTTATGGAGTGATTCCTGTGCTCCCTGTTCTGCCCAGATTTGACTGTTAACCCTCCAGGGAACCAGCTCCCATCCATCACCCCCAGGCGGAATTCCTGTTCCCTAGGATAGCGGCCGAATAAAAGTACTAAGTTCCTTAGCTGGCACTTAGGGTCTGCTCCAACCTGGTACCACGCTGCTGAATCTAGCCTCACAGTGTTCCCATGATAATCCTGACAGTTTTCCTCCTGTTGTCACCTCTGCCTCACATGCCCTCCCACCGTCTTACTTTAGCCATAGCCAACATCCCATATGTCTTTCAACACGTACTCAAAGGTCATTTCTTTTGGAAACTTCCTCTTTTTCCCCAGTCAACCCTAATTTCTCTCTCCCTTATACTCTGCTAGCATTTCGTTTTTCTTTTATGGCCCTTGTATGTTTCTTTCCTACCGTTGATATTTCTTTACATACAAGCTCCCCACCAAATCATAAGCTTTCTCACCTATCATAGACTTAATTTTTCTCTTCCTATTTTAGGGCTTTTGTTTTTTGGGTTTTTGAGAGGGGAGGCTTGAAGATCATTCATGATAGAGGAAATAGGAATTCATAGTTCTGCTTTCTTTCAATCCTCTGTGTTACTCCATTTGCCCCAAAGGGCAGACCTGGTGCTTTCTTGTGCTTCTGACTCTGAATTTATCCCCAAATGGCTTTTTGTTGTCCTTTGCAACTTTTTTTTTTTTTGCGAGCCTTGCTGTTTTCTGGGTTTCTAACTTCCTCATATTTTTGTAGATTTATGGTTGTTTTTGAATTTGTAATGAATCATGCGTTTCTAGCTAAACATTAGTTATCATTACAGGCCATCTCCTTCAAAGATCACTAGCAAATTCCCACATTCATTTGGTATCATTCTACTTTTCTTTTTTCCTCCAGAATGGATAATTGATGAATGCCCCCTGAGAAATTAATTTGACCGACACTCTTCTGTGCTTCCTGTCCCATAATATTTTCTCTGCCCTAGGAGACAAATTACCTTTTCCTTGACCACTCTAAAGTCTACTTTTCTAAAATGTAATATGTTTATTTCACTATTCCTACTTTATGCCATTTCATGGCATAGTTCTTCCCTGTTAGAAGCAAGTCCAGAGCAGCAATAATCCCTGCTTCCTTTACTTTCTTAGCAAGACAAATCAATTTTGCTTTTAAAAGATGATTTGCTTTTAATAGAATAAGATTACTGGCAGATATCTGCATAATAATGGATCCATTTATTGAATAATAAACACAGCCACCTTGTGAAATAGCAGTTAATGTCCTCACTTAAGGAGAAGGGAAACAGAAGCTCAGCAAGGTTGGGTAACTGGTTCACAAACACATGACTGAGTGGGAGGCTGGCCGTGAACCAGGCCTGCTGGACTCCACAGCCCTTTCATCTGTATTCCACAGCTTCCTGTTATGACTGTTCAGTCTCCCTTCCTCTCCTTGTCACTTGCCCACTCCATTCTAAAATCTTTTGTGTAATCCACATTGAACCAGCATCACGAAGGCAAGGAGTGTGTTATGTACTACTTACAAATTTTAGTCCTGGAGGGTTTTAGTATATGTTACACATTGAAAAGTGTTCCATGATTAAATAAGACTAGGAAATGCTGAGTTAAAGAAATCAGGATTTCTTTTTTAACTGTGAAACATTTAAGAATTCCTACCATACTAACATGTATTTTGAATTTTAAAGAGAGAATATTTAGTGAGTCCCATATTTAATTGACTATAGATCCTTATTTGAACCTCATGATACTGATGGTATATTTGCTAAATTTGGGGGTGCATTTTCATAGTGTTTAAGAGCATGGATTTGGGGGTTAAGAAGACCTGTGCTCAAATCCAGGCTTGAGCTATACTAGCTGTGTGACCTTGAAGAGTATATTTAACCTATGCGTGTTTCCTGATCTAGTAAGTGGTCACGATACTTAGCCCATAAAGTTATGGTGAAGATTGCATGTGATAATGTGTACAGAGCTTTATCGTTTGTCGTCATCATCACACAGTAGTTAATACGTAAAACACTTGGAACAGTACCTGTCACATAAGAAATATATTTGGTCCAAGTCTGATTTTTGGCAATTGTCTACAGTATACTCCAATAGTAATATGCAGTTTTTTTATTTTTAATTTTCACCATCATTCTTGTCAATCAGCTACTGCTCTCAGGTTTGTGGATTTCTATACAGCTGTAGATCTTTTTCACCTGGACTGCTGTTGGCTATGGCTACTGGGCTTAAATCGTGACTTTAGCGCTTACTAGTTGTGAGACTAATTGGACAATTTACTTAAACTCTCTAAGCTTTAGTTTCCTTATCTGTAAAAGTGGGATAGTGACAGTGCCTCCCTCAAGGCTTGTTATATGGATTAAATGTGATTGTGTATATAAAATTCTTAGCACAGTGACTGGTATACAGCAAGAACTAAAAACCTCTTCCTGCAGTTAAAATTTTGGAGTCCATGGGCTTAGTTTGCTGATGTTCTAACTGGATAGATGAGTCATCGTCATCATAGCTAACTCATACGGTCTAACCATTTCACATATATATTAATTCAATCTTTATAACAGCCCTGTGAGGTAAGTACTGTTATTCCTATATTAGAAATGAAGAAACTGAGGCACAGAGGGGTTAAGTAACTTGCCCAGATCATACTCCCGGAGCCAGAACGCTAATTCAAGCAGTCTGGCTTTGAAGTTAGTGCTCTAAAAGCTGAAGAAATTGAATGTCTTTTAGACTGTCATTGTCTTATGTCAAAGATCTTCATCAGACTCTGCCAAGGTTTCAATTCATTTTAGAATAATATGTGTCACCTGAAAAGAGTTCTTTAGACTTTAGGTACCTAAGGTACAGTTGGTGACATGACATTTTGTTATATATAAATTAAAGAGCTTTACTTGAATTCTGCCCTGATGGTGAGCCATATGCCACAATGTGAAGGTAGTAAAGAAGCACTTTACTTAAGGGTTGATACTTTCCTAAACAAAGGGCTTTGGATTTGCTCAAATGATTGCCATCTGTTGGGCCCAGAGATCTGGCCTATAACCTTGGAAAATATGACATTGACCTCTAAGGATACTAAAGGCAGGTGTCTTCAGCTGACCACCATAATAGAAGAAATTCACCATGGCCTCTATCACCTGTTTAATTGAGCAATCATTAAGTGCTGGGCCCTGGGGTTATAGCAATTCACAAAACAAATAGCACTTGGCCTTCCTAGAGCTGCAACACTGAGCCAAAAATATGTGGCAAATAATTATATAAAGGAAAATCCAGGAAATATGGAGAAATTTGTTGGCAGGTCACTGGTAACTGAAATCCCCTAAAGACATGAAAGTCCCCTAAGGAAACAGTGTTGAATAAGAGAATAGTTTTAGAGTTGAGGAGAAGAGGCAGAGCCAGCAGAGGAGATAGAGCAATCAGAGAACAAAGGAAAACTGGGGAAACAAGAGTGTCAAAGAAACCAAAAACCACCAAAGAGCTCCACTAGGAGCGGGTGGTCATCTGTGTCGAATTCTCCTGAGAAATGAGGAATCTGAGGATGGAATCAAGCCCATCAGCTCTGCATCCTGGTGGACCTCTCAGTGGATCAGCCACAAAATGTGCTTCCAGGCAACAGTGGCTTTTACATTTCAGTGTCTCAACATGTAGCCTCTTCATTGGAATGATTTCAAGGATGTCTGCCAAAACTAATGATTGACTTTGGCAATGTTGTTTATTGAGCTATCACTTATGACAGGAGATAGCCAGAATATCCTTTATAACTTGCGATTAAAAAACCTGAGATGGAAGTTACCGATGGATATTACTGAGGTACTAAATAGGTTTATCTATAAGTATATATGATAATTATAAATATATAACTACTTAGTACATTAAAGAAGTAAATATATATTTAAAAATAAAAATGTATATTTAAAAAATAAAAAATTAGGGGAAAGAAAAAGTCAAGAAACACCCCTTCCCCAAATAACTATGTCTAAATTTGTGTTGGTTGGTTCATCTATGTGGATACATATTTTAAAATCTAGACTCTTATAGACTAAGTAGCTTTTCCTGTCTGCTTCCCAATGAGGTTCACATCAGTTGAATATTAAACTTGCTCCCTTGCAGGTTGATGCCTATTAATCCTATAGTTAGCAGTGTACCATTTAAATGCATGTGCTATACTTTTGTCAAGGATAGTGGGCCAGTATTTTATGGGACGCACAGTGTGCCAGATTCAGGGCTTACTGGCCCCCTACTGACCAAAACCAATAACTTCTCAGTCTTATTGCCTCACATAGCTAATCCAAATGGCACCATCCTGCAACTTAAATGAAGATATATCTTGGATAAAAAGAAGAACATTGTTATTGGTTATGTCTACAGAAGGAACCGGTTTGGAACTGATTTTCAGTTACTCTAAAAACAGTAACATGATTTCCTGACTCCATAGAAGCATATTTTGGGGCAAATCATAGAATTTAAACTGCTTAAAAAGTTGGACTTTCATTTAGGTGTTGTCAGTGGTTAAATGTCTTCTGCCATTATCTCCCCCACCCTCCTTTTTTGTTTTTGTTTTGTTTCATTTCCATTTTCAGATTTCAGAGAGTGGCAAGCAACCATGGGTATCATTTTTTAAGTTCTATACACCTGTGATCCTTAAAGTTGCTGCACTACAGATTGGTTCCTGTGGTTTCTAGTGCATGTGGGAGAGCCAGGTTTCCTTAGGGTCTTTTTGTAACTATTGAAATTATGCTTAATGTATAGTGTTATGCTGTTTCACCTCTTTCTCTTTCTGTTCATGGAGGAAAATGGTGCATTGTTCATTCTCTAAAGTGCCGATATACTTTCAGCAATTTATTGAAAGGTGTCAGACACTGCAGAGACATTGAGGTGCTCAATGTCATTGAGACACTTCCAACAAAACCTACTAAGTGCTGTGGTTCGTGGTACATAGTGGGTGCTGTGGGAACCCAGCAGAAGAAGCTTCTGTGCGTCTGGGGAACTCAGGCAGAGGATCCCAGAGGAAGTGCTGGCTCAGCTACGTCTGGAAGGATGAGAAGAAACACATCACACAGGTGTAAAAAGAAGGGCATTGCAGGGAGAGAAGAACAGCAGGTGCATATCCCTGAGGTGGGACAGCATGACACATACAGGGAGTTATTTCTATTGCATTTCTGAAAGGTATAAAATGTTTGAAGGAGATCTTTGCATAACTGGGCCATGGGTGGAACTAGTCTCAGTCTTGTGTTGTTAAGATACATTTCACTGTTTTAATTATGGTAACTTTAAGTAAGCTAATATGATTATGAAAGCACACAACCAATATATGATTCTTCAAGAATAAGTACTACTTGGTGAAATAAGCTTTAATCTACTTATTAAAAATATTCTCTGTTATAAACCAGTAGAATAGCCTTAAATTCTGGTGCCCAAATACATTTTTTTTAAAATTAATTAATTTATGTATTTTTGGCTGTGTTGGGTCTTCGTTGCTGTGCACGAGCTTTCTTTAGTTGCAGCGAGCGGTGGCTACTCTTCGTTGCGGTGCGAGGGCTTCTCATTGTGGTGGCTTCTCTTGTTGCGGAGCAAGAGCTCTAGGTGCGCGGGCTTCAGTAGTTGTGGCACGTGGGCTCAGTAGTTGTGGCTTGCGGGCTCTAGAGCGCAGGCTCAGTAGTTGTGGTGCACGGGCTTAGTTGCTCTGTGGCATGTGGGATCTTCCCAGGCCAGGGCTCAAACCTGTGTCCCTTGCATTGGCAGGCAGATTCTTAACCACTGCGCCACAAGGGAGCCCCCAAATATGTAATTTGATTGAAAATAAATTATCTTTCTACTGTTGTTTGGTTTTAGTAGCTTTTTGTCTTAGACTGACTTAAAAAAGTTGTTTTTCTTGTTGTGTTCCTACTGTGCTGCTTCAGAAAGTCTTTCTTTGTTTAAAGTTTGAAACAGACACTGCAGTTGTTGGCAGCTATGGTGCCTTAGTTGAGACAAAAACTTCTTGTGTGTTCATCAAAGGAGTTAGGTGTCTGGTTAGAGACCTCTTGTTTTAACCACCCAGTCTAGTTTCTGTCTCACCCCTATTTTCCTCTCTCACTCTACCCTGACTTTTCCCTCCATGGAACATACCGCTATTGGTGATTGTTTCTTTAATTACCCCTAAGTAATTTGTCTCTCTAAGTAATCCTCTCTCCCCTGCTAGGTTTGGAAGCTCTGTGAGGGGAAGGAGCAGGTCTGTGGGCTTCCCTGCTGTGTACCCAGCTCCTAAAAGTACCTGGCAGAAAGTAAACGCTCCCATAATTGCTGAGTGAATCGATGATGAGTGATTCAGAATCTCTGGACAGCTTCCACAATAAAGAGGGTTGGTGATAACAACCGGCCAGGAAGTTTTCCCTGTACATCCTACTTCTCAAATAAGGCATCATCATCAGTAGGACCAAACAGCAAAATGTGTTTGCTTTTACCCTGGATTCCTGTTTCCTTTCCTTGAAGAGCCCAAGTAGGAAATGATAAGGGGTAAGCTGCCTGCTTTTTCAGAAAGCAGGAACTTAGAAACAACAGTGAAAGAAAGCATAGTCAGCAATACAAGCCATTCATTCAGCAATTATACTGAGCACTAATTATGTACCAGGCAGTGTGATAGACCAAGGAGAACAAAGGTGAAGGAGATAGCTCTAGAAATTCATAACGACAATACAGCAAGTATCAAAAATAGAAACTTAAACCAAGTCCTAGAGAGCACTGAGGCAGGAGCAACCGTCTGAGGAGTGAGTTGGACAGGGTGTCACAGAGGAGGGTGCATTTGAGATGGACACTGAAGGAGCAACTGGAATTTGGTCAAGCGGGAGAAATTCCATTAACAAATGGAGCCCTGCAGTTCAGCCTTCTGTTATCTTTGAGGAAAGTAAATACTTCATGGGCAAGACAGACAAGGTTTATAGGCAAAAGTGTGTATAGGGAAGTAGTGTGTAGGAATATGAGTAGGTAGTGGGTGTGTTTGAGCAGTAGGTGGATGTCAGAGAGTGGAGAGTGTTCTTTAAGTTCTATAATCTGGCTATCACAGCCACTTAAAAATTTTTTCCCATAGAAGCATATTTCCTTTAGTAAATTAGAGGACTGGATTATTTTATATACTATAACAGGTACATAATTATGCTATAGAAAATAGAAAAATTCACCTACTCTAACTGTAACACAGCCACCATTTGCTTTTTGTTACATTTCCTTTCAGTCTCTCTTTTTGTGTATATGTTGTCTTTTGTTAGATGCTGTCATATTATACAACTTTATGCACAACTTAATTTACTTGTCATTATACCAGAAGGATATACCACATTATTACTGCATAGCATTCCTTTCTCTTTGTAGTGGACGTATCAAAGAGCAGGTGCCATTTTTAACATAACTATTTCCCTATTACCAGAAACTTAGACTGTTTAGTTTCTTGCTATTATAAGTAATGTTACAGTGAACATATTTGTGTCTATAATCTTTTTTGCTTTTAGGATTTTTCCTCAAGAGATTCCCCCAAATTAGAACTACTAGATCAAAGAGTATAAATATTTTTGCACGTCCTCCTTCTTATTTCCAAGTTATTTTCCTATTTATATGATTAATAGCAATGTGAGAAAATGCCAGTTGTGCTATATTCTTTCCAGCATGAACTGTTGTAATTGACTTTTTAAAAAACTTGTTAATTTAATAGCTTGCATGGATACCTTGTTTAATTGTAATTTCTTTGAAAACAGTTGACATTAGAATTTTTATTCATTCCTTCAATGACTATTTATTGCATATGTATTTTGTATCAGCTTTACTCTGGGGAAAAAGTGGTAAACAAGTGTAATTCCTGCTCTCACACTATATATTCTTACATTTAAAGAAACTTTCATTTAAAAAAATACTTGAGAGGTAAAATATTTTTAAAAAACTCATACAGCTGGTAAGCGACTAAGAAGGAATTTTAACCTAGTTTCTTATTTCAATCCCTTGGTCTTTCCAATCTGCTACGCTACCCTTCAAAGGGAAATATAGTGACTTGTTAGTAGAGTGCCTGTTCCTCCAGGTGTCTTCCTCTAAGCTTTAATCTAATGATGATGCCATCGCTAATACTCAGAACTTGTCTAAAATATATATTTTTTTAAATTTTATTTTTATTTATTTGTTTTTGGCTGCACTGAGTCTTTGTTGCTGTGTGCGGGCTTTCTCTAGTTGCAGCGAGCGGGGGCTACTCTTCGTTGCAGTGCAGGGGCTTCTCATTGCGGTGGCTTCTCTTGTGGAGCACGGGCTCTAGGCGCGCGGGCTCTAGAGTGCAGGCTCAGTAGTTGTGGCACACGGGCTTAGTTGCTCTGCGACATGTGGGATCATCCCGGACCAGGGCTCGAACCCGTGTTCCCTGCATTGGCAGGCGGATTCTCAACCACTGCGCCACCAGGGAACCCCTAAAATATTTTTTAAGAAATTTCATTCCAAGCCATTTCATGTGGTACATGTCAACGTCATTCTCATTACTTTATAGTCTCATCTTGTTTATGAACGAAATGTGATCCTCAGCTTCATCACACACCTTGTTATCTAGAGGAACTTTGGCTTTTCCAGAAATCAAATCCAACTTCAGGGAAAGAGGATTTGTCCCCATTAAGGGTATACAGAGGAGTGAACCAAGGTCTCTGAAAGCAGTTCTAAAAATATACTTTAGTCAGTATTCTTAGTCAGTTGGATCACACATGTGAACTCCCTACTTCTTTGCAAGGGTTAACATTTACATGCTATGGAAGCTGCTTTGGTTTTCGGTTTGTGTGAGGACTGTCAGCTTCCACTCCTGCTGGAGCTATAGGGCCCTGCATGTCCAGAGCACCTGTGGGTTATCACCAAGTGTTTAACACGTCTGTCAACTTCAAGGAAAAGGGCCAGTGACCCTTAGCACAGTACTGGGTACCTATCATTGTAACACCCAGTTTTAAATAGCCCACTTCCTGGCATCCTTGGGGTGGAGGGGAGAAGAAGGAGGTAGCATTTAGGCGGCTTGGACCTCCTTTCATACTCATATCATATGTTATATCATATTATAGTCTCTTTAACATATTTTCCTTTTATCTTCTTATTCTAACCCAGCTAATTGTCTCAGAAAAATTAGTCTTTACCCCCCATTTCTTTTGTGATCTCTCAAGAATGACCATAATTACATCTAACAAGACTATAGTCAAATCAAGGAAAAGGAAATTTGTGTGGTTTTAAGGGAAAATAATTTTTTTTTATTAAAGTATAGTTGATTTACAACACTGTATTAGTTTCAGGTATACGGCAAAGTGGTTCAGTTATATATCTACTATATATTTTTTTCAGATTATTTTCCATTATAAGTTATTACAAGAAATTGAATATAGTTCCTTGTGTTATATAGTAAATCCTTGTTGCTTATCTATTTTACATATAGTAGTTTGTATCTGTTAATCCCATATTCCTATTTTATCCTTCCCCCCACCCGCCCTTTCCCCTTTGGTAACCATAAGTTTGTTTGCTATGTCTGTGAGTCTGTTTCTGTTTTGTATATACCTTCATTTGTGTTATTTTTTAGATTTCATATATAAGTGATGTCATATATTTGTCTGACTTACTTAGTATGATAATCTCTACGTCCCTCCATGTTGCTGCAAATGGCAATATTTCATTCTTTTTTATGGCTGAGTAATATTCCATTGTACGTATGTAGTACATCTTCTTAAACCAATCATCTGTTGATGGGCACTTGGGTTGTCTCCATGTCTTGGCTATTGTAAACAGTGCTGCTATGAACATTGGGGTGCATGTATCTTTTTGAATTAGAGTTTTTTTCTTTTCTGGATATATGCCCAGGAGTGGGATTAGTGGGATCTCAATTCCCTGACTGGGGATTGAACCTGGGCCACGGCAGTGAAAGCCCAGAATCCTAACTTCTAGGCCACTAGGGAACTCCCTATTTACAGTTTTTTAAGGAACCTCCATACTGTTCTCCATAGTGGCTGCACCAATTTACATTCCCACCAACAGTGTGAGAGGATTCCCTTTTCTCCACACCCTCTCCAGCATTTATTATTTGTAGACATTTTGGTGATAGCCATTCTGACTTGTGTGAGGTGATACCTCATTGTGGTTTTGATTTACATTTCTCTAATGATTAACGACATTGAGCATCTTTTCATGTGCCTGTTGGCAATCTGTATGTCTTCTCTGGAGAAATGTCTATTCAGGTCTTCTGCCCATTTTTTGATTGGGTTGTTTGTTTTTTTGATATTGAGTTGTATGAGAGCTTTGTATATTTTAGATATTAACCCCTTGTTGGTTGCATCATTTGCAAATAATTTCTCCTATTCTGTAGGTTGTCTTTTTGTTTTGTTGATGGTTTCCTCTGTTGTGCAAAAGCTTGTAAGTTTGATTAGGTCCCATTTGTTTCTTGTTTGCTTTTATTTCTTTTTCCTTGGGAGACTCATCTAAGAAAATATTGCTATGATTTATGTCTGAGAATATTTTGTCTATGTTCTCTTCTAGGAGTTTTATGGTGCCATGCCTATATTCTTGCCTTCTTTGTCATAGATTAACTGACTGTAAGTGTGTGGGTTTATTTCTGGGCTCTCTATTCTGTTCCATTGATCTATATGTCTGTTTTTGTGCCAATACCATGCTGTTTTGATTACTGTAGCTTTGTAATGTTGTCTGAAGTCTGGGAGGGTTGTGCTTCCAGCTTCGTTCTTTTTCCTCAGGATTGCTTTGGCAATTCTGGGTCTTTTGTGGTTCCATATAAATTTTAGGATTATTTGTTCTAGTTCTGTGAAAAATGTCATGGGTATTTTGATAAGGATCACACTTAATCTCTAGGTTGCTTTGGATAATATGGACATTTTAACAACTTTAATTCTTCCAATGTAAGAGCATGAGATACCTTTTTTTTTTTTTTTTGCGGTACGCGGGCCTCTCACTGCCGTGGCCTCTCCCGTTGCAGAGCACAGGCTCCAGACGCGCAGGCCCAGTGGCCATGGCTCACGGGCCCAGCCGCTCCGTGGCATGTGGGATCCTCCCGGACTGGGGCACGAACCCATGTCCCCTGCATCGAAAGGCGGACTCTCAACCCCTGCGCCACCAGGGAAGCCTGAGATACCTTTAAGGGAAAATAATTTTTGGAAAGAAACAAGTGCATCAACCTGTGCAGTCCTTGGGAGGACCCATAACTCCCATTCAGAGTCTCTATAATCCCCATTTCCATAACATTCTAATTAAACTGCTTCTATGCATCACTGTAATTTAAAATGTAAAATGAAAACCAAAAAAAGCCAAATATTTCTAATTTTATGCCTTAGTTTTGTTATTATTGTCCAGGTTTGGGGATAGAACATTGTCAATTACACACATTGTCTGTCTAAAAAAGTGATCTTTCTCAAACAGCAAGCGTGAGAGCTACAGATTGACATTCAGATATTATTTTTGGTCCACACTGCTTATTAAACATTTAAAAATTCATTGCCAACATCTAAAATTCAGAATATCTCACACAATAATCTGGACTTCCTATTTTTTGAAAAATCATATCATCTGACAGCACTGGGCCAGACTTTCCACATCACACAATCACCTGGGGACCCCCATAGCTTCTTCCTTATTCAAGGCATTGTTTTTCCAGTTTGCCGCAAGCCTCCCCACTCCCTGATGTTTACACCTGTTTTACTCATTTGCATGAGCTGCCCTGGCCCCTGAAGACATGAGTTTATGACCTATGTTCTTCAATTAACACTCATTTAATGTTTCATGTAATTAACAAGTATGTTTCATTTTGCACAAGTGTTCCAAAAGGTTCCTATGCTTGAATGGTTCAGAATCTATTTGGGGAAACAAGACATAATTGCATAGCCAATAAAGTCATAACAGAAGCATAAACCTAGAGATGTCAGGACTTAGTAAATACATGGGTAATTTTCAAATGGGCAGTGGAGTTAACAAGGGCTGTAAGCTCCAAGATTGACTGGAATGACCTTGGGAGGGTTAAGATCAAAGCTGTACCTTAAAGAGTGGGTCAGAATAGCATTGCAGGGAGGCTAGGGGAAGGGGAGGGGGGGGAAGAAAAGAATAAAATATGTACAAAAGCAAGTTGGTAAGAATGAGCATTTGGGGGAACTGTAAGTAGGCCTGTGAGTTTAGTTGGATAAAGGAGCTGTTTAGCAGAGTATGGGCTGCCCCTCATCAGTGAGTACTATCTGACATCCATCCTTTAATTCTTCCCATCATTATCTATTCACTTTACAGTTGTTCTGGAAATGCCCACACCAAAGGTAGCAAGCAATTTGTGCAAACACTTGGCCCACCACTCTTTATGCAAAGCATGTTATCCACTCTTTTAAAACTCCTTCTTTGTCTTATTGCTTCCTAGCTCTCCCTCCCTCAAGAAAATATGGAGAGGAGACCTTGATTCCTGGCCTAGTAAGGTCTCTAGAATCAACTAGGAAAACTTGGAGAAAAATGAAAAGGAAGCACAGAGAGGAAGGAAGGGCAGTTTGACATGCACCAGCAAATTTTTGGAGAGGCCTACGTTCACCTAATTCTTACACCTAGAGACTAAGGCCCCCATCTGGAGAGTCTTACCCTCAAATTGCCTCCATGACATTTTGCTCGGGACTTGTTCCTCTAATTCCCTAGAAACCCCTGAGAAAGATCCTTACGATGGCTTTGCGTGCCTGTGTCCCAGTGTTTAGTGTTGCACAGAAGTTGTATAACTGAGGAAACCCAGCACAGTCCTATGTTGAATGGATGTAGGATCAAGCTGAAATAATATGATCAAGCATCCACCCTTCTCATCTCCCCCCACAGGCATACACTACATGAACATTTGTAGTCCATCCCAGGACAAAGGGTTGGATCTTGAGTGTGCTGAAGACCAGAAAGAATTGGATCCAGCAGAGGGGAAATAATACTTAAAGAGTAGGCCCTGGCCTGAGACTCAGAGCTGGATTGGAGCCCTGGCTCTGGCCCCAAAATAGAGTAGGACCCTGGTCAGTCATTCAAATGCGGATTCTGTTTTGATTGTAAAACAAGGGGGGGTGGACTAGGCAAGGCCTTCCGCAATCAGTTTTAAGGGAATTTAATAGGTGGAAAAAATGAATGACTCAGCAGAGTTAAATAAATTTCTCATTTTCTTTTGGGACTTGTCAGTGTCTTTAAAAACCTGATGTGCACTGTGAATCTCTGAGAAAAGAATTGATATGCAGCATATCCTAAGCTTAGTTGATCACAGGATCACAGAATGCAGCATATCCTAAGCTTAGTTGATCACAGGATCACAGAACCCTTCACTCTTTGTCCTCTGTGTTAAATCATCACCTCAAAACTGCTGCTCCACAGAACTCAGTTTGGGAAAATGTGCTCTGTAGTTTTCCTTTCAGATCTCACATGCTAATATTCTAAGTATGTAAAGAGGCAACAAAAGCCTAGAAAGCCAAAGGTATCAAAGAGAGCTCAAGAATCATGTCTTTGGACAGTTCTGTAAAGATTGCAGATGGTGAGGATTTAGGAGGATGCTGTTGAAACAGGGCTGTTCTAGCTGTAGTTCTGGGAGGCAGATGGAATGGTAAAGTGGGAGCGTGGAATTAAAACAACAAAAATAAGTGTAGAGTTAAGCAATTTTGCTAAGAAGGGGGAGCAAAAAAAAAATGGTTAGGGTCTCAGAAACTTTGAGGTAAATTGAAACTTTTTTCCGTAGAGATGTAGTGAAAGAACCTGGGACTAGGACTCTGTTGACCTGAGTCAGTAACTGGATGATTTGGAACTTGTCACCCCACCTCTCTGTGTGTCAGTTTCCTCAGTTTTCAAAGAAGACAGTCTATATGCATAGGCCCTTAAGATTTTAAAATTATATGACTTTATTGGCATCTAGTTTAAGTTAGTAAGGATTGAGCCCTTCAGAAAGGGATTTGGCGAGAAAGATGTATGAGTAAATGAGAGCAGAGACCTAGATTAGAGAGAATTAGGTCAACAGAGGCCCTTTACAAGTTCCACAGGGATGGATCTTTAATGGTACTCTGTGAAACAGTGTGTTCCAAGTACTGGCACTTCTCTGCAGCATTGCACATAGACTAGATGGTATCTGTTCAGTTGGCTTTTTAATGTTAATGTGGTTTAATTTCCCAGCTAAACCCACCAGACATTTGAACTAGATGAGTTGTCATTAACTCTGCTGAAGAATTGATTTACTTGATTAACTTTCACCCTGATTTATTGAGTTGGCCAAAAAGTTCGTTCGGGGTTTTCCGTAAGTTACGGAAAACCCCGAACGAACTTTTTGGCCAACCCAATGTGTTTTTTCTGTTAGTAGAGTTTCTGGATAATGACAGTTTAGTGAGCCATTGCCAATTGTCATTGTTTGTAGTCTTGTGACATTTTCTACATTTGATTTTCTTGGGTATTTGCTAAGGTAAAATTAGTTTTAGTAATTTCATAATTATGAGACATGATAATGCATATCTGGGTAAATAGTTTAGATATATGAGAAGTACCAGTGTATTTATTTTTCAAGCATTAAACACATACTTCTAAGTGTGGTTATGGACACCCATTTGTTCCACAAGTGTTTGTTGCACATGTACTGAATGCCATGCAATGTACTAGAGATGAAGCAGTGCACAAATGCATTGTTATTATCCTTACTACCTGTGTTGATAGGTATCTAGCATCAAAGAACTGTTGCCTATGCAAACATTCCCTCCCTAATTCATTTTTATTTAATGATTCTATTCATTTTGTGTTATAAAAGAATGATAAAGTGGCAACTTTCAGCGAAGCATTGACGGAAAGAAAATATGCTTAGTCACCTTATTTATCCAATACTCAGTAAGACAGGAAGAACATGTTTGACAATACTAGGTTTTATTAATACCACAGTGGTAAATAACCTTATGTTTATCTTTTTTTTAAATAAATTTCTGAGTCACTCACAATTCAAAACCCACAAAGAAGCTGAGTCTTTAAGTTAAATACACTCTTCCTGAAAATTCTTAGCTTCTGTGTCTATCCTTGAACAGTAACATTTTATTATCTACCATTCAGTATCTACACAGCAAAATAATGAAGGCACAGCTAATGCAAGCAAACTTAAATCTTTTCTGCTTCTGAGCTGGGGGCGTGAGCACACACTTGGATTGGTGGTTTTCCTGGACTCGTTAACAATAATGTCCTGATCTCCATCCAACACAACCTTCTTCGAATCCATCACTCTCTTCTGAAGTGTAAAGCTGATGATCTCTGGGTTACAAAAGACAACACTTTTCTTGGGTTCTGCTTTTTTCCGCACTGGGAAATTTCAGGGCTGAAGGCGTTGAAGAATTAAGTATCAAAAACATGTTCAGTTTTGGCTTGGTGTTCCATGTGTAGCATGCTGTTATGATGAATGGGTTTCAAAATGAGAACCTTTTTACCTTGTACCTACTTTTTTTTTTTTTTTTTTTTGTGGTACGCGGGCCTCTCACTGTTGTGGCCTCTCCCGTTGAGGAGCACAGGCTCCGGACGCGCAGGCTCAGCGGCCATGGCTCACGGGCCCAGCCGCTCCGCGGCATGTGGGATCTTCGAACCCGCATCCCCTGCATCGGCAGGTGGATTCTCAACCACTGCGCCACCAGGGAAGCCCTACCTTGTACCTACCTGACAACCTTTATAAGCCTCAATTTCCAATCCTCCCAGAAGAGATCACGAAAAGGTCATCTCAAGGGTAAATCTTCTCCCACACCTTTGGATATATTTATTGTGTTCAAATGAAAGTCAGATTTAAAACTAAGGGGCTGGCCAGGATCTGACTGCTTCCATTTCATATATTTTAGGAATGTCAGACAGGGTTCACGTTGTATTTTAATGACAAATCTGGGCGTTTCTTAAGTTCATCAATATTTTAAAATGCTTTTAGTGTTTGGTTTTTTTTTCCCTTAGTTTTCTTTCTCCTCTTCAAGCTCTGCCCTTTCTTATTTCTCTGGGTCATCAGACACTTCAGAGTGGGGATCCTGACCATTAAATGCACCTCATTATCATCTTCTTCATCTTCCTCCTCCCACCTCTTTGTCCCCTAGTCCTCAGCCTCTAAGGGTTCATCCCTGTCCCTCCATTTCGCCTGTGGGCTGTGGATCTTGGCAAATGAGACCTTAGAGATGTCATTGTACTTGCTTCCCAGGGACTGAAATTTCTTCAAATATGGCTTCCATCTGATCTTGTCACTTCTGCAGCTTTTTGAGGGCAAGGACTGGGCTTTTCACAGAGCGCATCAAGCTCTCATGGAAGCCATTTTTAGGCCTGGTATATTCTCCTCCGGGGCCTGGGGCTCCTCTTCCAGGTGACCAGTGCACCCTGAGTCCCTACTGTGCTCCGGCTGTTGTGCCACCGCCTCTTCCACCGTCTGGCTCGGCTCCGGGGGTCCCTTGTTCCCTGAGTCTGGGGTGTTAGAGAAGTGGCCAAGGGGAGGGGTGGCATTTGTGAGGGCCCAGCTGCAGGGAGAGAAACTGGGCCGCGCCTGGGAGGGGCTGGAGGAGGTGGGAGAGGGCAGGCCTGTGACCGGAGCTCCTGCACAAAAGGAGGCTGGGGAGTAGAAGCCTCCCCTGTCCTGCAGCTTTGAGGCACATCTAACTCCCACACAGTATCCATTCATCTCTGCGCACCAGCTGCTTGGATATGCAGATTTCTTCACATGGGTTCCTACTCTCAAAGAGTTGACGGGAGAGCAGGACACAAACCAAACCTCACACTGAGAAAGGAGAGGTGCAGAAATGGAGATACGTTCAAGCCACATCTTGACACACAGAGTGTGACACACAGAACACAAAGAGATCAGTTCTGTGCTGAGGAGGGTACAGTCAGGGGGTCCTTTACAGAGGAGGTGTCTTGAAGGATAAGGAGGAGTTCAGAGAAGGGATCATTCAAGCCTGAAGGAAGCCAGTGTGGTCATTCAGACATTCCACTGTGGCTTGTCATTGCAAGCCCCGCCCTTAGCAGCATTGTCCCAGGACTTTGACCCATTGCTGTTGCAAAGAAAATCAGTCACAACAAAAACTGCCTAATGAGAGACTGTTTCACACTTTGAAGAGTATAGGCCAGTGTTTCTCAACTCCAATGTGCAAAAGAACCACCCGGAGAGATTCCTGGGTCCCACTCCCAGAGATTCTAATTCAGTAGGCAGAGGTAGGGCACAAGAATTTGTACTCAGATGCTGCCAGTCTGGGGAACACCCTTTGAATAATCTTGGACTGGACAACTTGCCTGATTGTGTAATGGTGATAATAGAAATAAGAGACAAAAGAACTAGTTCTCAATGACCTTCTCTTAAAAACAGGTGAATTTTTAAACCGAATAACTTACTAACCTATTGTTTTGCCAAACTCCTTTAGTGTCTTCATTTGGGATTTATATCTTTTAGTGGAACCAGACTTTTGCTTCCCTAGGTTTTGTCCCTGGGATTGAAATGGAGGGGTGCGTGGAGAGGAAGAATAGATGTTCTTAAAAAGTATCATGAAGAGAGATGATTCAACGTCATATCATAGATATGGACCATTTTCCTTATGATGGGATATCTAACCTATAAGTTCACCTTAGGACAGCAATACAGTCAGTCCTCAGTTTCCACCGTTCCTCACCTGGATGGATATTCTATGCTTCAAGCCCTGGATGTAGAGAGCCTACTGCATTACGCCACTTTATATAAGGGGCTTGAGCATCCACGGATCTTTGTATATGCTGGGGGTGGTGGTGCTGGAATCAATCCCCCACTGGTACCAAGGGACCACTGTATAGTTATCTCATCTGTTATACAGATATTTTGACTTAGACTTAATATGTTATACATTAAACACATTAGATTGTTGTGGATCATGATTAAACGTTTGTAAGGAGTAAATTGTTTCAATTTCCTGAATCTGTTAAACCGAGAAGCCTCTTCTGGGGTAAAAGTAAAACCTCCATCACTGGGGACTCCAGATTCTATCACAACAGCCCTGCCTCTGCTTTCCTTCTTGAGCCTGGTGGTCCAGCCTGTCTCCTAATGCCTCAGGCCAAGGAGTGACTCAGCTGTTTTAACTTGACACTGCTGGCAGTAGAAATTCTAATTGCTGTAAACACTGGCTTTTGCACTGATGCCAATTTTCTTAGGCACTGTTTACATAGGCAAACTGGCCCTGCTATCCAGCCCAGCAGATCTCCTGGCAAAGAGAGTATGTAGCCGGTAGGGTAGAGTTTGGGATACATTTCATGACCTTCTTCCCCTCTCTACCCTGATTTTACACTTTTTACTCCTAAGTGTTCAAAACCTGTGTGATGGGAGAAACTCAGCTTTAAACAGTGGTTTGGTTGTTGATTTTCTTCTGAGCTCTGAGTAATAACATTCAGAGTGACGGGGCAGTCAGTTGGGCTTTTGGGTACCCACACTCACTTTGTAACTTGGAGCTTTACGATCCTGGGCAAGGTATTTAACTTCTCTAAGCCTCAAATGAGCAAAAAATGAGTGTAATACCTGTTCTTCCTATTTCACAGGTCCTTGTGAAATTCAAACAAGTGAAAGCTCAAATGGTTATAAACTGTAAAGCACTGTACAAAAGAGTAATTATTATAAATATTGTAATTTATTATGTATTTTATATAGTATGTATGTATTTATTATAATCACATTCTGAATGTGCCAAAACGGTCTTAATTTATTATAATTATCATCTGAATGTGTCTCTTCAGACATGAGTAGGTATCTATAGAAATCACTTGCCTTTTACCTTTTGGGTTTATATACCATTTAATAAACAATTTTTCAAAGAGACATCTAATTTGCTGCTTTCTCCACTTTACATAGAGCAGAAGATTAACTCAGCTCCTGGAGTATCCTGTGTAACACACTTGTGAAGTCAGGCAGAGGGCATGAGTGGGCAAGCTCTGAACTGCCATATAGCAGAATGGAGTTTAGGAGGTTTTGTTTAGAAGTTTAGTTCTTTTGTGCTGCCTTGATTCAGCTGCTATTTGGAACACTCAGTTGAAGACAAATGCTGCTTGTCCTGACAGTGGAGGCTTTTTGCAGCTTGAGTAGCCTCATGAAGGACATTTGTTTATGACCATGTACATGGGACACTGGAAAAAAATTTGATCTCTAAGCCTCAGACCTTGCCCCAAGGAGCTCACAATCTAGTTATTGCTATTGTAGGTAACAGAGATGTGAGTACAAAAGAACTCTAATTTTTTTTTTGAGTTGGGGCGGGTTTTGCTGTACGCGGGCCTCTCACTGCTGTGACCTCTCCCTTTGCGGAGCACAGGCTCCGAACACGCAGGCTCAGCGGCCATGGCTCACGGGCCAGCCGCTCTGCGGCATGTGGGATCTTCCCGGATCGGGGCACGAACCCATGTCTCCTGCATCGGCAGGCGGACTCTCAACCACTGCACCACCAGGGAAGCCCAGAACTCTAATTTTTTTTTTTTTTTTTTTTTTTTGTGGTATGCGGGCCTCCCTCTGCTGTGGCCTCTCCCGTTGCGGAGCACAGGCTCCGGACGC
>NC_041214.2:65844578-65918443 GCF_002837175.3 Physeter macrocephalus | reverse complement strand
CTCCGGACGCGCAGGCTCAGCGGCCATGGCTCACGGGCCCAGCCGCTCCGCGGCACGTGGGATCCTCCCAGGCCGGGGCGCGAACCCTGTTCCCCTGCATCGGCAGGCGGACGCGCAACCACTGCGCCACCAGGGAAGCCCCTGGAACTCTAATTTTTTAAATCAGCTCTCATGTGCATGTGTATGGAAGGTAAAGGGGAGTAAGATAGGAACGGGACTGAGAAAGGTGTTAGCAGAAAAGACTTGAGAGAGAAATGTGCTGGTGAGGAAGAGCTGGAGGACAGGGGGGAGAGGGGAGTGCCTTCTCAGCCCAGAGCGGTCAAGGCTAAGCTGCTGATCCTGGGAGAGTCATGTATCCATTCTGGGCCTCAATTTTCCTTTGTGTAATATGGAAGACTAAAGGGTCATTCCAGATGTAAAAATCTTCCAGTTTTCTGAAGTAGGTTTGAGAATCAATTGACTAGTGAATGGCTATAGAGGATGATGGCTGAAGGTTCTGGAGCCAGAGGGGGTTCAAATCCAGCCCACTGCTTTATGCCTATGTGACGTTGGGTGATTCACTGGAGCACTCTTGGTCTGAGACTCCAGACTAAGAACAGTGACTGGCAGAGAGCAAATGTCAGTACATGTGAGCTCTTATCCTCCTTGAACATAGGAGGCTTTTTTAGCTAAGCAAGTATATTGGCAATACAGAAACTGTCGTCTGTGTGATAGTAAAGAAATAAACAAAAAAGTTTAGGGACTGGAAAGAGACAAGCCTCTCCTTTTTGTGTTCCCCCAGGTTGAATTGCAGTGAGAGAACAAACTGAAGGCTTTAGGGTGAAGGGGTTAGGGTGTCAGATCCCTTTGAGAGCTCTTGTCTTTCTCTCTTCTAGGTTACCTTATTAGTGAGTGGTGGTGAGGTTCTCCTCAGGTTTGCTTTGTAACTTATAATAAAATCTTCCATAGAGGACTAAACAAGTATGAAATTGTAATAGAGCAATCTCGTCAGAGAACCCTACTGTTACATAATCATATTTGTGCTTCACAGGTTGGCTTCATAATTCCCTCCAGTGCTTTGCTCTATGGAGAGAGTGCCCTGCACAGAACTCTTTCGGTCCCTGACTATTCTCAGAGTGTGGGCCAAAAGGTTTACTTTATAAAAATAATGCTCACTAAAGGAAATAAGGGAGAAAGGACAACTATAGGAAGGGTCCTTAACTGGATGGGGATCTACCAAAGGCCTGAGCAAGGATCCTGCCAATTCTGGGCCTCTGGAGAGAGCGGACAACGATAGATAACGTGGATTTACTCCTCACGTGCACTCTTTTTTACTCCTTTATCTGGGAAACTTGGGCCCAGACCACTGGGGAAGCTTGCCCAGGTCACGTAGTTAATAAATGATGGAGCCAGGACTTGGCCTTGGGCTCTGTCCAAATTCTGTGCTCTGGTCTCTCTATCATATTTTGTTAAGCCTTTCTGCCCTTGCACAAAGAATCTCAAGGCAGGATAATGAAAAGTGATTCTTCACAACCTTTTCTTCTGAGGAAGCCTTGAAGATGGGGTTTACGTCACTTAAAGGGCTCTGCTACCCAGAAGTCCTTATATAGCTCTCAGTTTAGGAACATGCAGCTGATGATTCAGCCTGGCTCCAAGCTACTATGAGACTTACTTTGTGAGTTACCAGAGCTGAGCTAAGGTAGCAAGACTTCATTATAGGACAGACTGCAGTGCTATGAAGCCCTGACATAAGCAAATAAAAAGAGGTAACATTATGAGAACTTACGTACTAAGTTCTATGCCAGGTATCCTTTACAAATCTCTATAAAATATAGGTATTATGATCACCCTAATTTTACAGATGAAGAAACTGAGGCATAGAGAAGTTTGTGACTTGCCCAGATCTACCCAACTAGCAAGTATCAGAGCCAGGATTGAACCTTGGCTGAGTGCCTTTATCATCCACACCCTAAAATGCTATGGATGAGTTGGGGATGGGGAAGGGTGAAATAGAGGCAGTGGAGTGCTCTCTGGGGGTTCAGCGTGGGGAAACGCTGATTTGGAGCTATTGCTGATTTCCATGATATAAATATCCACCCTACCCCCATGGTCACTTTCAAGCTACTGACCTGATGTCAACTGACTTGTACATTTAACAGTTAGTTTTCGTGACATGGCAAGAGCTGGCTCCAGCATAGAACTGAAGGGTATTGCCAAAGAGAATAGCAGGTACTGAAAAGAATTGAGTTATGCAAGTTATGCCTGGGTACGTTTGACTCTAGAGAACTAGAAAGTACAAGGTGTGGGGTAGTGAGAAATGGAGCTGGAATGTAGAGAGGGACCAGACTGGAATGTCAGGTTCAGATTTTTTTTTTCTGTAGGAAACTGGAAGTCAGTGAAAGTTTTTAAGCAGCCAGGTATTGTGATCAGTCTTTTAGGATAAGAACTCTGACAGCAGTATGGAGCAGGTTATAGAGAAAGAAAGTGCTATCGAGAATTCAAGTTAGTAGGCAAATAATGGAAATAATGAGGATCTAATCAAGGCAGCTATGGGAGTCAGGGTAGAGTCTTAGGGTAGAACTAGATTCAGAAAATGTTGGCAGGTAGAGTTGACATGAATTGATGATTGATTAGATATCATGTGAGAGAAGGAAGGAGCTGAAGAAAATATTACGATTTCTAGCTTGGAAGCTAGATTTACTGTCAGTTCATTAATTGAGAATTTAATGGAGTGAGTTGCTGAGTCAGGAGTGGAGAAGCAAGTGTAGAACATGTTCACTTTGAAGAGCATATAGGCTATAATCCTGGAGATGGTTGGAAAAGTGAACCCAGAGCTTAAGAAAGACAGATCATGGATGGGAGATGTGGAAGTCATCAGCATATGGATAGAGATCATAGCCATTCAATTTATCAGGCTGCTAGTAAGCACTTCCTATTTGCCAGGCATTATGGCATGGTGGCACATTGGTCTGCTCTGGGACAGCAGGAATTATGTAGCTGAATAAAATTAAAAATGGAACCTTGGGGAAAACCATCATTTACAGGGCCAAGGGACAGGAAAGGAAGAAACAATCAATTAAAAACCCAAAAGAAAAAAGGAGGAATTAATTATTAGCATGGCAGGAGACTAGAGAAGTACAGGAGGAAGAGAGCTTCAAGAAAGAGCAAGTTATTAAATGCTCGCCAAGTAGGTCATTGGTGTTGGCAGTGGGGTCATGGTATCATTGGTGAACCTAATAAGTCCAGTTTCATCAGAGATATGGGGCTGAAAGCCAGACTGTAATGGGTTGCCTTCAAAGAGGGTAGTCTTTGAAAAGTCACTGTCTTCTCTAGGGTAAAGGCAGAACTGACTCAACAGAAATCAAGTTTTATTTAGAGGCAGATCTTCTCTGCTTTCCTTCCTGCTTCCTATACACTCCTCTCTTACAGCTTCCCCCAGGTCTAACCCTTCCTTCTGTTTTCTATATCCTATCTCCCCTTCATCCTCCAGGATCTTAATTCACACATCATTTCTTTTCTCCTCTGTAACCTTTGTTTCTCCTTGTTCACAGGCTCTTTCCCTAGAAGTGTGCTTAAGTGTCTCTCATCTTGGGAAAAAAAAAAAAAAAAGGTTTTTCTTTACTGTTTCCCTCAGGCTGTTGTCCTATTGCCTTCATTATCTCTACGGTGAAAGTACTGCCTACATTCACTCATTATCTCTACAGTGAAAGTACTGCCTACATTCACTTATTATCTCTACAGTGAAAGTACTGCCTACATTCACCGTATCTATTTCTTCACTCCTATGTACTTTGCAACCCGTTACAATCTGGCTTCCAGGACCACATCTCTGACTAAACTGTACTTGTTGGGTTCACCAAGATCCCATGACCCCATTGCCAACACCATTGACCTACTTTTCCTCTCTGCTGGCATTTAAAAAAAAATAAATTTATTTATTTATTTTGGCTGCATTGGGTCTTCGTTGCTGGGCACGGGCTTTCTCTAGTTGCAGAGAGCAGGGTGGGCTACTCTTTGTTTTGGTGCATGGGCTTCTCATTGCGGTAGCTTCTCTTGTTACAGAGCACGGCCTCTAGGTGCATGGGCTTCAGTAGTTGCAGCACGCAGGCTCAGTAGTTGCGGCCAGCAGGCTCTAGAGAGCAGGCTCAGTAGTTGTGGTGCACAGGCTTAGTTGCTCCGCGGCATGTGGGATCTTCCTGGACCAGGGCTCGAACCCGTGTCCCCTGCATTGGCAGGCAGATTCTTAACCACTGTGCCACCAGGGAAGTCCCTCTGCTGGCATTTAACACCTTGCTCTTTCTTGAAACTCTCTGCCCTGCTGAACTTCTCCGATCTTTTTTTTTCTTGCCATGATAATAATTACTTCCTCCTCTTTTGGGGGTGGAGGAGGGATCTTTTAATGATTGATTCTTCTCTCCTGCCTGCTATCCCTCTAAAGGATGATGTTCCCTAAGGTTTCATTTTTATTTTATTCAACTTTATGATTCCTCCTTTCCCTGAGCAAATTGACTTTCCCTCTTTGGTGCAATTTACCATGTGGCCTAAAGCCTGCCAGCAGAGCCCCATCCTTTCATCAGAGTTGAGTTAGATTAGAGATCCAACCCCCAGCAAATAAAGGGATGTTTTTATCCTTGTAATCTGGGTGGGACTAGGAAAGAGGACTTTGATGCCTTCTTATCCTTACTGGAGGAGGGTGATGCTGAACACTTGCAAAGCAAAGTAAGTTTGATGGGCAGAAGACTGAAGTGTGGCCCACATGTCCCACAACCACAGACATCTGTGTGCCTTTCCCCACCCTCCTCTCCTTCACCAGCCTACTGATCATGCTATTAAACTCATTTCAATCAGCTGCTAGTATCTCCAGGCAACCAGATGAGGACGACTCTGTCTCTTCTCTCCTAAGCTGGTTATACTGATACATACCTTTGTACTTTAAGGTACATATCTCTACTTTTTAAGTTTCTACATCATATCATAATCATCTATTATGTCTAGCATGTTCCCACGTTTATATGTTCCTCAAAAATAGGCCATCGTGCTTTGTTCATCCTTGTACCCCCAATGCGTAGAACAGTCATGACCAAATAGGTACTTCAATGTTGGTCAAATGAATTTGTTGATTTACATAGTGATTCTCAACTTTGCTATGTATGCAAGGGATTCCTCTAGGAATTTACCTGGAGAGCTGAAAACAATACCTATGCCTTAGGTCACATTCCCAGAGATGATTATTTAATAGGTGTGGAATGGGACTCAGGCATTGGTAATTTTTAAAAGTTTCCAGGTGATTCTAATATGCTTCCAGCTTTGAGAAGCACTGGCTTAAAGGAATAAAATAAGATACACCAATGCCTGCTTGTGTGCCAGATGTTTTAATTACATTCTCACAATAACCAAATGAAAGGGGATGAGATTTGATTTTGTTAACACACGGGAAAAAACTGAGGCTCAGAATGACATAATAACTTTGAATGAACCACAAAGTTGGTAAGAGGCAGGGCTAGGACCTGATTCTGTTACCTTGCATTACCTTTCCAGCTTCCCAGGCAGCTTCCCTCCAGTGGTGAGGAATCCATTCAATCTCTTATCCATTCTCTCAGAGGTGGAGCACTGGCCAGCTGGCTGAATTGTGTAACATTAGAAGAAATGTGTGATTAGCTTATTCGACCTGCAAAAGTGAGGTTGGATCGGAATCAGCCCATGTAAGAACTTGTCTGTGTCACAACTTCATGTCTTTCACATTTGTAGGACAGTTATGCCTTTTTTTCTTTTTACCCTGGGCTGGGCACTCAATCTTGCCTCTGGGTCTCTTTCTCTGAAGGATGGCCATTCCAGTAACTTCTTAGTCAACCCTTTACACACCCCCTCTTACCCCTTCCATCTCTGAAATGAGCCTATAAATCTAATTTTTCTTTCCAGGTCACTTGCAATTTCTTTAAGGTTCTGATGCTAACAGTATTTCTCCTTCTACAAGTTCTATATGATATATATTTATTACAAAGAGAACTAAAAAAATCACTTAGAGTTTTTGGAGAACTTTATAATATCTCAAATTCATTAGAAGATATGCTGGGATCTTACAAGTTAACCATAAATTACAAGTTAACATAAAAGTTACTGATGGCCAAAAGCAAGTCAAGTTGTCCTAAACGTTTAATTTGTAAATTTTAATAAATTAAGCAAACATTCTCTAAATACTCTAGTTAGTCTTAATTAACAGTAAGTTAGACCTAAATATTGTCAAGTTTGTTCTGTGGGATAAAAACTAAGTAACACGTTCACAATATTAATTATAAGTTGGTAATCATCATAATTAATAGTTATGTAGTGTTTGCTATGTGGCAGGCACTGTTCTAAGTGCTTTCTACATGTTAACTCATTTAATCTTCAGAAAAACTCTGAGTTAAGTACTATTATTCCCATTTTATTTTTATTTTTTATTCCCATTTTATAGATGAGGAAATTAAGGCATAGGAACATTAACTATGACATACAACCAGTATGTAGTAGAAATAAGATTCAAACCTAGGCAGTCAAGCTTCCTAGTCTTTGCTCCAAACCAGTTTTCTAGGTTTGCCTAACACCAAGCTTGGAAATTAGACCAGTTTTGCACGTGAGTGAGGAAGACTGATATGGTGCTGTAATTCCTGAGTATCACTTAGCCTGGACTGACACTTTTACCACTTGGCTTGAGCAGCCATGAACACAGGAATTCTCTGCAGGTTGGAATGGGAGGCATGAGAAGATCTTGACAAAGCCAAAAGGTTGGTACAGCCATTAAATCTTTAAGGGAGCAGTAGTCGGAATGCAGAGCTAGCAATGATGAGGCTGTTGAAATAATTGGATTATGCCCCCACAATGTGCCTAAAACTTCTCCTGGCTAGTAGTGATGACTTCCTAATTATGTTAATGGCCATTTTTTTAGTCCTTAGCTCCCTCAAATTGCCAAATAATCAGTCTTTTAAAAAAATTCTTCCAAATTTGACTTTTACTTTCTGATTCACTCTCAGTTTTCCTCTTGCCACTCTCTGGATTTCTCCCTCTAGATTCTTCTTTTCAGCCTGTCAAAGAATGTTTTCCTCCCTGGTCTATTTCTTTGTCACTGTGTTCTGTCTCTTCACTAAATCTGAGTCTTACTACTGTCTGAGTTGTTAACAGTTACCTCTGAGCTCTTCCTCCAGGCCTGACCTCCTTGAATCTCTGACCCTGCATTTGCTATCTGTCTTTTGGACCTATCTACCTAGATGTCCCACTGGCTTTAAATGGAATAATTTTAAAATGGAACTTTTCTTACTTTCCCTGACTGTTCTGCCTGTGTTCTGTGTTTCTCTGTACTCTAAGTGAGGACCCTCCAAGATCTTTCAATCCTTTCTCTGTGTCCTACCAGCCTACCTACCTGATCCCATATACTACTCTGTGAGCAGTTACCAAGGCCTATCAACTCCGTCTCAGTGATCTCTCTTGAATGTATTCCCTCCTCTATATTCTCCTGGGGCAGACCTTCATTTCTCTCCTGTGGACAATTGCCAAACTATTATAGCTGTTGCCCTCTAGTCTCTTCTCCCACCAATCTACTGTGTACACCTCAGCTGCATAATTTTTCCCAAAGTATAGTCTCATTAAAGAGTGTCCACTGTATAGCACAGGGAATTCTGCTCAGTATTCTGTAATAACCTAATTGAGAAAAGAATTTGAAAAAGAATAAATACATTTATATGTATAACTGAATCACTTTGTTGTACATCTGAAACTAACACAACATTGTTAATCAACTATACTCCAATATAAAATAAAAAGTTAAAAGAATGTCCCAAATCTTTGTTTAACCATTAACAACTAAGAGCATTTCATCTGCCACCACCTTTCCAGCTGCATTTGCAGTAAGACTGGATCATCCTCTACAACAGAAGTTGCAGCTTGTGGTCCTTAGTCCAGATTTGGCCTGCAGGCAAGTTTTGTTTGGTCTGCAACTTAAAAAAAAATTAATCTGAATCAATGCTTTAAAACCAGAGGAGTTCCCTTAAAAGTTAGTCTTAGAGAAAGTTCAGAGAACTGTGAAAACTTAAGGACAGATGGAAATTTGCAGGAGTCAGTCAGGATTTAAATTCTTAGCTACTTAAGTTCTCAGTCCATCTTTCACCCATCTTTGTATCCTTGTAACATGTAGCAGAATCTTTACATACAGTAGGTGCCTCATTAACACTTGTTGAATTATAGTTACTTGACTTTTGATAGTTTCTTGGCGCAAACATTGAGGTTGTTTGTAGAACAAAAGTGCTGCATTAGTGAATCACAGGTGATCTGTACAGTGGTCTTAAGTGAAAGTCATATAATTTGTGCACCAATAGAAAAAAAATTAATCTGCATTTTAAAGTATACTCAAACTTTACAATGTTTAAAAAAATGTGACCATAAATTTTCATACAGGTAAGTGTTCTACGAAATTGTTTTCCTGTAATAGGCAGGAATAGAGCAGAATCTGGAGGGGAGAATTTAAAAGCTGCTTGACAGAATGAAATGTCCATCACTGGAAAAGTTGGGAAACCACTGGCATGGAATACAAAACTCTGAATGTGAGAAATGAAGCAGGTAGTGAGTTATAATAGATGCCCTAACTATTTAATGTGGTTGGTTCATGTTGAAATTTGACCACATGCTAAGTTATTGATGTGTATGGAATATCAGTGTACTATGGCTTTTCCCCACCTCTCCCTCCCACTTTGACATGAGCATACAGATGAACTTTTTAGAAATAACTATTTGACATCTTTTTCACCTGTAGTAATTTCAGAACTTGGTTATCATTGGGGTCCTAATAACAAATGTACACAATGGGAGAAAATGATAGTCTCAGCTTCCCTGGAAACATCGAGCTATCTGTCCCTGGGCTCACATTTCTTCATGCAGTGATCTTCCAGATCAGAGGTGTGACAGTAACGATAACCAACTCATAGAAGTCTTGGTATGTGCCAGGCACTGTTCTAGGGGTTTTTACTTTTTTAAGCTTCACAACAGTATTTTGAACCAGTTAGTATGTCATTTCTGTTTTACAGATGAGAAATTGAGGCACAGAGAGGGTGAGGAACGTGCCCAAGACCCCACTGCTGGAAAGCGGGGGAGCTGGGCTTTTAACCAGGTATTCAGTCTGCAGTCTGTGCTGTGCTGACTTTGGCTTCCTACCTCTGCCTCCTAGACTGAGCCTTTTATTGCCGGCTCCCCCCACCCACCCCCCCACACCCCCACACCCCCCCGCCTACACTTGCCTTACTTAGCTTTTCTTCCCATAGGCATTTGAATTATAACACTTGCCCGACACTTTGGCATCTTGGATTCCTATCCTTTTCCTTGCTACTCGCACTTCGTCTTCTGTTAAGGCACAATTCAGAATAGATGCCTTATCGGATTTCATCCCAGAACGAACAGACACAAGTAATTCCTTCCTTCTCTGGGCTTGTGCAACCCTTTGTCTAGGCTTCTCTTACTAAGCTTGTATTGCTTAACTAACATCAGCTATTCATTTACAAGTCTTGGCTCTCCTGTTTCCCTGAGCTCCAGAAGATGGTCTTTTTCTCCCCCTTAAGTTTCCCTGCCCGTTGAATAGATTTTCTAATTTGTATGGTGAATGAATTAGCAGAGAACAACCCCATTCATAAACTAACAACGAACATATTTTATAAGCAGAGTATAGATTCTGCTTGGCTACCTTTGATTTTTCCTTGTCCTCTGACCTTTGGTCATCAGACCTGGGTAGGGAGCCAATGGCCACCTATTTTGCTGTATCTGGTTCTACTGAGGTGTAATGAGTACCCTTCATCCCTTCCACCTCCTCAGGCAGAATTCCCTTCTAGAGCCTGAAATGGTTATGGGGCAAGTTTTAAGACCTCTAGTACTGCCCTGGAGTACTTCATCTAGCCAAGACTGGGTCAATTCACAACCTGTGAAATTCTTAACACTTGGCTTGCTTCTTTGTGCTACTGGAGTTTTCCAGCTACTTCTAAATAGGTTTCAGGAAACTTTGTTAACTAGAGAATGTTTCTTGGGTGGATCTGAATCTCATTTCACAAACTCAAGGATGCAAGAAATATAACTTGATCTATATTTTGAGCCTTCATTCTTTAGGTAGAACTTAATTCCAATGAATTTAGGTATTCCCCCATCACTGTTTTCTTTTAGGTTTTGAAGTGTCTCATGCGATGTTGATGCATAATGCATGGGGGGAGCCATCTGGGTACTCATCCTTAACCCACACTCATGTTCCCCCTGGTCCATGGTGTTTGGTTCCTACAAGTTGCCCTGGGATATCGTTTGTTCTTATTTATAAGAGCCCTTCAGGTCCATTAGTGCTCTCTTCTATTCCGGTTAGACCCTTGAGAACATGTAGTGGGCAACGGATAACGGAGAAGTTGTCTCAGACCCATCTGCAGGACACTCATGCAGCCTTCCTATTTTTATGCCTTTTTGGACACATGGAGTCATTGCACTGCTCCTGTACAAGCTGGAGCCTGAGGGGCTCTCTGAGGCCATTTGAGGCACTACCTTCCTAAACATACCTTGCGGTCACTCTTCCCCAGAGTCTTGCCTTTTTCCACGGTTCTGTCTGGGCATGGGGCACATGTCTGTTGCTCTCAGATTCCACAGACATATCTGAGGATTGCTGTGTCCCAAGGTTCTTTTTTCATGGGATCTCAGATATCAATCCATTCATTCTTCATCTCATCTCTAATCATTTCTCCGCCCCTCTTCCACCACCTAGCTCGGAGAATCACTTTCTGTTCTAGGAGACTTCTTACTCATCATGTAATCTCCTAAATCAATGTCTTTTTTAATTCTCCAAAGGATATAGGCGTTTGAAAATCACAAACAGGAAGACATTTCTGTTTCTTTGCTATTTGTTCTCATATCCCTTCCCTGAAGTAACAGCTACATAAAGGCTTGGCTACTGATTTTACTTGTCGGACAGTAGGGAAGGGAGGGGAGTAGTGAGAGGAGATAAGGGAAACAGATATTAGGGAAAAAAGTTAGATACCATTCACAGTTTTATCATGCCACATGACAGCACATACACATATGAATGTCATCCTATCCTGGATAGGACTCAGAGCAGCTTCCTGGGCCCACACAGTTCTCAACCAGCATCTCTAGGGTAATTCTGTATGTCCTGCAGCCCTCTCACAGTTCCAGGAATCCAGCTTCTTTACTGGTTACTTAGTCTCTAAACTTCTCTTCTCTCTTCTTCACAAGGAGGAAAATAACAGAATTGTAGCCAGAATTCAACAACCTCTCCTCATACTGTAGGCACTCAGGCAGTGATAACTATTATTATTAATAATAGTAACAATAAGTTGGTTAATGACAGATTACTGCTTGATTCTCTTCATTTTCAAATTTTGAAGCAAAGCCAATATTGTCTATAGGATAATGATTTTTCGTTCTCTAATTTATCAATACAATTCCAAACATTAGCACAATTTTATTTTAACACCTTTCTGGATTCTTCTTTTCCCACCCATCCAGCCTTTCTTACACCCATCTGCTTATCTTTTTCTCCTTCATAAACAAACTATCCCTTCTCCAATCAGCACTTCTGCTCCCACACCACCCTGTCAATGTTGTGAACAATGCAGATAGTTGTTCAGAAATTCTATTAATGCAAGTGCTCATAAGCTAATACAGCAGAGGTGCTTCTGGAAAGGTATGGGCAGATTGAGGCAAGTCTGCATGCGCTCAGAGCATGCAGTACACATCAAGGAAACCAGGGGTGGATTCTATGAAAATGAATACTCTTCTCTAATCTGCCTTGTAAAGACAACTCACTTGTTTTACAGCTTTCCTTTAGTTGAAGAAACTCCTATGATTTGTCTTAAATATTCAATGAAGTCTTCATTTAACTAAAAACAAAAAATGTAGTTCAGAAAGTAACAGAGCCAAGCCTGCCATTTCTTTGTTCATAGTTTATTATTTGATGCCTATCAAGCTACTTGGCCTGTGAGAAATGGAATGGATCTTGCGTGTTCTCTGTTAATTGACAAGAGTTTATTGTGTGAACTCTAGAAATCTTAGTGAATACATTCTCAGCCATGCCCTGGCAGATCTCCATATTCCCCAAGTTAGACTGACGTGTTACCACAAAACTTAAGTGGTGATTGCTTTTTCCCAATTTGCCAAAGACCTTAAACCCTTAAACTTGTGGTTAGATTCCTCTCTATGTGTGTGCGCGCACACACTCACATTTGTTTGTTTCGTATCAAGAACGTTAACAGTTGTTTTAACTTTTTCAATAAATTGGTCAATTGTACGTATAGAAATTGAATTATTTTCTTAATATTCATTTGCTTTCCTGTTGCTTATATTTCCAGCAAATGAATATTAATAGAATTACTGGAAAACCTGTTCATGGTTAGATAAATTGCCTCTTGTTCTTGTTTTCCATGAACACTCGCTAATGGTTTTATAATGCAGTCTTTCCAACTCTTTTCACAGCAGGGCGTATGTATACAATTTTATTTGAGACACTGGGGTAAACAGCTCAGGAACTTGGCTGCCCAGGGGCTGAGGGGATCAGTGTCACAGCACATCTGTATCATCTTCAAGGCATACCAGTGTGCCCCATGTACATGCTGGGAAGCTGTATTATGGTGTATTGCAGACTACATACAGTTCTCATTTCTATTAGTAACATTGTTTTCTTGATCTTATGAAGGCATTAAATATTTCACTAATCATCAGTGTTCTGTTTCATATTCTACAGAAGGGCACTGTTACTCTCCAGCTGCTCCCCTTCAAGGTTTGAGAGCCACTAGGCGATACAGTATCTGAGTTCATGCACCTGTGCTGGGAAGGTTTCTAATCACTCTGTGACACTTCTGGGCCTCTCTACCTTAACTAGTCACTGGCTTCCAGATGGCTTCTAATTCTCTGACTTTGAAACATGGCCAATAGGTCTCGCGGGGAGGTCAGTTTTATAAGTGTACTCAATAGGAAGAGCTTGTATAAGAAGTAGAAAGAGGGCTTCCCTGGAGGCGCAGTGGTTGAGAGTCCGCCTGCCGATGCAGGGGACAGGGGTTCGTGCCCCGGTCCGGGAAGACCCCACATGCCACGGAGCGGCTGGGCCCGTGAGCCGTGGCCGCTGAGCCTGCGCGTCCGGAGCCTGTGCTCCGCAACGGGAGAGGCCACAACAGTGGGAGGCCCGCGTACCGCAAAAAAAATCCGGAGCCTGTGCTCCGCAACGGGAGAGGCCACAACAGTGGGAGGCCCGCGTACCGCAAAAAAAAAAAAAAAAAAGAAAGAGAAGTAGAAACAGGGAATACACTCCACAGGGTCTTTGCTGGGTGGATAGCCTGGGTCTCCTCTCCAACCAGATAACTTCCTGTGAACACTTAATGCAGAGCTCAATGCCCTCAGGGCTCAAAAGGGAAGAGACAACAGGCTGCATGTTCTTTGTACATTTCTGCAAAGCTCCTGGTTGTGTCTGAGCTGGTTTGCTTCTAAATGCCAGGGCTGCAGTTCTCTGCTCCTTCCCTCTCACACACTCATTCCTTTCTCTTACTCTCAAAACAACCAGACACACTTAAATATATAAGCTTAAAAACACTTTAAAAATACTTATAGTAAATATAAAACTCTCCTCTCTTCTATTTGTATTCAAATAAAGTATTCTTCCTCCTTTCCTAGTATGTTATTGGAACTGTGATGTGCTGATTTAGGGTGGGCAGGGATCGGGGGAAGGGACTGAATCCTGGAATTCACAGTTCCTAGGTTTGAGTCGCAGAACTGCCATTTATCCAGCGAAATGGGCAAGTTCAGCTAATTTCTAAACCTTCTTGATAAAATGAGACCGATGACACATTTCCCTCTCAGAGACTATCTGAAGATCAAAGGAGATTTACTCTGATATTTTCAGATGAAAATACTCTCGAAGCTCTGAAAACGAAAGGTAAATATGATTTGTTATTGTATTAAAGGTAGCCAGTGAGTCCTCAAGGGCAGCGGCAATTGCTTGTAAGAATTCGAATACTGAAGGGTTGGTGAGTGTGGCTCAGGTGATAACTCAGCTGACACACACTCTCCCTCATTCCCCCCTCATCCTGCAGAGTAACCTGATACACTACTTGGGCCTCAGCCATCATCTGCTCGCGCTGAACTTCATCATCATTTCTTTTGGCAAGAAAAGCGCATGGTCGTCTGCTCAGGTGAAAGTAACAGACACTGACTTTGACGGTGTGGAAGTCAGAGTGTTTGAAGGCTCTGCAAAGCCAGAAGTGCCGCTGAAACGCAGCGTTGTTTACATTCACGGAGGAGGCTGGGCCTTGGCAAGCGCAAGTATGTCCTGGTCACGTTCAGGTTGTTTGGGGTTGTAGCTGACCCACAGAGATGTGTGATTGAATTGACTTTCTTACTGGGTAAGGAGAAGGGGGCCATTGGACTTGGTTCCCCTGGCAATCCCAGTTATCCCCATTGTCTCAGCAAAATTATTCATAGTGCCTCCCCTTTCCGTTCTTGAAAGGGTCCTGGTTTGGATGATTGATTATATAGCTACCCTACATCAAGGGTTTTGCCTGTTTGTTAATTCAGGCAGACTGTTTTGAAAATATTTCCTGTAACCTAAATCCTAGACTAACTTATTGTGAAGTACTGAAGTTGCTCTGCACCAAAACAAGGTAAAGTTTCCCTGGGCCAGAATATGAGGCAATTATCTGTAGCTCTGTGCCAGCTTGTGTTTTGAAGACATCTTTCTATGAAATAGAACAAGTATTTCTGAATACACGTTAACTCATCAACATTTCATCTGCTTGTGAAAACAAAGATGAAAATATAAAACTTGTGCCCCAGTTAAAAGGAAATGACCTTGCAAAGTTCAAGAACATCCTCTTTAGTATTGGAAAACTTTCATGAGCAGAACACACGTTAAAAATGTCAGGCAGCCAAGGGGAGCAGCCTAGTGAAAAGCATACTAAGGAGGAAATAAGGGCCTTATCTCTGCTTGTAATTATTATGGCGCTACTTTCTCATCTTCAGCCCAGAGCTTTTGGCATCCCCTAAGTTTAAAGGCGATGGCAACTTGTTCTAGTTTGTCTTTTTTTTTTTTTTAATGCAGCAAAGGCCAAAAAGTATAACTTTTTCTAGTAATCTCATTTCATTTAACTCCATATTCATCATTTATTCTTTTATTCATTGATTTGTTCACATTTCCATGAGATGATTACTGAATATGTAGGTTTGCCCAGGACTGAGTAGTTTCCCAGGGTGCGGGACTTGCAGTACAAAAACTCAAAGAGTTGTATGCAAACCTGGACCTCTGGTCACCCTAATGTGTGCTTGGTGATGGGGATACAAAACTGAGTAAGACAGAGTCTCTGCCCTAGAAAAGATTGCATCTGTAGCACTGGACACTTGCCAGGTGAGATAGTATCAATACATCAGGGGCCAGGAAGTGTAAGTGCCAGGAATGGTATGGATTATGAGTCAGCCTGGCCTTTTCCACATAATTTTGACTGATCACTTCTGCCAGAGGAAGAGCTGGAGGTAGGTATGCAGGTGTTTATGTAGTTATTGAACTTCTGGTTCTTAGACTGCCTTGGAAAACCTATAAATAAGGTAGTATTTGGCTTTCTGTTGACACAATCCAGCTCTTAATATATTATAAAAACATTAATATATTAAAAGAACAGCCTAAGGGATTAAATTTTTACATATTAAAATGGCTTCTGTCACTGCAAACCTTTGGATTCTCTTTCTAAGAAATGCTAAGACTTCCTAAAATTCTATTTGTTCTGTGTTGGTTTAAACAGAATACCATATTCTTCAAATTGGTGACTTTTCTGAATCACAACAAATGATGGTGTTAAAAGAGAAAAATGTTTTGGCTCTAAGGAGGAAACTGCTTATTTTCTGTGATTTCTGGAAAGGCATACATTTGAAGAACTACAAAATCAGAATGAATCTGATGCACTTCATATAGTCCATTATGAAATAAATTTTTAGTTAGTTAAAAACACATTCAAAGGTAATCTAATATGGATTTCCTGTTATTTTATAGTAATTGCATTTTATGAGAAACCAGATTAATTTTTTACATTTGTACATGTAGCTCTGTTAATGAGGTATATGTTTATATTTACTTTTTATTGTTTTTATTATTAATAAATTAAGTCCAAGTCTAAAAACAATCCATAGTTAGCAGAATTTAAGAATGGACAGTATTAAATAAACTGCTTTATAGTGAGTGTTTGCTCCTTTGTCTCTTTCAGAAATCAGGTATTATGATGAACTGTGTAAAGCAATGGCTGAGGAATTGAATGCTGTCATTGTCTCCATTGAGTAAGTAATTAATAATAGTCATAGAAAAACATTTAAGAAGGAATCCTAGATAACCATCTAGTTATTTTATTTTACAAGTGCTAGAGTGTAAAATGAAAGTCCAGACAGGTGAAGTGATTTTCCCAAAGTCACAGAAAATGATTTCTGATGTAACTTAGAATTTCTTGAACTAGCTTTATAATGTCTCAAACTATTTTTTTATTTTAGTTTTGGAACCTTCTGGAAATGGAATTAGCTGAAATTGAGAGAAATATATAATCAGTTATTTATAGTATATAGTTTGATTACTGCCTTTTTTTTTCCTTTAGTATAGCTCTGTATTATTAGACTATTGAAGTGTAAGAAAGCCATGCAATGCCTTTCAAGAGGAATTAACGTATAGCTAACTAACTTTAATAAGTTATAGTTGAATCATTAACCTTGTGAACTGCAAGGGCAGACAGTGCTCATGGAATTTCAGGAGAAAAACCCTAAAGGGAAAGATTATTTTGTTATGCTGTTATGTGGAAATAAACTATGATAAAAGCATAAGAGAGAAGGGATTTTTTCCATCAGGTTTTTTCTTAGACAGCCAAGTAAAAGCATATTCTAAAAATTACCACTATAAATTTCAACTAATGTTGAAGTTAAAAAAATTCCTGTATAGTGTGACTGTTTTCTGAGTTAATTCTCTCACTTTACCTTCACAAGTGCTGAGAAAGCAAAGGAAGTTTGGACATACCAGATAATTCCTACTATTCCATCAGATCCACTCATTTAAAATTAAGTGGAAATACAGTTAAGTCCCCTATAGTAAGTATCAGAAAGAACAAGTTCTGTTCTGAGAGCGCATTCCTAAGTCCATATCCTCCTCTGCAAATGTGGCACTGGACAACTCTGGACAGCTCCCCGGCCTCCCTGGATCCTCAGCTGGGCCTCCCAGATCACTCAAGGGCCCTTGATGCAGTTTTATAAAGCAGGAACCTTCAAGTAAACGATTGTATCATCTGGCCTGGGTAGCTGGCCAGAGGAAGGCAGGGCTGTTTAAGCAGCTGAACCCCATTGCGGAGCAAGGCCCTGCAGCTTGGTGCTGGTGAGCTGGCCTCAGGGCCTCTTCAGTGGTTTCCTGTGTAGCTCCAGCTCTTCAAAGGCCTGAGGAAAGGAGAGAAGGTGGGCTTGTTTTACTTGGTACCATAAGGATTCTCCACACAAGCCTTATCCTCCAGGGCTAACGTAAGCAACTGGCAACATGCCTAAGCTCTTCCTACATGCCCTTCTCCACCTGTTAGCATCTGTGTCCAGTGAAACAGGTGTTCTTTTAAGTCTATGCTTATCATAAAACAAAGAAGGATGGATAGGGTGTTTTTTCTTTTTTAATAAATTTTATTTATTTATTTATTTATTTTTGGCTGCATTGGGTCTTCTTTGTGGCACGCGGGCTTTTCGTTGTGGTGGCTTCTCTTGTTGCGGGGCACAGGCTCTAGGTGCGCGGGCTTCAGTAGTTGTGGCTCGCGGGCTCTAGAGTGTAGGCTCAGTAGCTGTGGCACACGGGCTTAGTTGCTCTGCGGCATGTGGGATCTTCCTGGACCAGGGCTTGAACCTGTGTCGCCTGCGTTGGCAGGCGGATTCTTAACCACTACTCCTCTGGATAGGGTGTTTTTAAGAAGATTTTTTTTTTTTTAAAAAGAACTAAAATTTAGAAGGGCCCTGCTTTCATCTTCACTTTCCACTGCGCCAAATCTATTCAATGTAGCATCCGGTTTATCAGCAGATAAGCATCACAGCAGTGGGCAAGTACCATTACTCAAGGCTGTGTGATCTCAGGCAAGTCACTTAACCTCACGTGCAAAATGAGGTTAGGAATCTTTCCTGTGTATGTAGAACGTGAGCTACTGGGAACAAGAATCATGTCCTCTTTCCTTTGGGCCCACCGCACCCAGTACATGGCTTAAACATGTATGCTAATAAGTAGATACACTTTGAGTTGGGTTAATGATTTCAGAGAGTTGTTATAAGAATCAGTTTGGACATTTGAGATAAAAGGGCCTCTGATATTCTAAATCACTAGACAAGTCTGAAGGGTTAGTGCTCCAGCCTGTAGGACAGAAAGGTCCAACTTAACTAATTTATTTATCAATGTGTTTGGAACTCACAGCACTTTTCTTTGCAGAAATAATGAGCTAAGGTGATTAAGATCCATCCAGGTGAGCCAACCCACAAAGAGCCACATAACCTATGCTCTAGTTGAGGTATAGCCAACATCGTATGATCGTGATGTTTCTCTTGGAAAGTATGTTCAGAGGTCTAACGTGGGACCATATTTCTTCCCACTGCTCACCTCTTTCTTTTATTCCATAAGCACCTATTGAATTCCTGTTATGTGCCAGCTACTGTGTTAAATTCTGGTGACATAACAGTGTGAGGAAGACAGGCATAATTTCTGTCCTCATGGAGTTTACAATCTAGATGAGAAATCAAACCTTGAACAAGTAATATTAAATGTGATAAGTGATGTGAAGTAGTAATGGAGGCATCGAGTAGGTAAGATCTTACCTAGTTTGAAGGGTTTGAATCGAGCTCCTAGGGATGAGCAGAACCTAGTTAGACAGAATGAATTGGTCATGGAAGTCCAAAGTGGTGTAATGAGAGGGCTTGGGAGGACGGGAGGAGGCAGAGAGCATTAAGGGAATGAAATATGAGAGAAGACAGATGAGGATACATCCTAAGGAAAATAAGGAAAATAAGAAATAAGGGTGGATGATCCTGAGAGCCTTCAGAAGGATGGTGGACTCTTGGTTCTCTTGGAATTCCTTCTCCTAGCAGGGAGGTTGTCTGGAGACTGCTGCTCCTTATCCTTGAGGCCAACAGGAGTGGGTAGTGGTGTCATGGCTTTACTTCATGTAGGGAGTGGCCTTGTGGAAGTTTAGATATAATCTGAGGTAGCTGGTAGGCAAGGGTTGGGGGCAGCCCTGGTGATGGAATCACTTCACACGAAGCAACACCAGGAGCTGGAACTTCTGAGTTTACATCACTGCTATTGGCTCAAGATTCTGGGAACAGATCCAACAACTGAGGTAGACAAAGATCTCAAGGTATAAAAATAGGCCATGACTTCTATTTAGTAGCTTCTACAACACTATGCTATTTTTACACATAATTGCACAGTAAGTATCTGTGAAATAAATGGAAGAGTTCATCTTATAATACCCAAGATACATGGATGTATCCTCATTTACATAATCTGGGAAGGAAGTTTATATTCATAAGCTTATTTTCATAAACTTCATTGCAGTTTAACTATAATATGGTACCTTTTCACCTGTAGTTTATTTAATAAAACACAATACTAGAACCATAAGACATCAGAAAAAGGAAGATTTAATTTCTTTCTTCTTTTTTTAAAATTAATTAATTTATTTTTATTTTTTTGGCTGTGTTGGGTCTTAGTTGCAGCATGCCAGATCTTCGTTGAGGCATGAGGGAATCTTTTGTTGCAGCATGAGGGCTCTTCATTGTGGCACGCAAGTTTTCTCTTCTCTAGTTGTGGCATGTGGGCTCCAGAACATGTGGGCTCTGTAGTTTGCCGCCCGTGCCCTCTCTAGTTGAGGTGTGTGGGCTCAGTAGTTGCAGCGTGCAGGCTTAGTTGCTCCGCAGCATGTGGGATCTTAGTTCCCCGACCAGGGATCAAACCCACGTCCCCTGCATTGGAAGGCTGATTCTTTACCACTGGACCACCAGGGAAGTCCCCAATTTTCTTTTTTAATTAATTTATTTATTTTTGGCTGTGGTGGGTCTTCGTTGCTGCGCGCAGGCTTTCTCTAGTTGAGGCGAGTGGGGACTACTCTTTGTTGCGGTGCTCGGGCTTCTCATTGCGGTGGCTTCTCTTGTTTTGGAGCGCAGGCTATAGGTGCGCGGGCTTCAGTAGTTGTGTCACATGGGCTCAGTAGTTGTGGCTCGTGGGCTCTAGAGTGCAGGCTCAGTAGCTGTGGCGCACGGGCTTAGTTGCTCCGCGGCATGTGGGATCTTCCCGAAGCAGGGCTCAAACCCATGTCCCCTGCATTGGCAGGTGGATTCTTAACCACTGCGCCAGCAGGGAAGCCCCCTAATTTCTTTTTTTAAAAGATAAAGTGCTAATGTACAGCATGGGGAGTATTGTCAGTAATATTGTATTAACTATGTATGGTGACAAATGGTAACGACTTATTGTGGCGATCATGTCATAATGTAACATAGTGCCATAGATCATGGCACTATGTTGTGCCCCTGAAACTAATATAATATTGTATGGCAATTATACTTCAATTACAAAAAGATAAAATGTGAGATAATAACGAAGTAGGCATGTCAGATATTATTAAATTCTACAAGGCATTTACATTGCTTCTTTTGGTTGTCAGAAACGGTTTCAGGTTGTGTTTTGCTTTTAACTAAGTCTGTACGACACTAAAACTCTCAATTTTGTGTCAGTGGAGACCTATTCTCATCCACCAAATATCAGGTGGCACTATGCACAGAGAACTTAAAACTTGACAGAGCTGTAAAGAAGAACGTTGCTCACGTAGAGAGAATAGAAGCTGGGCCGTGTATCTTAGTCTGCTGCTAACAGAGTTATAAGCAATGGGACTTTTATGACTCTGTTCTGTTCATCCATAAAATTAGATGCGTACAAGCTGACAAAATCACAGAGCTTCTAGAGGCACAATACAACACACATCTCGATAAATAGTTGTTCAAACAAGATACTCTGAAAGACACGAGCCATGGTGACCTAGCTGTGAATCTCCCTCTCTGCTCCTTTTCCTGCTCTTCTTCCCAGACCTGCACGCAGAAATCCTCGTGCTTCACTCCCACCTGGGCAGACTGGGAGATGGGCAGGCTGAATTCCTCAGGGTTCCCCTCCAAGAAAAGGAAGATTTGTCCAAAACTTTCCTTTTACTCAGTCCAGGCTACCTTATTAGCAAACCCAAAGGCCAGTGTTACAAATAATTTATTAATGCTACAGAAAGATAATGTTGAGGCTTCTTTTAAGAAGTAGGTTGTTTTAGTTCCTTCACTATCATTAACTAATGAATCTCCTTTTTAGACATATTAAGCTAATGTCTTCTTGGCTCTGTTTTCTACTAACATTAAAAAAAAATCCACTGGTTTCTCTCTTGTGGTTTAGGTCTTTTAGAATTTGGGGGGAGGGGGGCTTGGAGCTGTACAGAAAGCCTGGGCTGCATGCTGCAGCGAGGTTGGGAAGCCTAGTTCAACCCACACCTGAACCCAGAGCTCTGTTTAGCTTCTGAAATCACACAGAGAAAGGAGATCCGAGGGACTTGGCACCAAGCCTGCTTGGGCTTCTGTAGCCACCTGAGGGAAAGTTTGTTTCTCTATTCCCCCTTGACGTTAAAGGCGAGGTTTATATCTGCATTGGGGAGGGGAGGCCTGGGGAGCTCCCTGCCGGGTCCATAGAGACATCTCAGGAAGTCTTAACTTGTAAACAGCGTCAGAGCATCATATCATTTAAACGGATCACAATTCTAGGTTCAATCTCTCCTAGGATTTTGGTGACACATCCTGACATCTGTCAGTTCTTTTGAATGTACTTATTATCCAATCAGCCAAGCCTTTGTTAAGCTCGGCTCTGCCTTGCTGAATGCCTGGTAGTCAAAGCTATCTCGAGAGCCAATTTTGAGAGTAGAAACAGAAGGAAGACCCTTCCTCAATCTTTATGCACAAACCTCATTGCACAAATGGAAAGAGAAACAATTATCCATTCACAGTCTTTCCACGTTTATGTAATTTTATTATATATTCTTTTAATGGAAAGGAAGCTTCTACCTATTAGAGGAATAAATAGATTCTTCCCCTGGAGTTGTCCCCCTCAAATAACACAATATGACTGTAATTGTTGATTTGTTTCAGATAACCCCTACTGATATGGGTTCTTTAAGACTGAGGAGAATGGTAACCTTTTTTTTTTTTTTTTTTTTTTGCGGTACGCGGGCCTCTCACTGCTGTGGCCTCTCCCGTTGCGGAGCACAGGCTCCGGACGCGCAGGCTCAGCGGCCATGGCTCACAGGCCCAGCCGCTCCGCGGCATGTGGGGTCTTCCCAGACCGGGGCACGAACCCGCGTCCCTGCATCGGCAGGCGGATTCTCAACCACTGCGCCACCAGGGAAGCCCGAATGTTAACCTTTTTATGTTCTCAAGATGAATCTACTGAGCTCTTCTTGGGAGACAGTGAAAAAGGAAAAAAAAAAAAGGCCAAAATGGAATGTGATTTTATCTCACTCCTGAATCAAATAGGAGTATAATTTCATTCTGGAATATCACATGTACCTTTCACCTAACTGGCACTACGTGAAGAGAACTCAGTGTCCTTGCCCACTGCAGAAGACTGTCTCAGTGTTTCCAGGCTAGGTTATTTTGAGGGAGAATGCACTTTACAGCACTCTTAGAACACTAGTATTATTCAGGACTTCCACATCCATAGTCTTGGAAGCAACTCACATTTCCCTTCAACTCTGGGCTTGTGTATCTGCCTTTGACTTAAGGAAGAATTTGTCAGTCTTTCTGAGCATTGCTCCATCTCCCTGGTCACTAACAAAGTAGGTAATAAAGTAATAGATTGTAGAAATGGTGCTGCTTATTTCAGGTGGGTATACATCGAACTCTAGTACGTAGCTGTGACTTTCTGTCTACTCCTAGAGGAAGTTGACATGTCTGTTATGACCTATTGTAAGAGAGACTTTGAGGGCTTCAAGAAAGGAGAGTTACTTTTGGCTGGGCTCTTAGAAGATTTCATGGAGGAAGTGGCATTTGAGATGAGACTTAGAATGGCAACATTTGATGAGGAATTGCTGGGGGAAGGGCATAGGAGATGGAGAGAAGGACCAATGCATTGGGAACAGGAACAGGGAGTTGTGTTCGGACGAGAGGGACAGTATGGTTGGATTCAGTAATATTTCTAAACCCTGGCTGCACATTAGAATTACTTGGGGGAATTTTTCTTCAAATATAGATATGCTGGGCCCCACCTCAGATCAAATAAATTGGAATGTTTTGTAGAGAAGCTCAAACCTCAGTGTTTTTTTTAAAGTTCCCAAGATTATCCTAAGGTGCATATTGAGTTGAGAAACTCTGAGCTATGCAGAGCATACAGGCAGTCCTTGGAGATATGCCCGAAGAGTAGGTGGGTTAGGAACAATTTCTTTTTTTAATGTTTTTTAAAGGCATATAGCTTATTACTTTTCCCACCATATAGTATGTAATAAAATATGACATATTTTATATGTAAAAAGTATAAAATAAATCCCTAAAATTTTGTTTGGGATTAATAAAAATATCTTATTAAAGATGTACCATGTGCCAGGTACTCTGCCATGTGGTTTGTTTTGAGAATATTGCAAAAACATTGAAATCATGAGAGAATTTCTGGGATGTCAGAAATCTACAGTTTTGAGAACTTACTGCTTTGGTGAGGTAATGAGAACACACACACATACATTTAAAGGCTGTGAGTTTGGAAGAATGAGAATATTTTAAAAAGGGGAGGCATGTGGATTTTGAAGTCAGTTGTAAATTCAGATCACAGCTTTGCCACTTACTAGCTGTTGTAGACTAGTTATGCATCCCCCTTGAGCCTCATGTTCTCATCCTTAAACCCACAGGTTTGCTCTGAGATTTGAGTGAAACATCTGTAGAGTACCTGGTGAGGTACCTCACCTAGCAGGAAAAAGATAATTTTTATAGAGTGTACATATTTATTAAATTGAGTAAACCTCATTCCTGAACTTACACCAAATTTTGTTCTTCTACTGGGAGGCACGTGCAGTAATAGGTAGATAGAAGCTGACGCTGCAGAGTCATGTATCCTGCACTGAGTTGGGCAAATTGAGAGTGTATGTGCCACAAATTCATCAGGTGCTTTCACTCAAGATGTACAATTAAAAAAAATAAAGGTGGAATCCTCTTTCAGTACTTTGCAGGGACACAGCCTTGAACAAAAGCAGCAGATAAATGTATTTATGCATGCTTTCTTTGACTATACCACTCATAAATCTCCTCCTGACTCTCAGTTTTCTGTGTCTATAATGATATTACAGAACTTTCGTGATACTTCTCAGGTCAATTTCAAGCTACTGTGAAGGCTCATCTTAAAAATATCTAGTTTCACCACATCCTTCAGTCCATGAAAATAGTATCCTTTCTTAATGTATAAAACTAGAGAATGTTTCCAGAATGAACAAAGATAAGGGGAGGAGGGCTTAGGAGATAGATCTTCAAGGGCACCAGGAAGACTAGGATGTTTACTGTGTTATCTGAGCCAGTTATTAATCAACTCATAAGATTTGAGGCAGTAGCATATTTTTTAGATTACCAGTTCCTCTTGATTCAAAGTCATTAAGACCTTTTGTGAAACAACATCTGAAAATTTGATTCACATATGTGTTCTAGCAAAATATGTTCTGACCTCTTGGGCCACTAGGAAGATAGTCTATCATGCTATCTGGAATCTTCCTGAGACAAAATAGCCTTTATTTTCACACCTTGAGTCATGAAGTGCATTTGTTCTTATTTCATTGAAAGAATTAAGAATTCAGCTTGGTAATATTGAAAGTAACAAATTGAGACCTCATCCCAGAACTGAGGGTAAATAGAATCATATGAGATGATTCCACCTATTGGACAAAGTGGTGTACTTCTACTCCTTTTACCCATTATTAATGAATGAAATAAAGTAGCAGCAGCTTCACTAAGACATTGTGAAAGTCAGCTGGAGAAAAAATATTTCAGATGATTACTTGATCATCACAGATGGAAAAAAAAAAGAAATTAGAAAACTTATTTTATCTGTTATAGGGCAACCACTAAGGGAATTTCTTATTGCATTTTGTGTTTTAAAAATGTAGTAATTCCTGAAAGAGCAGATCTACATTCACTACTTGTCAAAGTATTTCACAAATATTTGTCGATTTGATTGTGTCTGCAAAGAATGTCAAGATTTTTTTTTTTTTTGGCTGCGCTGTGCAGCATTTGGGATCTTAGTTCCCCAACCAGGGATCGAACCCATGCCCCCTGCAGTGGAAGCATGGCGTCCTAACCACCGACCGCCAGGGAATTCCCAGAATGTGAAGATATTTAATGAACTATCTGGAATTTAGATGGGGGAAATGAATGACCTTATATAGAGTAGTATAGAAAAAACTAGTTTCTGAGAATAAATATGCTCATTACAAATTGGAAATCAAAAGACTTGAGTATTAGCTGACTATTATTAGGTTTTAATTAATTAGTTCCTATCCTACCTTGTTTTGATTTGTGTTTGGTTTATTTTACAAATCAAGTAGTTTTTCTATGCCTCAGTTTCTTCACTTGCAAAATGAAGGTATGTTAATACTCAGAAAAGTTTCACTAGATGCATGATTTTGTGCTCAGCACATTGATAGATATACACTGGAAACACATAGTCCCTGATATCAGAGAACACACTCTTCAGAGGAAGTACGGAAAGAAATCATGTTACTATGAGGCAATATGAACAATATACCCCAGCACATAGAAGTATCAAGGAATGGTAGCCAGCTGAGCCCCAGAAGCAAGTGGAGTTGTAGTCAAGGAGGGCTTCCTGGAGAAGGCAAACCCTCAAGGAAAGCTTAAAGGATGAGTGAGAAATAAGGAACGTGGAGGCTGAGGGGGCACCTCAAGCCAAGACTACCAATGGATTTGTAAGGTGATATTATATATAGGTGGGGCATTTGACAAAACCAGGGCTCTTGGGGCTCTTAAGGGAATCTGAATCCTACTAAGTGTACAGAGCAGAATCCCAGAGAGACTCTAATCTTGCAAAGTGCGGTGGTAGGAGAAGCCCCAGAAGTGTCCCAGCAGGCCTGCCATGGGCCATCTGGAAACTTGGTTTCCCTTTTGCTGGTTGACAGCTGACGTTTTAGTTCCAGCCTTCCAGGGAGCAAATACATTGCTTGGGTTTAATGTCGGGCTGGCATGACCTCTTCAATGGAGTACAGTTTTACTATATTTATCAAGTGAACCATGAAGAATACCTTATGGACTCATTAAACTTGAGACCAATGAAGTGGTCAGTGCTGCCGAGTCACCTTCTAACCCAGAGATGTTGTGAACGGAACACTGACTTCCAGAAATAAAATTCCAGAATCTTCTGTGGTTCTATCTATATTTCAATAATCAACATCTGCCTTTTACTTACAAAGTTTTGTTTTTACCTTGGTGGTGGTTGTAGGTTTTTGTTTTTGTTCTGTTTTGTTTGGTGGCCCACAGTAAAAATTACTATGACAAAATCATGACTTTTTAAAAGTAAGTATTTGAATTGCAAGAAAATGGTTTATTTTTATATTTATTATAATTCCTTACCTGTTTGTTTCTGGCTTCAAAAGAACCAGTTTCCCCTTAAACTTTAAATGGCCTCTAAAGACTTGGTGAAGTCCTTAAATGAATACAACTTTTGTCTTCACAGATACAGGCTAGTTCCAAAGGTTTATTTTCCTGAGCAAATTCATGATGTTATACGTGCCACAAAGTACTTCCTGCAGCCAGAAGTCTTACACAAGTATTCAGTTGACCCAGGCAGAATCGGCGTTTCTGGTGACAGTGCTGGTGGGAATTTGGCGGCTGCCCTGGGCCAACAGGTAACAGAGAGCCCTGAGGTGCTGGTGGAAGGAGAGCATGTGATAATGTTCAACAGACCAACAGATCGTCCACTAGGCATGGCAAAGGCCTAGATGGGTGGGCTGGTCACTTGGTGGCCAAGTAATTCAGATGATTGCACTTGGCAAGCTCTCAGAGATCTTTTGAAGTAGGAGGAGGGGTCATTGAAAGAATTGTAATCTCTGAGTCCTTGGAAGGGCCCTGATTACAATTAAGGTGAGTAATGTGAGAGGAGGGCTAACATTTTAGAGGGCTCCCTTACTCCTCAGGGATATGCATGGAAATTAAGTATCTTCTGCTCCTTTTCCATGTTGGACTTACAAAACAAGATAATTTTGCTTAAATTCCAATTGCTAAGATTGTTTCCTTAAACTTTGAGCCAAATTAAAAAATTTAAAAGTGTTTCCCAAAGGTTTTTTTTTTTTAATATAAAAGAAAAAGTTAAATGGTTCATCCACTTTAAATGTTACAATACAAGTTAGTCTGAGCTTTAGCTGGTTAAATTCTTTGAAAACTGTCTAGCTCTAGTAGCATCCCCAATTTTGGGCAGCTGGGTAGACTCAAAGATAAGTACATTTTCTTCCTTTTCTGGGTTAAATAATTTAAGAATAGCATCTCTGTCTTCTTACCTCCAAATTTCTTTTGGCATTCTCAAATAGCATCTGCCTTTTCATTTGTAGCATGTCCTGATTTCTTCTCTTTTGCTATAAATAAAGAACTTTGTTCTCCGCTTGGCATTGGTGAGTTTGCTATCCACATGTCCAAAACAGTAAGAAGAAAGTCCTAGTACAGTGGGGAGAGCATCATGGGCTTTAAAACTGGACACAACCAGGATGGAATCCAGGCCTCCCTGTGAGAGCTGTGGGGCTTTGGCAAGTCCTCTCACCTCTCTGAGCCTCAGGAAAATGAGGCTCATGCCATCTGATTGCAGGGCTGTTGCCAGGATTTAGTGATATGAGGTATATACAGTTCTTGGCACACATTAATAATACTATTAACTGATCATTTTTTCCTGCTTTTACAGAGCAGTTACATCTTCCCTCGGGATGGGTTCTAAAGTGCGGTGTGAAACAAAATTGTATGGCTAACGTTACCTTGAAGATTGTTTAGCTGCTTGTGAAACACAGTGACCTAGTTAGCTGCCTTTTAGATGTTATATAAAAAATATATCATTTTAGTCACTAGAATTACACAATGAGGCAATATATTTTGCCTTTTGGGGAGGCCAGGGGGAATGGAGTTCTGCGGGGTGGGGTGATTCATTCACATTCCATCTCAACTGCACTCTCAGGCACATGCTCATTAAGTAGAACGGAGGGTGCACTGCCAGCACGATTTAAATTCTCACCCTCTCACCAGCCATGGGGACTAACGGCTCATGAGAGGAGATACCCTGAGGTCCTATTAAAACACTTTGGAGTCCCATCACCTGTTCATTTAGCTTTTCCTACCCATCTACTCTGGAAGAGTCAGACTAGTTTTTTCTCCCTAGTAAGCCATTGCCTTTTGGGGCCTTTCAGGGAATACAAAACTAAATAAGATTCACACATTATCCATCCATAATACCCAGCTGGGTGAGTATTATGCCAAAGGATAGATACAAGTAAAGTGTTGATGGGGGTTTAAGGACCTAAGAGATCATGTACCTTTGAAGTGTTCACTCAGAACTATGAATTGCAAACTTCACACCTTTCTCAGTAAATATCCAGCAGCTTGAAGGGTGGTGGTAGTGGTGGCGATGGAGAAGTATTTATTTTTTAAACTACATTCCTTAATACCATGCCTGGTAGAAATGTAGCACTTAGACCCCTTTGATTGAGTCAAGGTAAAGCACTGGGCTACTTTAAAAGGTATGGTTTCTGTAAAAGAAGCCATTCAAAATGAAATAATGTGTTCGCTTTTTCTTCTCCAGTTTAATCAAGATGCCAACCTAAAAAACAAGCTCAAAGTGCAAGCTTTAATTTATCCAGTTCTTCAGGCTTTAGATTTTAACACACCCTCTTATCAGCAAAATGTGAACACCCCCATCCTGCCCCGTTATGTCATGGTGAAGTACTGGGTGGACTACTTCAACGGCAACTATGACTTTGTCCAGGCAATGATAGTTAACAATCACACTTCACTTGATGTGGAAGAGGCTGCTGCCCTCAGGGCCCATCTAAACTGGACATCCCTCTTGCCCGCATCCATCACAAAGAACTACAAGCCTGTCATGCAGACCACCGGCAACACCAGGATCGTCCAGGAGATCCCTCAGCTGCTGGATGCCCGCTCAGCCCCACTCATCGCAGACCAGGAAGTCCTGCAGCACCTCCCAAAGACCTATATTCTAACCTGTGAGCACGATGTCCTAAGAGACGATGGAATCATGTATGCAAAGCGTTTGGAGAGTGCAGGTGTGGAGGTGACCCTTGATCACTTTGAGGATGGCTTCCACGGATGCATGATTTTCACCAGCTGGCCTACCAACTTCTCAGTGGGAATTCGGACTAGGAATAGTTACATCAAGTGGCTGGATCAAAACCTGTAAAGGAGTGAAATTTCTAAAAGGCTTGAGCCCCTCTTGATCTCCTGCACCTGTCCTGGAAAGACGTTCACTCTTTAGTTGACTAATTTTCCCTCGTTACTTGAGTTATGGAATTTCTATTCCCTGCAGACTTTGTGTTAATTTAATTTTTAAAAATGCTTTTGAGTAACATAAGTGCAAAAACATCTGAATCTGGTTCTCTAAGCTAGCCAGTCTCTCTGTTCTTGTTTTAACCAAATTACTACTAACATCCACAGCTGCAGAAAGCAGGGCTAGGAGCTGGAAATAGCTTTGGGTCTTGCCTCTGTCAAGAAGTTCTTTTTAGAAGAAATTCTACCAGCTGTGGATGACCTTTAATGAGTAAAAAGAAAATGTGGGCTCTTCAACTTGCTAGAGTTTACTTTGAGTTAAGAGCAGTGTTAAATGTGTTCACTTCAAGGTCAGTGCTGGCTACCAAGTGCCCTCTGTTCTTTATGGATGGATGGCTTTGTTTCCTGTGGGAATTTTGGCAGAGCTGTTCTAGAAAGGACAAGTTTCTCAAATGACTTTCCTCCTTTAGAGTGTTAATTTTATGTGATAGCTATCTCTAAGTCCAGTTGGATTATGATAATACTTGAAAGTTACTTTCTACCACTATTATTAGAAAATATGAGGTTGCATGCACTGGATATCTGTACATCGTTAAGTTTTTGGTTATGCCATCTCCCTGGGGGAGATCTTTTGGGAGCAAATTAATTTAGATTTAGAATAAATTTTCCTTTACAGAACAAGTAAAAACAGACAAATGAACCAACCTATTGTTTTCATAATGAATACTTCTCACATAAATTACCAAGAGTGGTGTGTATATATTTGACATAGTCAGAAAAGAAGATACATTTAATATTAAAATTATGAAAAATACCTTTAGAGGGTCTAGTTTATTCTTGAAAACTCAACTTTTTCACTTACATGGCTTTAAAATGGGGCTATTTTGGTATATATAATGTACTGTATTGTTTATTTTTTTAAGTTATTTAATGTTAATATATATAGCTAGACAAGATTTTTCAGAATAAAGTCAGTAATGAATATTAAAAATAATGATTTTTTTAAAAACTACCTAGGGTTTAAAAAAAACAACTTTAGAATTATATCCACATGTAATTTTATGGAAAGAGGTAAAATACCTATTAATATTACTATATATAAGGCCTAAATATTTTGATGTTTATATGCATATACAAATCACAATAATTAGAATCTATGACTACACCTAGTAAAGTCATCTAAGTTTATAGTTCAATAGCTTAGACAAGACACACATTGGTCATTTCTGCTCTCTGTGGTCAGAGGAACTACTTCATACTCTTCTGGGTGACACCCTTCATTATCGCCTTCCAGGTAGGTCTAAAGTTACAATAGACCATGTGAATTAATTCCATGTGAAGCCTTCACTGCCTGTGGGACATCTTTGGCATAGAAAGAAAATCCAATTCTGATTTGACTTGTGTACCTTCGCCCTCCCTCCTGCCACTCTTCCTACTGCTGCAATCTGTGCTACTTTCAGGGACTGCAGAGAGAAGCTACACAGCCAAGTCATGATACAATAAATTTATCAGGGGAAAGAAAGTAGAGCCTTTTCACTCATTTGAAAGATGGGTATTTCCTACTTATGAGGATGAAATAACAAATGAAAATCTGCATGTTTATTTTTCATTTATTATTTAAGTCAGGAGCATTTTATGTACAAGACAGAAGTAAATGCAACAGTGAGTATCTGTCTGTGTGCCTGTGTATGTATAAAAATAATCATACAAATTAACATGCTAATGGACTCAGGCAAGTCACTTACCGTCTCCGGGCCTGTTTTCCCTCTCCTCTAAAATCAGAGAATTGAATTACATAATCTATGAGGTGTCTTCCAACTATAAATTCCAACCATTTTGTCAGACTGGAAAATTGTATTGGCCTCTTCTTCAACAGTGTTTTTTGTGTATGTGTGTTTGTTTTTGTAGGTCATTAGTCCATATACACAGACAGGTACATGATCAATTTTTTCCCCTAAAAACATGGGATTTTAGTTCTTACTCTATGACAGCTACCCTCCTCATTTAATACTATTCTTTTTGATGCCATTTGAAGGAACCAATGTTTTGACCTTATTTTGAGGTTACCCACCTCTAGGAAAGCAAAGAAAATATAATACATGCACAGAATTCCTTAAAATGGCATTCCACCCCCCACCCCCCACAGAATTGTGAACCAAATCTTGTACTAACTACAGACAATGAATGATTCTAGGTCTCCAAAGGGCGCTCTCAGATGAAAAGAGGGAGTGAAAGAAAAAAGGGGTCAAGCACTGTTTCTGATGAAGCATCTAAGTTTCATTAAAGCTTTTATTGGGAATTCCCTGGTAGCCCAGTGTTTAGGACCCAGCATTTTCACTGCTGTGGCCTGGGTTCTATCCCTGGTCAGGGAACTAAGATCCCACATGCCGCGCAGCATGGCCAAAAATAAATAAATAAATAAAGCTTTTATATATGTGAAAGTGACTTGCACTATATCCCACCTCAGACCTTTCTTGAAGGTCTTCCTTGAAATTTTCCTTGGTATAATAATTGGGAATCATGATACACAAAACCCACTAGATACAAGAGAGGCTAAACCAACCAAAAATCTGAGTGCTAAGAATTCCTTTGGGAAGCATACAGAGTTTATATTGAAGATATTTTGGCTTGGAATCAGTTTCTTTTAATTTTTGTTCTTATAAAAAATGTTTATGCTCTGCAGATTGATTTTTTTAAGTGTTATGGCTCTGTTTTGTTTTCCTATTTTAAGAAAAAATGGATAGTCTTTTTATAATATTGTTGTTGTTTGTGAAATGTGACCATAAATATATGATGAAAAAATCTTGAAGTGCTACAAAATATAGTGAAGTGTAAATTAGTTACTGTTTTATCATTGATTTGTGAAAGAAGTTAAGACTGTTGTATATCTTGGAGGATATAATATTTTATGCATGACCTTTTAACCTTTGACTTTTTGCTTATTTCTCACTGCAAAGCGGAAGGCAGATTTTATGAAGGATTTTGGTAGCAAGTCTATTTTGTAAGATGAAAATCCACGGTGGAGGTAGGAAAGTATCAATCTGTTTTGATTCATGTTTGTAAATAAAATGTCTCCATCTGGAAATGTGCCTCTTTCACTTCCCCTCATCTCATTTTCTCGTTCCCACCTCTGTTTCTCTTGGTATCCTAGATCCCTAGCCACAGTTCAGCCCAAATCTTCTGCCCCCTGGAGTACTCCAGCTGCCTTTCAATTACTGAGAGGTGACTCAGTGGCCTCTCTGATGACATCCATTTCATGTCTGGATACAGTATGTGCTGCTCGTACTGGAAACATGCCTTAGACTGGCTAGAATATTCATAAAAGCTGGGCAGGCCATGAGACAATTTGGGGACTTACCATACACATATTAGGAAGGGTTGATCACAGTGCAAATGAATTTGGATTTGAACTAGTTCAGGCAAAGAAGTATTGATACCACTGAAGGCAAGTTTTCACATTTTCATTACAAGCAAAGCTAATAATTTCATGCTTGAGTTCATTATACTTAGTTCACTTCAATATCATAGGAATTTGCAAAACTTTTTTTTTCAAAGTAAATTGTTTGTGTTAGTTCTAAATGGTCACATATGTGTGGGTAAATTAGATTTTCCTATTCAATTAGAGTTATTTTCATCTTCTCCAACAAAACCTCTGGTGTGTGGCTATATTCTGCTGAAGGGATCCACTAATGGTTCCAACAATTCTCCTTTAGGGCATTTAAAATGTATTCTATGTGTTTTAATATTGTTTTTTCCTGTGATTTTCATTTTTTTTAAATCCCCCATTTAAAAAAAAGTAACATATTTTCCAATGGATCCCCTATTTAAGCATCTAGAAGATACTGATATCAGCACCATATTCCCCAAATTTCAGAGATTGAAAATGTAAATATGATTTTCAGTAGGCATACATGTATTGTTCAGCCCTGTCACTCAGCATTTTGTGTCATTAGAGAGAGAGGCTGGTGACATTTTGTGTCTTGTTGGAAATGTCCCTACCAGATTTTCTCACCACTGGTATATCAGATTGAGAGCTACATCTTTTCACATAGGCTGCCTACCCAGACTAGCTATTTGTTACTGTTTTTCTGTCATAAGTGTAGAGTGGAGTTTTCCAGCTGCTACTTGACATGTGGCTTTGTAGTAGGGGCGCTGTAGAGGCAGATAAGAGAATCCAGATGGCTCCTGTTAAGCCAGACATTAAAGAGTTGCAAACACGTAAAACAATGCCACACTTCTCACTCGTTTGTGTTTGGAAAATTTGGTGATTTTTTTCCCCCCATAGACTATAGCTTAAGGTAACATGTAATTAAGTACATGAATAACTATGTTTACAATTTCTCAGTTTTAATTCCCAATACAGTAAACATCAATAAAGTTCATATGAACAGAAGCTATTTGGGGTCCTCAATAATTTTTAAGAATGTAAGGTCCTGAGACTAAAACAGTCAAGAAGTGCTGTTGTACAGCATCATCTTTGGCAAGCCCTGTATTCTGTGCTAGGCTATATAGCCAGCCAACGCTGACCTTATCATCATGGGAGACACATGCCTTATTTCTCTTACCTAATACTCTTCCCTCCACCCAGATGCCCTTTCTTTGCCCTTCCTTGTCTTCCTTTGCCAGCCTGCTCCAGGAAGCCTTTCCTAACTCCTCCCTCCTCAGGATATTTAGGTGTCCCTCCTGTGGTCCCACATTGCACTCAACACATGGCACTTAATTGGCTGTTTGTGGGTCTGACTCCCTCACAAGATGGTGGGATCCTTGATGTGGGGTCATGTCAGCATCACCTTTGTGACCCCAGTGCCTGACACAGTGCCTCTCACTGAATAATCACTCAATAAGTCTTTGCTGAACAAATGTTCTTATGTTGTTGCAATTAAAGCATAGTGTTCTTTTCAATGGCAAGTAAAACTATGCCTGGTGCTATTATATGTATTTGCTTATTTATATTCTTAAGACACAAATCTCTGTTTGTTTTGATTTTTTTCCCCCTGCAGATGCTTTCTTTCTACTCATGCATTAAAGACTTATTTGGTCAACAAATGAAATCCTGGAGCCCACAGAGTATTTTTAAAATTCAAGGCAACTGCCAGCAGAGGGCACTCTTGAAAATAGATGGCATTAGCCATCCTCCACGCCGCTGCTTATGTTTCACCTGGAATTTAAAAAGAAGATTTCCCAACAGCTTATAAAAGGTAAACAAAAAGGCATGCTATATTTAATCACATAATAAATTAAACTGAGTATTTTTTTAAAAATAGAGAGACTTTAAAATCCTCATAAGTACCTAGAGAAAAAGACTGCATTTTCAAAACAAAGAAAAACAAAACTAAAAGCACTCACGTTGATTCTTTGTTAAAGCATGACTCACCTCTCTGCCCACCAAAGTGTTTTGTCTTTTTTTTTACATGTTTTTATTCAAGGTAGGTATTTGCCATCCATTTGGAAAAAGGCTGACAGAAAAATGGTGTTCTACATTTTTGAAGGACCATTTAGTACAGCGGGAAATATAGGACCTTCATCTTTTGTTGTGCGTGCTGGTCAAACCCAGCACCCAGCACCAGATGAATCCTTAGTTGGGAAGAAACTACCTTTGAAAACAATAAGTAAGGTAGACCTAGATGGCCTTCAGAAGCTAAAGCACATTTTCAATTCAAACAACATTCAGCAGTGACATTTTCAGTATTGCCATACTTTTTTTTTAATTTTTAAATTTTATTTATTTTTTTATACAGCAGGTTCTTATTAGTTATCCATTTTCTACATATTAGTGTATATATGTCAATCCCAATCTAGTATTGCCATACTTTTAAAAACAGATGTAATATGTTCCATGGTTAAGGGAAAAAACCTTGCCACTGAGCTCACGTGGAACAGAGGAAATGGCATGAACTAGAATTTAGGAAACCACAATTCCAGCTCTGCCAGAAATTTCTCTGTGAATTTAGGTAAGTCTTTATTGGTACCTTGGTTTCCCCATTTTAAATTTATATTTATCTAAATTTTTTTAACCTCTTTATTGGAGTATAATTGCTTTACAATGTTGTGTTAGTTTCTGCTGTATAACAAAGTGAATCAGCTATACATATACATATATCCCATATCCCCTCCCTCTTGCATCTTCCTCCCACCCTCCCTATCCCACCCCTCTAGGTGGTCACACAGCACCGAGCCGATCTCCCTGTGCGATGCAGCTGCTTCCCACTAGCTATCTATTTTACATTTGGTATCTAAACTTTCTTAATCCATGAAAATACTTGAAGCAGCTTATAATGTAAAAATGCAATGAAATAGAGATACAGAAATAGGAGCTTATAGCCAAGGAAAAGAACAAAAATATGCCAAATAGAAAAATCAGTTGTGGTTAACTTCTGGTTTGGCTCTGAGTCCCCTGGCAGTTGAGGAAAAAAGTAAAAAACATGATTAGTGATTTGGCATTTCTGTCAGTGTTTCTGAGGCATTCCAGTTTCTTAGGGTTGATGGTCTCTCCCTAAGACTGAATTCTAAAAGAAAATCCCTCCATGTGACTTAATGGAAAGTCTCCTCAATTATTTTAAAGCAAATACAATAGAAACTCTTACATAGCTATTTAGTCAATTTCATTGAAAACTGAGGACATGATTTTAAACCTCAGTGTATCCATATGTTCACTCAATGAAAGTTAATAGTGCTTACCTTACTGCCTGCCTCAAAGGACTATTTAAAAAATAAAGCTAAAGAAGGACATTTTTTTTAAAGTTATGAGTTTGTTAACCTGAAACAAATAGGCTGCCAGATATTTCTCCAGCAATGATGGGTTTATTCGGGATCAGCAGAGAATTGCAATTTAGGGTCTGCGGCTATGGTGATCCACATGCAAGTCCCAGTATGGCAGGGAAAAAAGAATACTTTTACAGAGAGGAAAAGGAAACTTGGGAGGACTATTTAGTAAACAACGAGTCCAGTGGGTTTTCATTGGTTGAGTCCTTGTGGGGAAGAAAAGGAGGCTGTCTTCTTTTTGGGCTCTACTATCGCCACAGGGCACAAGAGCGCCCCCTTCTGGTCTCCCAACTCTGATTGAGGTTTCTGTTCATTCATTTTTTACAAGTTAAATGTTAGATATTATTAAATGTATCCCTCTAGGTATAGTAATAATAAGATTATCAGCTTTCTGTTCTTTTATTGATGCCAAGAGGGAAAAAATCAGGGGGCATTATAGGTAAGGTACGTAGGAAAATGATTAAAGGTTATACAAGACACTTAACTGGTTACCTCTGGGGAGTGAAGATAAGGGTCCTAGGGGAAGATCTTTTTCTCTACCTTGCTTCCCTCTGAAATTTTTGAATTTTTTATAATGACTATGCATTATTTAATATTTAAAAAGCATAAAAGAAAAGGCAATCTACTCATAAATAACATCTATACAATCTAGGGTATGCAAAATAATGCCAAATATCTATTTTTATTTCCTTTTAGTGGTGATTTAGTTCATCTCTTTGCAAGTCATAGCTTGCAAGAAACAGATACTCATGCAAGCTAGCTTCAGTAAAAAAGAGAGGTTTATTATAAGGATACAACCAGAAATCTTCTGTACATCCAAGATAAAAAATGAAAGAAAGCCTGCTCTCATGGAGCTTGGTACAGAAAATTCAAGGAGCCAGTCTTCTTCCTCTGTCTCTCAGTGTATATAATTTCTGCTTCTTTCTTCTTATCTTTCTAAATAACTAACTTCTCTCAGCAGATAGGCTTTCTTGGCTTGCTTTATGAATCCACCATAACTTTTTTTTTTTTTTTTTTTAGTGGTACACGGGCCTCTCACTGTTGTGGCCTCTCCCGTTGCGGAGCACAGGCTCCGGACGCACAGGCTCAGTGGCCATGGCTCACGGGCCCAGCCGCTCCGCGGCATGTGGGATCTTCCCGGACCGGGGCACGAACCCGTGTCCCCTGCATCAGCAGGCGGAGTCTCAACCGCTGCGCCACCAGGGAAGCCCCATCATAACTTTGTATGATCAAAAGTGATCATCAATTCTGGATAGGGTTAAAGCACCCACTAATGACTTTCTAAAATGTTTATGCCACTTAAGCCAGCACTTGTCAAATGTTAATCTGCATTGGAATCACCTGAGGATCTTGTTACAACACAGATCCTAATTCAGTATGTCTATGTGGGTCCTGAGAACCCTAAGTGATCCCCTGATGCTGCTGGTAGGCAGACCACACTTTGAGTAGCAAGTCCTACTAAAAATAGCAAGTGCACATTTCTGAGAGAAGGAATCTGATTGGTGGCTAGCCAGCCAATGCTTTGGGTTGGATGCAATCATCTGGGCTGGGTTAACTATATGACATGCCCGCTTAGCATGAGCTATGGATGGAAGTAGAGCCTCGGAGAAAGTGGGGAGGCACCTCAAAACGTAAACATTTTACTCTTGTCTGCATCTAAAGTTGCCACAAACATGACCCAGCTACATACAATAGAAAAACCCTCTCTCCCTGTTCCCAGTAGGTAACAATCTAAATAAAGTCAGGTGCAAAGGTAACTCTGGTTTCTTCAGAGCTCACAACTTCATGAGGAACATTCTTCCTTCAGGTTTGTTGCTGTCGGTTCCAGCTGTGGTTTCTCACCATTTTGAACTGATGGCATGATCAGTGGTTCACAAACTTGAGATTCTGATTCAGTGAATCCAGTGTGGGACCTGGGCATTGAGATTTTGAACAAACTTCGCGGGTCATTCTGATGCATCATTGCACGCCAGTCTGAGACCACTAAACTGAAAAAAAAAAAAGTCCTTTCCAGTGGAGTGGAGGGTGGGGGAGTAGAGGATAGTGTCCCTGACATTAAAATTCATGGGTAACCATACATTACATCAGTGGTTTTCAAACTTTAGCATGTATTAGAATCTTTTGGAAGGCTTGTTAAAACACAGACTGTTGCACAGATTGCTGGCTCCCAAATTTCTGATTCAGTAGGTCTGGGACTAAGCCCAATAATTTATATTTTTACAAAGTCCCAGGTGACACTGTTGCTGCTGAGGCTGCACACATTGTGAGGGCCTCTGTGTTATATGACACCACTACTGATGATCACCTACCTCACAATCCTATGAGTATAGGATTGGTGGAAAGAGTGCATGTAAAAATTTACAGAATAACTTAGAGCTATAAAAATGTCCCTTAGTTGTCAGTGAATAACAGAGGAATGGATAGAAGATGGTTTCCATTCAGCTACTGGCTAATTCTTAAGGACCTAAGATAGAAAGGCCAAACTCACAGATGCATTATATTCTCTCTGCACACAAGGTGTATCAGTCAGAGTCCTGGCACGTGAGAGATAGCACACTTAAATTGGTTCATTTGAGAAGCATTTAACAAAATGACTCTATGCAAAGATGTGGGTAGGGTTTAAGGAAACCAACAAGAGACAGGGCAGTACTGTGAGGCTGGTAGCAACAGGGAGCTGTTATCTAGCCCTAGTAACACAAAGGAAGGAAGTAATCCCCCATTCTAAGAGAGGGTGGCTGTGTGAAGAAAGCCTGGCATCCACTGTATCTTTTGGTGGACCATCAGAGAAGGAACCAGGGGAATAAATTCCCAAAATGTCATGCTTCTTCTGCCCTCCATTCTCCTGCCTGTGCCTTCCCTGTTCTAAACTGGAAGTGAGGGAGCCCATTCATGCAGTCCATATCAGTCAGACTCTGTGGGCCCCCAGCAGGATAGAGAAGGGTAGAGAATGGATCTGCAAATAGAAGACACCCAACACACAGGTTCTGTAGGCTGAACCCCACTTCTAGTGCTTTTGTAGCCCAGGGTTTAGTAGCAGAGATAAAAAGGAGAGGTAGATGTTTTCCATGTCAATTTCACACAGGCAGATTTTAGATCTTTATGCTCTCTGAAGTAATTATACTTAAAAAAATAGTAGAAGTGATATTTAATTTAGGATGGCACTTAGCAGAAGTAATAGGTGTAACTGTATTATGACATCTAGCCCTAGTGGTTACCCTGGCTCAAAATTTGTAAGCACAGTAACTAACAAAAAATACACTACTAGCCTTTCCTTTTAAGTATGAGTTTTAGGATCAAATGATTTTTCCTGCCTACTTCAGAGAAATAGCTTTGGCTTATAGTAGGCAACAAAAGGACCTCATAAACTGTAATTCCAACATTTATAGGGATGAAGACTTCACTTAAACTGTCAGTTTACTGGTCAGTCAAGAAAGAGAATTGTGCTTCTCTTCTATGGCCAATGAGGACTGTTCAGGCACAGAAGGGACACAAGGATGGTACATTCAGCAAAATATTGGGTCTCAAAATACCCTCTTCTCCCGTGGTCTTTCACTGATTCATTCATTCATTTAATAACTGCTGTTGCATCCCTCCTAAATGCCTGGCCCAGTTCCAATCTCTAGGGATCACTGGTAAACAAAGCACCCTCCAGGCTCTCGAGGAACTTGCAATCCTGTGACGGAAATGCGAAAGTTAATGATATTCATCTAATTATGAAAATAACTAAACGTGTTCATAATAATCCATGGTTTACCAAAGCATTTTTTTTTACAGATGTTATCTTACTTAATCCTCATTCAACTTGGGAAGTAATTTTAATTGTACTGATTTTACAGGTAAATAACTGAGACTCTGAAAAGATGGGTACTGACCAGTGAATGGAGGAGATGGAACTGAATCCCAAGTCGTAGGACATACACCTCTGTGCTGTGCATTGCTCTGTAATTGCCATCTTTGTTTAAAAGCCAAATACACAGGAAGGGTAAAGTATCAAGACAATTCCAAAATATAAGTCAACTTTAAGCGTGACAGGAATAGAACACCTTGAGAGAACACAGAAAAGAAAGTAAGTATGTAATGAAAGTTGGCCTGGAAAAGAGGAAAACAGCATAAAAATAGAAGATAAAGGTCACCAACAGGCAACAGTCTCTGCGTTATAACTTCACTCAGCTCTGGCCCTGTTACCTACACAGTCTCCATGACTGCTGCCCCCAAGATTCATTCCCAGGCTTGAGTCTATAACCAGGTCAATTATAATTAAGCTGAATTATTTGTCTAGCTTTGCTGAGAGGGAGTGGGATACCAGGTTAATGTGATAAACAATGTTCTATCTGTCCTTGTGGTCAGCATTTGTTCTTTTCCTTGGGGCCATAATGAATTTGTGCCCCAAACAGCACATGAAGTTCTATGTAGCCAATTAAAATGCCCTGTAAGTAGTCCTAACAGCATGTTTTGTTTTGTTTTTTTTCCAGTTTCCAAATTGGCATGGCCTAAAAGGGAAAGAGTTTTGAAAACATGTGGGAACACTTTGTTGTCCATCAATGGAGATGTGCCCTATTTCCTTCTTGGCTTACCTTGCCAAGTTTGGTACATCAGACACCCAGTGAAGATTCAGGATGTATCAAAATCAAAGCACATGATAGAGGAACATGGAACATACTAAGTATTAACATCATGGTCTGGTTTGATTTTCAAGACTTTACTAAAAGTTGTGGATACACTTTGGTGATTTTAAAAGAACACTGAACATACCTTAAAAAAGACTACATTCAAGCTACTCTGATTCATCTTCCATCTACAAACTATTTTCTATTTTACCTAAAGTACCAAGTGCAGAATAATTATTTTTTGGAACAATGCTATATAAATCCTGAGGGAAACACTAATAATAATAGATACGATGTGCTGAATGCTTACGTATGTGATAAGCACATCACAATATTTTTCCCTAACAATCTGCAATATCTTGTGCTTTGGTGATGAGGAAATTGAGAGGTTAATTAGCTTATCCAAGATCACATAGCTACGAAGTGGCTGAGATCAGGGATTTGAATCCAGATCAATTTAACTCTAAATCTGTGCTCTTTCATCACATCACTCTACCCCAAGGAGGTGAGTTTTCTGATCCCAAGCTCCGACTTTAAAGTCTTAAGAGCTGCATTGATTGTTTTGGGCAGTGGGGGAGATCCTGTTAGAACAACTCGTGATGGTTAATTTTATGTGTCAACTTGACTGGGCCATGAGGTGCCCAGATATTTGGTCCAACATTACTCTGAGTGTGTTTGTGAGGGTGTTCTTGGATGATATTAACATTTGAATTGGTAGACTGAGTAAAGCAGATTGCCCTCCCTAATGCAGGTGGGCCTCATCTAAACAATTGAAGGCCTGAATAGAACCAAAAGGCTAACTGCCTGTGAATAAAAAGGAACTTTCATCTGCCTGACTGTCTTTGAGCTGGGACATTGGTCTTCTCTGCTTTTGAACTTGGACTTGGACTGGAACTTACTCCATTGGCTTTCCTGGTTCTCAGGCCTTTGAAATTGAACTAGAACTATACCACCAGCTCTGCTGGGTCTCAGCTTGCAGACTGCAGATCTTGGGAGGCCTCAGCATCCATAATGACATGAGCCCATTCCTTATTATAAATATCTGAATATATATGCAACATGAATTTGGATTGTGCAGGTCCACTTACAAGATGTGGATTTTTTTCAATAAATATAGTGCCTGTATTTTCATTTTACAGATCTTTACATTAACAAAGTGTGGAGGAAAATTTGTGTTCGATTAGAGAGCACAATATGTGGAATCAACAGAACTAAGGTTTGAGTCCTGATTTTATTCAAACTGTTTCAGCTTCCTGTCCTTGGGTGTCACTGATCAATTCCTTGTTTTTGAGGAAGAGATAGCAGTACACAGATTTTTGATTTGGGGGGCTGGGGGTTGGCACTCCTAACTGCCCTGCATTGTTCAAGGGTCAGCTGCATATATGTGTGTGTGTGTGTGTGTGTGTGTGTGTGTGTGTGTGTGCATATATGCATATATATCTCCTATCTCCTATTGGTTTTGTTTCTCTGGAGGACTCAGACTAATACACAACTCTTCTCATCATGTATTCTGAGGTCAGCCAGTTGGCCAGCTGTTGTTTAAGTTTCATTTGGTCCATCTCCAAGCCTCTGACGCATTCATCTCTGGTAATATTCTGGAAATTCCCACTACACTTCCCTGATGGCAAAATTCACACCCACTTACCCTTGATGTTACTGAGATTTTCAGGAGATAAAAGTGACTCACCATCCAAAAAGAACTAAAACCTTCTATCTTTTAAATTAAATTTTTTTAAACATCTCTATTGGAGTATAATTGCTTTACAATGGTGTGCTAGTTTCTGCTTTATAACAAAGTGAATCAGTTATACATATACACATGTTCCCATTTCTCTTCCCTCCTGCGTCTCCCTCCCTCCCACACTCCCTATCCCACCCCTCTAGGCGGACACAAACCACCTAGCTGATCTCCCTGTGCTATGCAGCTGCTTCCTACTAGCTATCCACTTTACGCTTGATAGTGTATATATGTCCATACCACTCTCTCTCACCTCGTCACAGCCTACCCCTCCCCCTCCCCATATCCTCAAGTCCATGCTCTAGTAGGTCTGTGTTTTATTCCTGTCCTACCACTAATCTCTTCATGACATTTTTTTTTCTTAGATTCCATATATATGTGTTAGCATACGGTATTTGTTTTTCTCCTTCTGACTTACTTCACTCTGTATGACAGACTCCAGGTCTATCCACCTCATTACAAATAACTCAGTTTCATTTCTTTTTATGGCTGAGTAATATTCCATTGTATATATGTGCCACATCTTCTTTATCCATTCATCTGTTGATGGACACTTAGGTTGCTTCCATGTCCTGGCTATTGTAAATAGAGCTGCAATGAACATTTTGGTACATGATTCTTTTTGAATTGTGGTTTTCTCAGGGTATATGCCCAGTAGTGGGATTGCTTGGTCGTATGGTAGCTCTATTTGTATTTTTTAAAGGAAACTCCATACTGTTCTGCATAGTGGCTGTATCAATTTACATAAATTAAATTTTTTAACATAAAATTTATTTTTTAAAAGGTCAAGTTCTCGGGGCTTCCCTGGTGGCGCAGTGGTTGCGCGTCCGCCTGCCGATGCAGGGGAACCGGGTTCGCGCCCCGGTCTGGGAGGATCCCACATGCCGCGGAGCGGCTGGGCCCGTGAGCCATGGCCGCTGGGCCTGCACGTCCGGAGCCTGTGCTCCGTGACGGGAGAGGCCACAGCAGAGGGAGGCCTGCATACTACAAAAAAATAAATAAATAAATAAATAAAAATAAAAGGTCAAGTTCTTTGGTTCAAAGTAGAAATTTATTTTATATTGAAGTTTGCATATTTAGTTCAACATTCTTTTTTTTTTTGGCTGCGTTGGGTCTTTGTTGCTGTGTGCGGGCTTTCTCTAGTTGCGGCGATCGGGGGCTACTCTTCATTGCGGTGCGGGGGCTTCTCATCGCAGTGGCTTCTCTTGTTGCGCAGCTTGCGTTCTAGGCACACAGGCTTCAGTAGTTGTGGCACGTGGGCTCAGTAGTTGTGGCTTGCAGGCTCTAGAGCGCAGGCTCAGTAGTCTTGGTGCACGGGCTTAGTTGCTCCGCTGCATGTGGGATCTTCCTGGACCAGGGCTCGAACCCATGTCCCCTGCACTGGCAGGTGGATTCTCAACCACTGTGCCATCATGGAAAGCCCCTTAACATTCTTAATAGATAAAATATACTACCTAAACTACTTCAAGTATATCTCAAGCCATATGAAACTCATCTTTGGGTCAGAAAGGGGGACATTAAAAACTTGAAATGCATAAAAATCAAAATGGATAATTCACCCAATTTCTAAGACCACATTTTGAATTAGATAGTATAATCAACTGTGCCATACCTAAGAGGGTTTTCCATCCAGTCGCCTAAATTGTATTGAGGAGTCTGTGAAACAAACCAGTTGAATAGGATGTTGCCCTGGGCAGGAGCATCCTGACCCACCTGGGAAAAGGCTGGCTGCCTATCTGCCACCAACAGGCCCTGGCCTCGGCTCTCTGACCTATTTGACATTCAGGGGATTTTCTGTGACTGCCCTATCTCTGTGGCTGTAAGAGTAAATGTGCCCACAAAGGAGAGCAAATTCATTTCCAGGATATTAATGGGATCAGACCCAAGGACAAGTGAGCAAGAATACTATTTTTAAAACCTCAAAAAATTGTTCATGAGTGAAATGCAAGCTGAATCTGCAAGTCACTGGCTACATTCAAATATCCCAACAAGGGGAGGTGTTTCTGTGCATTATGATGTTTTCCCCCAAGCTTATTTTGTAAATATATATTAAAAACGTGTACCTATTTGCCTGCTACATCATTAACTCATTTATTTATTATTCATTTATTCAATACACATCCATTAGGTATCTTCCATTTTTGAGCCATTATGCTGGGTACTATAAGAGGTTTTAAGATAAATAATAGAAGCATAGGGGGAAGACAATTACCCAAATAACTGAAATGCAAAACAGCTTTATATGTATAGGCGTATGAGGGAAAACAAATGGTTATCAGGATTCAAAACAGGCTAAAATTTAAACAGCGTACTGCATGAAGTAAATTAAGGTATACTATATGAAAGATGAAGAATGTGATTTTAGGGGCTTCCCTGGTGGCGCAGTGGTTGCGCGTCCGCCTGCCGATGCAGGGGAACCGGGTTCGCGCCCCGGTCTGGGGGGATCCCACGTGCCACGGAGCGGCTGGGCCCGTGAGCCATGGCCGCTGGGCCTGCGCTCCGGAGCCTGTGCTCCGCAACGGGAGAGGCCGCAGCAGGGGGAGGCCCGCATACCACAAAAAAAAAAAAAAAAAGAATGTGATTTTAGCATTGAAGGTTGGCACACTTCAGCAAAGGGCCACTATGAGCACACATGTGTAAGTGGGAAAGTTCACTGACCAGCACAGTTGGTTGACGGGAAAAGCATGGGCGATTGGAATGGGATGATGGACCCAGCCCTGATCAAAGGAGAAACCAGAGAAGCATATAAGAATTAAAAGTTAAACTCGACCAGAAAGAAATTGCCCTGTGCATACCATGGCCGGTATGACACAGTGGAGCAGGTGCTGCCAGGTCTGTGAGTCAGAAAATCTCTACTCTGGGCTCTTCCTTGTCTTCTGGGGGCTCATTTCCCCTCTGTGGGTCTCAGTGTCAATATATGTGAAATGGGAGTACTACTCTGCCTACTTCACAGAGTCCTTATGAGGATTAGACAATGCAGATGATTACTGATTTCCAGTGTAGAGTGGAAGATGAGTTGGTTAGCACTATGCTATTCAATTTTTGAGAGCTCAGAACACTAATTCATTTTTAATGTAAAAACATCCCTCAAAATTCTGCTTAAACAATATAACTACTAGATGTACAGCAAAAACAATCTAATCATATTATAGCAATGATGATACAATTTACTTTGATTTTTTAAATAACCCTCTTGATATGGATACTATTATCACCCCTAATTCAGAGGAAACTGAAAATTAAAGGGAGTAAATCAATTGCCTACAGTCAATGGACTAGAAAATGGCAGAGTTGAGTCTATAAACTCAAGCAGTCAGTCATGAGCCCACACCAAGCTACACTACTTTCACATAAAGCAAGAAAGACACAACCTTGCACATGGTTTTAATAAAAGAACAAGTATATACCTTCAGTGTCTATTGTCCAAACGAGTATTAGCCCAAAGAGACCTAATATTCAATTCTCTCCTTTATTAAAAAAAATACACAAAAGAACCTTATTTAATGTTAATACTATAACTCAATGAATTGAAATTAAATGAGATACTACTTTAGTTAACATTATAGCAGATCCTTTAAAAATCATTTGCATATATTTTTCTGATTTTAAATTGACAGGATCATCATAGAAAATTGAAAAAATATTGAAAAGTATAAAGAAGACCATAAAAATAACACACAATCCCATTATTAACATTTTCTTTTGTTTTGTTTTTTTGGCTGTGCCGCACGTCTTGTGGGATCTTAGTTCCCCGACCAGGGATCGAACCTGAGCCCTCGGCAGCAAAAGCGTGGAGTCCTAACCACTGGACCGCCAGGAAATTCCCTAACATTTTGTTAAATGTCTTTTCAGCCTTTTTAAAATCCAAAGATAATATTTTTAGGCTTTTCTGTCCCTAGTGAAAATAGCTACTTTGTTAAAATTAAAAATATTCGCATCTGAAGGTCTAGGTTCCTCAGCAACAGAATTTTCACTCACTGCTAGCTTTTTCCTTTATTATATATAGTTATATGTATATGTAAAATATAACATGTATAACATATAAATTACACCTATATGTTTAATTTACACACAAAGTGTACACATCTTAAGAGTCTAGATCAGTTAATTTTTACATACACCCATGTAACCACCACCCATGTCAAAATATAAAACATTTCCAACATTCCAGGGGGCTCACTTTTGTCACCTCCCTGTCAATACTGTCCCCCAACCTGGTATAACTATTGTTCTCATCTCTCAACCTTCCCAGCTTGGCTTGAATGACTATCCTTGATCAACCAATCAAAATTTTACAGTCTGTCTCTTACTTATTATATAACATCTTATAAACATCTGACAATGCAAAGCAACTAGGTGGCAAAATGAAATTGCAATTCTTGCAAAAGCAGAATTTCATGACATTGATAAAAGTGAAGCTGGAGAACTGTTCCAATCTCATGTATATTCACGTATCAAGAGACTAGGTAAAAACTGAAGAATAAAAGAAGAGAAAATGGATAAGGATGATGACACAATAAATGATTCCAAAAGGTACTGGCTTAAATACCAAAGAATTTTAAAAAATCTCTTTGGAAGATTGATTAAAACCCTTGATTTTATAAAAGTCTTAATTTTAAATTATTTTGGAAAAATGATCCCCTTTTACAGTGTTGCACAGGGTAACACGAACTAAAGGATATTGCATTGTGCCATTCTACAATTTTGTCCAAGAAAATGTATCTTCTCTCTCCATGCCAAATCAGCTCCCTAACATTCTTTGGACTAAGAATTTGTGCATTGTTGCAATTATCATAAATTCTGCTAACTTTAAGATAATTATTTTTATTATATACTTTGAAATTTGCTCCTTATTATAAGAGAGTTAATTCACTTTGACCCTTTGTTGCTACCATTTATCCTTGGATGACAAGTGTTTCTTGTAACTCTGGTCTCTGTGATGAAGTTTAGAGATGTAATTTATATGTTGCATCCACACTGTCCTCACTTGGCCAACAGAATAGAAGCATAGAGCAGATAAGTGATCTGCAAGGGCCACAGTGATGGTGTTTGCATCCATGTCTGTCTGACTCCAGAGTCTATTCTCTTTAGGTCAGAATTCCTCCCAGGACCTCAAAAGTGGAGGCAGCCGGAAACCCAGGGTGATTCCTTTTACTTTCCAATCCTCAGTCCTTTGAATGAGAAAATGATGTCTGTATTCTTACTCTTATTACTAATACGAATGCTTTATGACTGCAAGGGCAAACCACCTCCACACACATCTCATTTGGTCCTTACTACCACCCAAGAGGTGGCGGAGAAACAGGCGAGCAGGAAGCTGAATGACTCACAAGCAGCAGTGCTGTAACTGGAATTAACACCTTTAGACTTAGAGAAGAGCAGTACTCTTTTCTCTTTACAACTGTCTCCTGGCATGAAAAGAGGTCTGGGGAAGTTAGAAAAGAAGTTCACTGACCAAGTTAACATCTAAGTAACATCTCTACCTAATACATGGCCTTCTACTGTGACATTTTCCAGGTGAACAACCATGCTGTCTCCCCCTAAGGGCGGTGCCTGCAACCCCAGCAAGAGGGAGGCTTTGAAGTCACAATTCTCACCTTGGAGGCTCAAGAAGTTTCTAGCATTTGAATTCTGTACCAGTAAGAAAACCAGCAAAAGGACCCCTCAGGGTCTCTGTCCCACCCCGTGCACTATCCAGGAGAGCCGACAGAGGGCAGTGACCCAACACAGATCCTATGAAAATCAACCTCCTGAGTCGTTTTCTTTCAAACAGCTTTAACAGTTTTACTTCCTATTTCTTGAACTAACTTCTCAATTTCCATTCTTGTCAGGGGAAGGCTGAAGACCACAGCAGCAACACACCAGGATTTATAAATCCTGTTTAGCCCTTATTTCCCATAGAACTCTCGGCTCTTCAGACCTATAAGGTTTATTCTAAAAAGCCCTGATCAACGTACACTCCCACCCCTCTGGATATAACTGGTAATAACATAAAAAGCAACAGGGTCAGATTTGGGGACCCAACATTGCAGGGCGGGGAAAAAGCACAAAACCAACCGTTTGGTACTGCACAGCCTATGAGAGGAAGCAGCAGCTTGAAATAGAAACAAACACATTTTGAAATAAAAACAAAAACATACACATTCTGAGCTCATCTACATCTAAAGCTAGTTTTAAAAAGTTATTATTCCTTTTACCTTCTCTATCATGTTTATCAGGATTTTCTCTCTATCTAGGGAAAGTTTTTTTTTTCTTTTTTAGATTAGTAAAGCTTTTGCTCAGTTTTCCAGTTGAAAAAGAACATGAACTTTCATATCATCTTGGAGTTCTTATCTAAGAACTCCACCCAGTCCTTGGGAAATTCCAGATTAACTTCCGCTAGTTCTAGTTAATCAGTTAAGCAGTGTGTTAGCTAGCTATTCAGGGGAGCAGTTTCTAGATGATTGAAACTGCTTAGCTGAATTCAAATGTCTTCATGTCTGCTGAACTGGCACACACATTCTCTACCTGAGGAATAAAGTGTAAGGGTCAAAGTGAATTAACTCTCTTATAATAAGGAGCAAATTTCAAAGTATATAATAAAAATAATTATCTTAAAGTTAACAGAATTTATGATTAATTGCAACAATGCACAAATTCTTAGTCCAAAGAATGTTAGGGAGCTGATTTGGCATGGAGAGAGAAGATACATTTTCTTGGACAAAATTGTAGAATGGCACAATGCAATATCCTTTAGTTCATGTTACCCTGTGCAACACTATCAAAGGGGATCATTTCTCCAAAATAATTTAAAATTAAGACTTTTTAAATATCAAGGGTTTTAATCAATCTTCCAAAGAGATTTTTTAAATTCTTTGGTATTTAAGCCAGTACATTTTGGAATCATTTATTGTGTCATTATCCTTACCACAGGATAGACAAGACATTTCAATAGCTTTCAGGATATATAGGTGCAAACTACATATATTCATTTGATATATATGAATATAGACAATATGCAACATCTATCTCTCTGTTTATCTATCTATCTATCGTCTATATTGGTAGCTAGTTGTTAAAGTAATAATAATTCTTTACCTCTGGAGAACTCAAAGTGTAATTACAGCTATTATTCTACTGTCTGCATTGTCTCTGGGAGGGAGGGAGGGAAGGCAGGAACGAGAGAGGGAAAGAGGGAGGGAGAAATCAAAACTGAGATTCCCTTCTCCAGAGCTGCTCAATTTAGCCGTAGACCCCCTACGGCTACTCCTGGGAGGAGCACCAATGCGTCCTGAGGACCAGCCAGCCGGCCACGGTGTACCCAGCCCGGGAAAGGACAGTTACTCATGGAGCCGCCCTCTGACTGCCTCCCAAGACCAAGGCAGGAGCCTGAGGCCGAGGGCGGCTCCCGCTGTGGTCAGATGCCCAGGACTCAAGGCAGTTGCATCCCCTTAACCACATTTAAAACATCATACTACAAAAAAAAAAAAAAAAGTTGAGCAGCTCTGGAGAAGGGACCCTGAGGAGGCGGTATATGGTTCCCTGGCTCCTTCCTCCAGGGCTTCTCTAGGCTTTGGTGGCTGCCACGTCCCCATTCACATAATCCGGCTCCCCGCCATCCTCATCTGGGCTTCCTACAGGGGAGGAAGGTGCTTCCCTCGGGACTGGTTCCACGACTCTCACTGTTGGATGTAAGCCAAGTTTTGATAATCCTCAGAGCTCTCGTTCCCTTGGGGAATTTGGCCAAGTTTGAACAAACAGGAACACCTGCCTGTTAGACTTTGAGGCTTGTGGGAAAACTTCCAAACCACATACACACTGGCCTTGATTGCCTTAAGTGGCTTAGAGTGGGTTTGCCTGGGTTGAGTTCTGGAGTCTCCAGAATTTTAAGGAGAAACAATAAATTATTTCTTGGTCTTTGCTGTGTTTACAACAAAGCCAGCATGACAATCACATCCTCAGGGACATGTGGAGGAAGCTCTTATAGGACTCTGAAGCTCTGCTTCTACCCCAGCACACATCACCATACACACATTATGGCTCAGAACTGTGTCTTCAAGGGGCCTAAAATTGCTGGGCAGGAAAGGGAGCAAAACAGCCTATCTCTGGCCTCTGGATCTTTGCCCATCTTTCTACCTGCCACCCTAAACTAGGAGAGGCAAAAGCTTTAAGGAAAGTTCACCAGTGGAGATCCCAGTGTTAAAGAAAATCCACTGGGATATTTTGGACTGAACTGACATTTCCTTTCCTTTCATACAATTGTATGGCTGGAAGTCCTAGAGTCTCAGAGAAGCCTTACCAAAGGTGAGTGAGAGAGAGGCAGCTGGACCGAGGAAAGGTATTGACTGACTCTTCCCTCATCCTATCCTAGCAAATGCAAAAAAACAAATTAAATCTTCTTTTAACTGAATGCCTCACCTGTCAAGATTTAGCTTATCCTGCTTTCTGAAAGAAAAAAAAGTCACAATAATAAGTATCTGGCATCTGGTTCTGTGTAAAAGCTGATGTTCTTAAACCCCAAGGGTCTCTCCGAAGAATTATCATTATTTCAAAGAAAAAAAATGCATTGGGGAAAATAAACATACATACTTTTATATTTAATTTGTAGAGAAGAATACATTTTCCTCCTCTTTTCTTTAGGAAATGACTCCACTGATTCTTTGTAATGTTTCTTCTTATAGTAAACACATTGAGGGATATTTTTGTTATGCTCAGACCTAAATCCTTTTCATGTGTTTTCTTTTTTTCTCTCTTCTTCCTTTCTCTACTCTCCTTTTCTGATCTCTACTCTCTTTGATTTTCTTCTGTTTCTGAAGATAAAATCAGGAAAAGAGAAGAAGGAAAACAGGTGTGTACTACCACACTGGCAAGACTTCCATATGTATTTGTACTGGAGTAAACAAAGAGATGAACCTGAGTATACCTAGATTAGCTGGCAAAATTTGCCTTAAATGTTCTCAGTTTAGTCTGAGAAGGACCAGTGTACTGTAGTTCCATATCCCAGAAGTAAATAAATGCCTGTAATGCTATCTCATGAATCCATCCACGCGTTTTTGAGTTTAAATAAAATAAGGTGCTTTCATGAGATGCTTTTTTCATAGCTTGTGTCTGGGTGTTCATGTGGAAGAGTGACTGTAGGTATGTGTTTGAATGTGTAGGTGTTTATTCATGTCAAGTGTTCTTGCCAGATTTTGAGCTGATGCCTTATTTCCTAGAATTAGCCCATTTATAAATATGTTTCTTTTTGCTTAGCTTTCACTTTTGCTTACGCTTACCTCAGATGAACTATAGAGGCTTTTGGTTTCTTAGAAAATAAGCTTGGAGTTTCTCTTCTATTAGCCTCTGTTGATTTACATTTGTTCAGTTCCACAGATCTTGATGAATTACGGTTCTGGAATCAAGAGCTAAATCTGAGGCATTCTGTCATACAGCAACAGGTTCTAGAGTTTCATCCATTCTGTAAGTTTTCAGCATTCAACCTGGCAGTGAAAAACTATAGCCCTGTAGCCTGGGTTGGAGAAGAACAGTTCACCTTCCCCTTACCCCACGTTCCACATCATGGAATGGTTTTTACAGTGGGGGTAATTGTCATCTTTGTCAATAAAAAGAACCCAAAAAGATGTGTTAGGAGCTGAAGAATCAGAGTCCTCCAGGTCTCAATCTTATGTCCAACCACATCTCCCTTTATTTGCTTTCCCTGACTTTAGTTTGGTACAAAGAATCCAGTTTTTTAACTCTGCAAATCTCAAGTCTATCCATCATTCAACCATATTGGATTTATGGTCATAGGCAAAATGTATCTTTCTTAGAAAAGCTGTATTTCCTTCTTCTCTGCCTTTCAGGGAGGCCACACTTGATAGAAGCTTCTCACTTGTATGATTTTACTAAAGTTTTCAGGACGTAGTCAACACATCCTAACATCCTGATATTGTCCCATCAAGCCCCCCCAAAATCAAGGCTTGGTACCAGGCTGTGCTATGATTTTATTTTAAAAAAACAGGTGGGGAGAAAATATTTGCATAAGGTATATCTGATAAAAGATTGTTATCCAAATTTTATAAAGAACGCTTAAAACTCAACATAAGAAACCAAACAACCTGTTTGGAAAATGGGCAAAGGACCTGAACAGACACCTCACCAAAGATATATGGATAGCAAATAAGCATATGAAAAGATGTTTAATGTCACATGTCATTAGGAAATTGAAAATTAAAATAACAATGAGATACCACAACACACTTATTAGAATGACCAAAATCCAAAATACTGAAAGCACCACATGTTGAGGAGGATGTGGAGCAACAGGAACCCTCATTCATTGCTGGCGGGAATGCAAAGTGGTGCAGCCACTTTGGAAGTCAGCTTGGCAATTCCTTACAATACTAAACATACTCTTACCATATGATCCAGCAATTCCACTACTTGTTATTTACCCAAGTGAATTGAAAATGTATGTCCACAAAAATCCTGCACACAGATGGTCATAGCAGCTTTATTCATAATTGCCAAAAGTTGAAAGCTACCAAGATGTCCTTCAGTAGGTGAACGAATAAACTGTGGTATATCCAGCAATGGAATATTTCAGCACTAAAAGGAATGAAATATCAAGCCATGAAAAAACATAGAGGAAACTTAAATGCATATTACTAAGTGAAAGAAGTCAATCTGTATGATTCCAAATATTATGACATTCTGGAAGAGGCAAAGCTACAGAGACACTTCAGTGGTTGCCAAGGGTTAGAGAGGAGGGAGGGATGAATAGGCAGAGCACAGGGGATTTTTAGGGCAGTGAAAGTACTTTGTTTGATGCTATAATGGTGGGCACACGTCATTATACATTTGTCAAAACCCACACAATGTCCAACACCAAGAGTTACATATGCCCTAATGTAAACTATGGACTTTGGGTGATAAGGATGTGTCAATGTAGGTTTGTCAATTGTAGCAAATGTACCACTATGGTGTGGGATATTGATAGTGGTGGAATTTGTGCATGTATGGGAGTAGCGGGTATATGGGAACTCTCTCCACTTTCTTTTTTTGGCCTTTGAGTCATACAGAAACCCAACTTAAACTGGCTTATTCAAAAATGAGAATGTATCAACTATATAACTGAAAAGTGCAGGGATGAGACTGGATTCAGGTTTAACTAAATCCAAGTGGTTAAAAGATACAGTCAGATTCCCCTCACCTCCCTCTGCTGCCACCCAGTCCAATGAGGGCTGGCTCTCTCCATGTGGTGGCCATATGGATACCAGCACCTCTGGACTCATGTTACACTGGTTAATCCATAGTTAGAAGAAAGAATGCTCCTTTCTCAGTAAAATTTAAGCTGCTATCTCATTGGAAAGCTACTTGCTGAAACAACTTTAGTCCGCTCTTTCCAAAAGTGTGTATGCATGTCACTAGTGCTCTATGAGATGATTCAGTGGTAAGCAATCATTTATCTTAACTTCAAGAATTACATTAATTTTCATGTATATAAAAAATAGCTAGTACAATGAAATTTCTTTTATGCTTTGGGTGAAGCTGAAATATTATAGAAAGGAAGGTAGTAAGCCACTTTTCGTGGCTAGGATGAGTGTCAAGTAAGATGTTCAGGCATGTTCATGAACATTTCAAACCGTTGGTAATCTGAATCACTCACCAAGTCTTCATCTTTTCCATGAAGGCAAAGTGTCGCACAGGCAGAAAAATCTAGGCATGTTGTATATTGAGGGGAAAAGTTTAGGATAATTTAAGTCAAGGATTCTGGAAAGATCCTTGTGATCCATGCAATTATTCATCAGGCAGCTTTTGAAATGAAGTCAATATGCCACAAATATTTAGTATTTGATGGTTTCACATTCCATATTACAGTTGATAAATGAAAGATTTACTTCTGTGGAATGTCATAATATCATGTATGACCTAGGGGAGTTTGAATTAATGAGGTATGTAGGCCCATAAGTGTACCTTTGAAAATTTTTACCCCACTTGAGAATAGTGTCATTTTAGTGTAAAGCAAAATTAATTACGTGATTGACTCACCCATAGTTAAGTTCCTTATCAACCAACATTACATAACTGATTTTTGTTCCTTCTGATTTATTTTCATGCAGTTTGATTTCCGAGATAAAGCAAGCTTCCTTCTTAAGTTTAATTTGAATTCTATTCCAGGAACAAACACAAGCTGTTTCTTTTCACATTTTCTGTTAAGGTATCACTTTTGTTTCTCTGTTGTTTCACTATAAGAAGTAACCCAAGGAGGAAGAAGGCTGTTATAATATGTTTGTATTTCTATATGTGAGTGAGTTCTTAAAAATTCCCTCAGGTAAGTAGAGTATGTAGTTAAAATGTAATTTTCATGAATTTACAATAATAAAAATTTATAAGGATTCATCCACCACAAAAATACAAAATAAGCTTTCATTGCTCTATATAAATGTTTATTCTACATGATGACCAATATACCAAACCTAAATTGTCTATATCCTTCCTATGGTCATTGTTTCTTTTTATTCATTTTGTCACGAAAGAACTCATTGAACCCATACCCACAATCAGGGCAAAACAAAACTGAGGATACATCTAAACAATGGTCAAAACAGAAACAGGAAAGAAGTGAAAATTAAAAAGAAGCACTTGTAAAGTAAGGAATGAAAGGAAATAGATATTTACTAAGCACTTTATTACACATGTTATTTATATAGTACTCACATGTGGAATATTATTTCTGTATATACACACACATATATATATATATATATATATACATATTTTTTAAGAGGTTAAATAATTTTCTCCAGTTCATCTGGCTTGTAAGTGGTATTTTGTTTGACTCCAAAGACGTTGCTTTACCATTCAGCCTCAGCAGGAAAATCTCACAGGCAAAATTAATGTAATTTATTTAAAACTCTTTGGAATTTCTTTTGTGCATTCTAATATTTCCTGCCACATTAGAAGGTGATTTCTCTAATAAAATAGATTGGAGGCCAGAAAAACCACTATTTGGCTAACCTGCTTCTTGAGCACAGCAAGGTTGAAAGGTCTTGCTCAATAGTAGGAGAGGCAGACACCTGAGAACCCATAAGGATCACTCAAAGCATGGGGAAAGCAGCTCAGAAAACTGTAAGGGCCTTGCAGATACCATTATCCATGTACAATTTGCTCTTGCCCAAGTACCCTCTAAGCAACAAGTAGTGAAATCCCACATTTCCAGTGTGAGGGAGGGGAGGGGACATTCTGAGGCCTTCTGTCTTAAGTGGAGAGTAAAAAGCAACTACCAGTTGAAATTCTACAGCGAAGCCAGGCCCACATGGACAGGCCATAGTAACAAGGAGTAGCCAGTGAACCAGGAAACAGAAGGACTGTTTAAAACCTAGGTGTGGCCTTATTGCCAGTCATAGGAGCCACACAGATCTACCATGCTCTGCTACTGTGATAATAACAGTAAGAGTAATATATATATTTTTAAATGTACTTATTTTATTTATTTTTATTTTTGGCTGCATTGGGTCTACGTTGCTGCACACGGGCTTTCTCTAGTTGCGGGGAGCGGCGGCTACTCTTTGTTGTGTGTGCGGGCTTCTCATTGTGATGGCTTCCCTTGTTGCGGAGCACGGGCTCTAGGTGTGCGGGCTTCAGTAGTTGTGGCACACAGGCTTAGTTGCTCTGCGGCATGTGGGATCTTCCTGGACCAGGGCTTGGACCCATGTCTCCTGCATTGGCAGGCGAATTCTTAACCACTGCACCACCAGGGAAGTCCCAACAGTAACAGTAATATTAATAATACTTTATCATAGGTGCTTTAGATATATTATTTCTTATTCTCAAAACAGCACTGCAAGGTTAGCATTAGCATTTTGCTGTGAGGTACAATGAAGTTCAGAAATGCAAACCCACCCAGCAAGGGTGGAGCTGGAGCCCTCCCAGGTCCTGGGCTACTTGATTTCTCCAAGTCCCTGCTTGTTACACAGTCATACCAAGCAGAACACATGTGTTAAATGTGTAGCCTTTCACTTAGTACATGCTAGGGCACTCAATAAATTTTAGCTCTCTTCTTCTTGCCTGTGACTTGCCTGTTGGAAAGAAACTTCTGGCCTTGTTTCATCTTTGGGTCTGATTGTTGGCTGTCTTTATTAAGCATCCTATTGCTGTTACAAATTTAATGTCTTTAAACAACATAAATTTATTATCTTATATTTCTGGAGGTCAGAAGTTCAAAATCAATCTCACTGGCCTAAAATCAAGACGGTGGCAGGACCGGTTCTTTCTTGAGGCTACAGGAGGGAATATGTGGCCTTTTCTAGCAGCCAGAGGCTACCTGCATTCCTTGACTTGTGGCCTCTCATCACATCTCCTTTTCCTCTCTGTGCATGTCATCACATCTTCACAACCCTCACCCTTTTGCCTCTCTCTTGTTAAACCTGTGATTGTAGTGGACCCACCTGGATAATCCAGGAGCGTCTCCTTAACTCAAGATCCTTAATTTAATCCCACAGCAAAGTCCCTTTTACCGTGTAAAGTAACATAGTCACAGTTTCTGGGGATTAGGGCGTGAACATCTTTGAGGGGCCATTATTCAGGCTATCACACCATGTGGGTGACCACTGGGTGGTCAGGCTGTGCTGCAGGATAGAGTATAACATGAGTGGGGCCCAGGCTAAAGGTCAGGCATGTCACCCAGGGAAGAAACCAGTACATGATTTGAGGTCACTGAAAACAAACAACGCACACACCAAGCTCAAGTGGCACAGCATTTATTCATAGCAAGAGGAGCGAAAGCGTGCATAAGATCCAGCTCCTTGCAAAGCATTGGGCCCCCACGGCCAGCTGATCCACTTAACCACCAATTCAGGTAGCGTGGTTGCACGTACTCTATTTTGTGCTGCAGTAAAACGACCTCTCCTGCATTGGCAGGCGAATTCTTAACCACTGCACCACCAGGGAAGTCCCAACAGTAACAGTAATATTAATAATACTTTATCATAGGTGCTTTAGATATATTATTTCTTATTCTCAAAACAGCACTGCAAGGTTAGCATTAGCATTTTGCTGTGAGGTACAATGAAGTTCAGAAATGCAAACCCACCCAGCAAGGGTGGAGCTGGAGCCCTCCCAGGTCCTGGGCTACTTGATTTCTCCAAGTCCCTGCTTGTTACACAGTCATACCAAGCAGAACACATGTGTTAAATGTGTAGCCTTTCACTTAGTACATGCTAGGGCACTCAATAAATTTTAGCTCTCTTCTTCTTGCCTGTGACTTGCCTGTTGGAAAGAAACTTCTGGCCTTGTTTCATCTTTGGGTCTGATTGTTGGCTGTCTTTATTAAGCATCCTATTGCTGTTACAAATTTAATGTCTTTAAACAACATAAATTTATTATCTTATATTTCTGGAGGTCAGAAGTTCAAAATCAATCTCACTGGCCTAAAATCAAGACGGTGGCAGGACCGGTTCTTTCTTGAGGCTACAGGAGGGAATATGTGGCCTTTTCTAGCAGCCAGAGGCTACCTGCATTCCTTGACTTGTGGCCTCTCATCACATCTCCTTTTCCTCTCTGTGCATGTCATCACATCTTCACAACCCTCACCCTTTTGCCTCTCTCTTGTTAAACCTGTGATTGTAGTGGACCCACCTGGATAATCCAGGAGCGTCTCCTTAACTCAAGATCCTTAATTTAATCCCACAGCAAAGTCCCTTTTACCGTGTAAAGTAACATAGTCACAGTTTCTGGGGATTAGGGCGTGAACATCTTTGAGGGGCCATTATTCAGGCTATCACACCATGTGGGTGACCACTGGGTGGTCAGGCTGTGCTGCAGGATAGAGTATAACATGAGTGGGGCCCAGGCTAAAGGTCAGGCATGTCACCCAGGGAAGAAACCAGTACATGATTTGAGGTCACTGAAAACAAACAACGCACACACCAAGCTCAAGTGGCACAGCATTTATTCATAGCAAGAGGAGCGAAAGCGTGCATAAGATCCAGCTCCTTGCAAAGCATTGGGCCCCCACGGCCAGCTGATCCACTTAACCACCAATTCAGGTAGCGTGGTTGCACGTACTCTATTTTGTGCTGCAGTAAAACGACCCAGACTCCAACCCCATACCTGTGGGCTCTGACTTACAGAAAGCTGGGAGTGTGCCTGAGGGCACTGACACATGCACACGGTCGTGCACAGTCCTAAGCAAAACAAAGGAGCACACGGTGAGTCTGAAACAGGGAAAGCTATTCTCACACAAGGCGATAAACCCAGCACAGGTGTGTGGGCTCTCTATCTCTTGGGAAAGCCCATTCTTATGTGGCTGAAAGACTGCATGCTTGAGACTTCCTTTCCCAACACTTTTTTTTATCTCCTTCACTGGGAGCTGGTTTGGGAACTGCAACCGGGAAGTATAGGAAGAGGGGAGGCCAAGATGGTGGGGTAGGAAGATCTGAGCTCGCCTGCTCCCGCGGGCACACCAAAATTACAACGATTTACAGAGCAACTATGGATGAGAATGACCTGAAGACCAGCAGAAAAGATCTACAACTAAAGATATAAAGAAGGAGCCACAATAAGATGGTAGGAGGAGCAAAGGCACAATGGAGTCAAGACTCACACCCCCAGGTAGGTGACCCACAAACAGGAGGATAATCACAATTGTAAATGTTCTCCCGAAGGAGCCAGGGGTCAGAGCCCCACATTGGGCTCCCCAGCCCGGGGGTCCTGCACTGGGAAGACGAGCCCGCAGAACACCTGGCTTTGAAGGCCAGGAGGGCGTACTTTCAGGAGGGCCAGAGGGCTGCAGCAAACAGACTTCACTCTGAAAAGGAGCTCACACGCTCTGAGACCCAGGGCAGAAGCAGTCATTTAAAAGGAGCCTGGGGCTTGCCTGGTGGCGCAGTGGTTGAGAGTCTGCCTGCCGATGCAGGGGACACGGATTCGTGCCCCGGTCCGGGAAGATCCCACATGCCGTGAAGCGGCTGGGCCCGTGAGCCATGGCCGCTGAGCCTGCGCGTCCGGAGCCTGTGCTCCGCAACGGGAGAGGCCACAACAGTGAGAGGCCCGTGTACCGCAAAAAAAAAAAAAAAAAAGAAAAGAAAAAAGGAGCCTGGTCAGACCAACCTGCTGATCTTGGAGAGCCTCCTGGAGAGGCAGGGGGCGATTAAAACTCACCCTGGGGACACAGATGCTGGCAGCAGCCTTTTGAGGAGCTCGGAGCTCATTCTACAGTAAGGACACAGGTGCTGGCTGGCACCGTTTTGGAGTCCTTCCTCCAGCTTTTCAGCAGCTGGGACCCATCCCCATCCACCAGCTGGTCTGCACCAGTTCTGGGAAGCCCCCAGGCCAAGCAGCCAGCAGGCTGTCAGCTGCCATAGGTCCCTGTGAGCCCACCTAGGGACCCCGCCTTGCCCACCACCGAGCCAACGCTAGCCACAGACCAGCCTCACCCGCCAGCAGGTGGGCAACAGCCCCAGGACCCACCCGGGGCCCTGCCTACCTGGGGGTGCCATTCACAGAGCACACACTGTAGATCTGTATATTTATTACATCAATTTTCCAACAGATAGAAGTAAAGTGTCTTGAGAAAAGATTTCTTTTATTAATCTGCACAATGGTGTAGCACTGGTCCTGAGAAGAAGAAAAAGCAACTCTGGGGGGGAAGGGGAAAGAAAGGCTTATCACAAAGAAGGCTGGTTCTCATGAAGAGTTCTTTAATCACCTGCTCAAGGAACTCAGCTTAAGGATGTTTAAAAGAACAGTTATTACCTGAAGATACCTAGCAGACTAGCAAGTTAAGTCACCCCCTTATTCTGAAATTTTGACTTGATGGTCTTAATTTTCACAACATTTTACAATTTGTTTTAGTCTTGGGAGAGTTGGAGCAATTCCTATGAAAATCCAGCTGAAGTAATTGCCGGATGAGAAACAGTGACAAGGTAAAGTCTTTTTTTTTAAAATAAATTTATTTTATTTATTTTATTTTTGGCTGCGTTGGGTCTTTGTTGCTGCAATGCAGGCTTTCTCTAGTTGCAGCGAGTGAGGACTACTTTTCGTTGCAGTGCGCGGGCTTCTCATTGCGGTGGCTTCTCTTGTTGCGGAGCACGGGCTCTAGGAGCGTGGGCTTCAGTAGTTGCGGCACGTGGGCTCTAGAGTGCAGGCCCAGTAGTGGTGGCGCATGGGCTTAGTTGCTCTGCGGCATGTGGGATCTTCCCGGACCAGGGCTCGAACCCGTGTCCCCTGCATTGGCAGGTGGGTTCTTAACCACTGCGCCACCAAGGAAGCCCCAAGGTAAAGTCTTGCTTGTGTTTTTTGCTTCCTTTCCACCCTCCAGGGCTGCCTTAGCCAGGCTCAAATCCTGAACCATATTCAGGAAAAAGTTCTGTCATCTACAGGAGGGAAAAAAATGGCTGCCCATCCATTTAACCTCTATATTACTATGCCTCATGCGTGTTCTGTAAGATCTGTAAAAAGAATGGTGTCCAGCTTGCATCTCTGGAGTAAAACTACTTACTGTGGACATACCCAGTCCACAAATTACACAGGGAACTATACTCAATATCTTGAAATAACGTATAATGGAAAAGAAGCTGAAAAAGAATACTGAAAGTACACTTTGTTGTACATTTGAAACTAACACAATATTGTAAGTTAACTACACTTCAATCAAAAAAATTTAAAAAGGGAGCCCTACCTATGCTCATCTATGCTGGATGATTATGGTCACCAATATGTGAAATATTTTAAAATTTGGTATAGATAAACAGAAATAATCTCAAACTGTAGTTTTCCTTCGATAGATCTTGAAACATCTAAGGAAAATCATGGAATGGAATCATGCCTTTTTTGCCTATATGGATTGATGGTGTGTGTGTGTGTGTGTGTGTGTGTGTGTGTGTGTGTGTGTGTGTGTAGTTGGGGGAGATGAAACTTACTACCAAATACCCAAGATCTCATTGAGGACCTCAAGGAAAAAATCTCAGTGGACACCTCCTCAAGTAATTGTAAAATCCTTCTGGAAAATGGCCCCCAAGACTGTCCTCTGGTCTCCACCCCACCCTACACTTGATAGGAGTATAAGTCTGCTCAGTTAGGCTTCTCTCTTCCTCTGCTCCCCAAGTCCCCTAGACCCTCTCTGTTCTGAATCCTCAGGAGCCTCCCAGTAAACCATCCCCTGAGACTCTGTGATCCCATACATCAGGTTGCGTCAGAATAAGGTTAAGCCTTCAAGGCATTATCTCTAAAATCTTGAAACAGTTAGGAACATCCACTCTGGAAATAATGGACTCAGTATCTGGGATATTTGATCTTCATAGTTGGAAACTGGAAAGAGTCAACGTGAAGTAGCTCTATCCTCAGAGTAAGTCTAGATTGCAAAAGGCAGAGGATAGAGCGATGGCTTGTATCAAAGAATCTGAATCTAGCAAGCAGCATTGATCCTGAGATTTGAATAAGTATAAATGGAAGCAACTTGGCCTTTACATGTGAAGTAATTTTTGTTTTACAGATTTAAAAAATATTTCCACAGGAGCTTAGATATAATATTAACATACCTTATAATTATAGGATATTAAAGGCAGAATTGGTTTGCCCAGCAGGGACTCATGCATTTGAATCTTACACATACCATTCATTTAGTTACTGATGATGAACCAAATGGTGGCTTAAATGAAATTTATACACAGAACTTTGGCGATTCAGTGGCTGACTTTTTCCCTCCTATCTGTTAAGGGACTTTTGTTTTCCTCTGAAGTAAAACTTAAAATCTTCTAAAACCTGAGAATGGTCACCATAAGAATATGAACAACCTCAAATTGAAAAAGAACATACTATTGCACATTAGGTAAGTGTTTCTATAACATGTAGAAATGAAGGATTGTGAATGACTGTAGACCAAAATAAGTTGACAATACATCCATAATGAGATGTATTCTAAGGACAAAAACAAGTGAAAGAAAATCTCGAACTTCATTCTATCATCTTATAGTTTGTATTAATGGTGTTACTGTTTTGGAGTTATTTTCTTTTTATTGTTAGGTAAAAACTAATCAGCCATAATGTTTATTTTGTTAAAAATCAAGATTTTTTTTCAGCATAAAAAAAGTGGAGGTACAATTATAGAAAATAATTTAAGTAATAGCACAATAGTGTTAGAACTGAATGAGAAAAATCAATATAAACTCACGCGTTAAGAGGAAAAAAATGAGTCTTTACTAGAACTATCCACTAAAAATGTTTTCTAACAATGGCATTCCAGGTGGAATACAATGACTATGTATGTTTAGTATACATATTATGGTTTATAATACCATATTTCCACAAAAACAACCAGGACTCCTTGGAAAAATAGCCAGTTCCATGTCTGGGTCTAGAAATGTATAAGGCAGAAGACAGGAAAACTTTCCAAGAACAATCTGCATAGGTGCTTTAAAAAAAATTTTTTTTTCATTTTGTTAGAATTTCTGTCTTACAGAGAAGTTGCAATATTATTACAAAGAATTCCTGAATGCTCTTCGTTCAGATTTCCCAGATGTTAACATTTTAGTGCATTTGTTTCATTTTTTTCTCCCTCAATATATATTCTGAGATATTTGAAAATAAATTGCAGGCATGCTAGCCATTACCATTAAATACCTTCGTACATTCTTTTATATAATCACACAATAATAATCAAAATCAGGAAATTAACACTGATATAATTCTTATCTAATATCAGATCTTATTCCAATACAGCAAATTATTCCAATAATGTCTTTTATAACAAGTGAAAATCTTGGATCATGCATTGCATTCAATTATCATGTCTTTTAAGTCTCCATTAATCTGAAATAGTTCCTCAGATCTCCTGTGTTTTATGACACTAACATTTTTGAAGCACACGGGCCAGCTATTTTGTAGAATGTCTTTCAGTTTGGATTTGTCTGACATTGTCTAACCATTAGATTAGGATTATTTGTCTTTGTCAGGAATATCACTCAAGTGTTGCTGTGTTCTCACTGCCTCACACCAGGAGATACATGATGTTGATTTGTCCCTTTACTAATGATGTTGACTTTGGCCAGTTGCTTAAAGTGGTGTGATAAAGGTTCTTTTTTGTATATTTCTTCTATATGTTTCAGTTTGCTTTGTTGGGGATTATAAAGGAGACAACTAAGTCATATTTGTTAGCAACTAAAAGTAAAAAAATCAGAAAGTATTTCAGCAGAGATTATATTTGAGAAACTATTATATCAATATACATTGGGAAATCACTTAAATGAATATAAAGGGTTGTTATTATTTTTAATAATTATTCCACTTTTAACATTTCCCAAGAAAAAAGTTATTTAATATGTGAAAGGGTAAGCCACTCAGCTTTTTTATCTGGATTTTGTCAAGTAAAACAATCAGATGAAAGTAGTATCAATCCAAAGTCAAATGCCCTAGAACTCTTGATGAAGGATGACTTCTATGTTTCTCAAAGTCTTATGATCTCAGCTCATTCACCTACACCTTAGATAAATTACCTAGAGTCTCAGAGTTTTAATTTCTTCTTCTATAAAAGAGAGAGTGGGGGGAGAGAGAGAGAGAATCCCTTAGTTTCCAGAATAGTTGGGAGGAACATATATAAAGTACAAGGCACTTAGATTAATGCATAATGCTTGGCAAGTCACTGTGAAAAAGAAGACATATTATTGTGGAAGTTGTCCCTATCCTTATGCCCTGTGGGTCCCCATAAGATAGGTAGGATAAGCATTTGATATTATCTCCATTTTAGATTTGGTAACTATCTCCAAGATGACCTAAATCAAAGTAGATGTGGGGCTGGTGCCTGCTTTGGGGTTAGTATTTTATTGTTGTTTCTTCTACATTATGGCCATGACCTTGTGTTTGTGCTTAAAGAATTCATTTCACGTTTAATGCATATACAGTTTTGCTTACACTTTTCATAGATTTCATGCAGATCAAAAAGTGATCATGCAGGGAATTCCCTGGCTGTCCAGTGGTTAGGACTTGGTGCTTTCACTGCTGTGGCCCAGGTTCAATCCCTGGTCAGGGAACTAAGATCCCACAAGCTATGCAGTGTGGCAAAAAAAAAAAAAAAAAAAAGATCATGCAAAAGATAATAATAGCCTCTATTTAATATCAATTAAATCATTTTGTTCACTTATCTCTTGTGTTGAAAAGAAAGTTCTCAATAGAATGAAAGGTGACCTGAGTATAACTGCAAAACCAAGTCATATATCAGTGTTGGAGGCAACAGCTGTAAACATTTCTCTAATCTGAATTCAGGGGCATTCTCACCAATCATGCTGGCAGAAAGCAAAGCAACATTGCTTTCACCCAGAGCAACCTTCCATCTGACTAGTAACCATAAAAACATGTGATACATTCTGCTGAAAATATATTACCTTGAAACCTCACCCAGGAAAGACCAATAAGTCTGTTTCTGTGGCATTCAGTTTTCTAATTGCAACTTAGCTTTTATCAAACTGTTTCTCAGATCTAGATCTTCAACTAATAAATACAGTTGCCAAAATGTGAAGAAAAAATTATTAGTTTTCTTTGGTTGGCCATATTCTTTGGTTTGTTGTTATATAATCCAGAAATGAAAGAGAATCAGAATACTGCTAAATAGTTAAACAACTTCAATTGCTTAATAATTTGAAAAAAGTCCAATTAGTAGGAAAAAATGCGAATAGGAGGCTCCCAAGAGAGTGTCTACTACTGGAACATTCCCCACCTCAGGGAACCCAGGAGCAGGGTAGCAAATCCACCCAAGCATAACCACCTCATTCCTATCCCCCAGATCATATTCTCCCCTTACCTACCCGCCACCTCTCCCTCCCTCCCTCTCTCCCTCTCTGCCTCTCCCTCTCCCTCTCCCTCTCCCTCTCCCTCTCTCTCTCTCTCTCTCTCTCTCTCTCTCTCTCTCTCTCTCTCTCTCTCTCTTCCCAGATGTTAACATTTTAGTGCATTTGTTTCATTTTTTTCTCCCTCAATATATATTCTGAGATATTTGAAAATAAATTGCAGGCATGCTAGCCATTACCATTAAATACCTTCGTACATTCTTTTATATAATCACACAATAATAATCAAAATCAGGAAATTAACACTGATATAATTCTTATCTAATATCAGATCTTATTCCAATACAGCAAATTATTCCAATAATGTCTTTTATAACAAGTGAAAATCTTGGATCATGCATTGCATTCAATTATCATGTCTTTTAAGTCTCCATTAATCTGAAATAGTTCCTCAGATCTCCTGTGTTTTATGACACTAACATTTTTGAAGCACACGGGCCAGCTATTTTGTAGAATGTCTTTCAGTTTGGATTTGTCTGACATTGTCTAACCATTAGATTAGGATTATTTGTCTTTGTCAGGAATATCACTCAAGTGTTGCTGTGTTCTCACTGCCTCACACCAGGAGATACATGATGTTGATTTGTCCCTTTACTAATGATGTTGACTTTGGCCAGTTGCTTAAAGTGGTGTGATAAAGGTTCTTTTTTGTATATTTCTTCTATATGTTTCAGTTTGCTTTGTTGGGGATTATAAAGGAGACAACTAAGTCATATTTGTTAGCAACTAAAAGTAAAAAAATCAGAAAGTATTTCAGCAGAGATTATATTTGAGAAACTATTATATCAATATACATTGGGAAATCACTTAAATGAATATAAAGGGTTGTTATTATTTTTAATAATTATTCCACTTTTAACATTTCCCAAGAAAAAAGTTATTTAATATGTGAAAGGGTAAGCCACTCAGCTTTTTTATCTGGATTTTGTCAAGTAAAACAATCAGATGAAAGTAGTATCAATCCAAAGTCAAATGCCCTAGAACTCTTGATGAAGGATGACTTCTATGTTTCTCAAAGTCTTATGATCTCAGCTCATTCACCTACACCTTAGATAAATTACCTAGAGTCTCAGAGTTTTAATTTCTTCTTCTATAAAAGAGAGAGTGGGGGGAGAGAGAGAGAGAATCCCTTAGTTTCCAGAATAGTTGGGAGGAACATATATAAAGTACAAGGCACTTAGATTAATGCATAATGCTTGGCAAGTCACTGTGAAAAAGAAGACATATTATTGTGGAAGTTGTCCCTATCCTTATGCCCTGTGGGTCCCCATAAGATAGGTAGGATAAGCATTTGATATTATCTCCATTTTAGATTTGGTAACTATCTCCAAGATGACCTAAATCAAAGTAGATGTGGGGCTGGTGCCTGCTTTGGGGTTAGTATTTTATTGTTGTTTCTTCTACATTATGGCCATGACCTTGTGTTTGTGCTTAAAGAATTCATTTCACGTTTAATGCATATACAGTTTTGCTTACACTTTTCATAGATTTCATGCAGATCAAAAAGTGATCATGCAGGGAATTCCCTGGCTGTCCAGTGGTTAGGACTTGGTGCTTTCACTGCTGTGGCCCAGGTTCAATCCCTGGTCAGGGAACTAAGATCCCACAAGCTATGCAGTGTGGCAAAAAAAAAAAAAAAAAAAAGATCATGCAAAAGATAATAATAGCCTCTATTTAATATCAATTAAATCATTTTGTTCACTTATCTCTTGTGTTGAAAAGAAAGTTCTCAATAGAATGAAAGGTGACCTGAGTATAACTGCAAAACCAAGTCATATATCAGTGTTGGAGGCAACAGCTGTAAACATTTCTCTAATCTGAATTCAGGGGCATTCTCACCAATCATGCTGGCAGAAAGCAAAGCAACATTGCTTTCACCCAGAGCAACCTTCCATCTGACTAGTAACCATAAAAACATGTGATACATTCTGCTGAAAATATATTACCTTGAAACCTCACCCAGGAAAGACCAATAAGTCTGTTTCTGTGGCATTCAGTTTTCTAATTGCAACTTAGCTTTTATCAAACTGTTTCTCAGATCTAGATCTTCAACTAATAAATACAGTTGCCAAAATGTGAAGAAAAAATTATTAGTTTTCTTTGGTTGGCCATATTCTTTGGTTTGTTGTTATATAATCCAGAAATGAAAGAGAATCAGAATACTGCTAAATAGTTAAACAACTTCAATTGCTTAATAATTTGAAAAAAGTCCAATTAGTAGGAAAAAATGCGAATAGGAGGCTCCCAAGAGAGTGTCTACTACTGGAACATTCCCCACCTCAGGGAACCCAGGAGCAGGGTAGCAAATCCACCCAAGCATAACCACCTCATTCCTATCCCCCAGATCATATTCTCCCCTTACCTACCCGCCACCTCTCCCTCCCTCCCTCTCTCCCTCTCTGCCTCTCCCTCTCCCTCTCCCTCTCCCTCTCCCTCTCTCTCTCTCTCTCTCTCTCTCTCTCTCTCTCTCTCTTCTTTCTGTTTCCTGACTCATACCTTTTCTGTGAAAACAATCTAACATTAATTTAAAAAGTAAAGGCTGGATGCTGAGAATCTTAAAACAACTTTTGAGAGAAAACCTCTTTGGTCTTCTTCTTATATGTAAATGCAGATAATATTGTGATGGTTTTTTTCTTCTTTACCAAATTGTAAAATGGGTAAATTTTGTTTCATTTCCTCCCTCTCAAAAATATATTTTCCATTTGACCTTGATGATTATGGGTATTCAGGTTGTGTAGATGTTTTTAGTCAATTGTGAAAGCACTCAGACAAACCCATTCCAGATCCAGGAAGCCTAGAGAGTTCCAAATGAGATGACTAAGATGAATCCAAAGAAATCTACACTGAGACACATTATAATTAAATTGTCAAAAGTTAAAGACAAGGAGAGAATCTTAAAAGCAGCAAGAGAAAGACAGCTCGTATATAAAAGGGAATCAAGTTTTTTAGCAGAAACTTTGCAGGCCAGAAGGAAGTGGCACACTATATTCAGAGTGTTGAAAAAAAGAAACTGCCAACCAAGAATACTATAATCAGCAAAATGTTTTTCATGCTTTTTTCAAAAATGCAGAAGAGATAGACTTTCCCAGGTAAACAAAAGCTGAGGAAGTTCATAACCATTAGACCTGCCTTACAAGAAATACTAAAGGGAGTTCTTCAAATTGAAATAAAAAGATGTTAAACAGCAACATGATAGCATAAGAAAGTATAAAATTTTTGATAAAGATAAATATATGGATAAATACAGAATATTGTAATGATGGGGGGAAAGTCACTTCTAATTCAGCATAAAAGTTAAAAGACAAAAGTATTAAAAATAATTATAACTTTAAAGATGTTAATGGGTACCCAGTACAAATAGATATAAATTGTGACATCATAACAAAGTGCATGTGGTAGAGGGAGAAGTAAAAGTGTAGAATTTTTATATGTGATTGAAAATAAGTTCTCATCAGCTTAAAATAGACTTATAACTATAGGAAAATTTATGTAAGCCCTATGGTAACTACAAAGAAAATACCTATAGAAGTTACACAAGAGAAAAAGAGAAAGAAATCAAAGCATATTAATATAAAAAATAAATGAAACATGAAGACAGCAAGAGAAAAAAAGAGATGAATGAAGTACAATACAAACAGAAAACAGCAAAATGGCGATATTAAATCCTTCCCTAACAATAATTACATTAAATGTAAGTGAATTAAACTCCCTAATCAAAAGACACAGAGTGGCTGAATGGATTTAAAAAACAAGGTCCAACTATGTACTATCAACAAGGAACTCACTTTGTTGTTTTTTTTTGCGGTACGCGGCCCTCTCACTGTTGTGGCCTCTCCCGTTGTGGAGCACAGGCTCCGGACGCGCAGGCCCAGTGTCCATGGCTCACGGGCCCAGCTGCTCCGCGGCATGTGGGATCCTCCTGGACCGGGGCACGAACCCGTGTCCCCTGCATCGGCAGGCGGACTCCCAACAACTGCACCACCAGGGAAGCCCCCAAGGAACTCACTTTGGATTGAAAGACACACATAGACTGAAAGTTAAGAGTTGCGAAAAGATAGTCCATGAAAATTGTAACCAGAAAACAGCATGAGTGGCTATACTTTTATCAGACAAAATAGACACTAAGTCAAAAACTGTCACGAGACAAATAAGGATGTTATATAATGATAAAAGATCAATTCAACAGGAAGACACAACAATGATAAATATATATCCATTCAACATCAGAGCACCTATATATATATGAAGCAAACATTGACAGAACTAGAGAAGAAACAGACAGCAATACAATAATATTAGGAGATTCAGTACCTCACTTTTAATAATGGCTAGAACAGCTAGACAGAAAATCAACAAAGAAACAGTGGACTTGAAGAACACTACAGATCAAATAGACTTAACAGATGGATATAGAACATCCCACCCAACAGAAGCAGCATATGCATTCTTCTCAAGTGTTCACAAAACATTCTCAAGAATAAATCCCATATTAGTCACAAAACAAGCAGAAAACTTATCTGATTCCACAGGTTCACAGCTGGAGAGGAATTTTGCTTCAGAATGAATCACACCTCCTCTCACCCATACTTGATTTAGATATTTAGATGAGATTTGGGACTTAGAGTTGATGCTTAGAATCAAGACTTTGGGGATATTGGGACTTGGGGGGGTGAGGGTGAATGTATTTTGCATGTAAAAGAACATGAATTGAAGGAGACAGGATATTATGAGCTGGATTGTGTGCCCCCCAAACTCATATGTTGAAGTCCTAACACCTAGTGCCTCAGAATGTAACTGTATTTGGAGATAGGGCTTTTAAAGATTAAGTTAAAATGAGGCCATCAGACTGTGCCCTAATTCAATCTGACTGATGTCCCTATGAGAAGAGAAAATTTAGACGCACAGAGACACCAGAGATTTGTATGCACAGAGGAAAGACCATGTGAGGACATAGCAAAAAGGCGGCCATCTGCAAACCCAGGAGAGAAGCCTCAGAAAAAAATCAAACCTGCCAACATCTTGATCTTTGAGTTCTAGTCTCCAGAACTGTGAGAAAATAAATTTCTATTGTTTAAGCCACCCAGTCCATGGTGTTTTGTTAAGGTAGCCCTGGTGGACTAATACAGGAGTCCACTGTTGACCACTGTCTCACCAGTTGACCTTAGCAGGACCCTCCTGCTCTCCGGGCTCTGGATTCCACATCTGAAAATGACAGTTCAGATTAGATGGTATATGAAGGTCCCATATGTTTTTACGGTCAACCATTCCAGAATTATCATTGATTTTGATCTGACAGATTTTACTGCCAGAGGATAATCACTAGAACAGGTGTGCTTTTGTTTTTTAACTTCCCATTGTTCCTCATCTCTAAAAGCTGGGAGGTTGGAATTAGGCACAGGTGTCGGAAATTCCTCAGCATCTGTACTAGTTTTCCAGGGCTGCTACGACAGAGTATCACAAAGTAGGTAGCAAAAACAACAGAAATATTTTGTCTCACAGTTCTGGAGGCTGGATGTCTGAGGTGTCAGCAGGGTTGGCTCCTTCTGAGAGCTGTGAGAAAGAATCTGCTGCTGCCTCGCCCCTAGCTTCTGGTGTTTTGCTGGCCATCTTTGGCATTCCTTGGTGTACAGAAGCATCATCCCGATCTCTGGTCTCTGCCTTTGTCTTCGTATGGCACTCTTCTGTGTGCGTGTCTGTGACCAAATGCCCTGAGCACTAGTCATATTGGATTAGGGCCCACTCTAGTGACCTTATATTAACTTAATTACCTCTGTAGAGACCCTATCTCCAAATAAGGTCACATTCTGAGGTGCTGGGTATTAGGACTCCCCCATAGGAATTTGCGGGGGACACAATTCAACCCAAAAATAACAGCATCCCTAAAGGCTCACCTCCCACCTTCCAAAGAAACGATCACAGAAATCTTCCAGGCCAGCCTCCTGTCATAGTTCGTCTCACACCCACATGCTCATCCTGAGTTCTCTTGCCTGCTGCTTTGTGTCTATTACCTGGAAGCTCCAGAGCTGACAACAAAACAACTTAGAGAATCTCTTTGGTAATCACCTTCACCTTCCATTGGAGGTTACAACAGTGTAGGTGCATATTTTCCCAGCCTCCCTTAGATCCATATTCTCAAGCCCATGGACACACCCATTTTCAAAAACCCATGCGGGCCAAAAATCCCCACCTGAGTCAAAAACCTAGTTCCCATCCCCCAACCCTACAGTCGTCTGAGAGTGGAGTGTGAACAAAAAAACTCGCAGATCCAGAGATGGTAGATTAAAAATGATCTCTAAAACAATAAGCAGTAGAAGAAAAAAGGCAATAGGGCAAGGAGTACCACCCCAATTTGTAAAAACATTTATTTTGCCACACCCCATCTCCTTCCTAGCAGACTGCTTTCATGTTCTCAGAACTTGGATGTGGAGAGTTCTGCAGGTCAACAGCAGCCTCCCTGCTTTCGTACACAGTAAGACTTGTCACCCAGGACTAGGCAAGAAGACCAATTCACATGCTCTCAACCCTTTGGAAACCCTGGTTTAAGAATTAATTCACTCCACTGGGAAAGCACAATTATCATTTGTCACTTAAGGATGTTGGCATGCTGAAGGAGAGTAATTAAATAACATATGTTAAAAAGATGATTCCTTAAAAAAAATTGATCCCTACAGAAATGTTCCTTGAGCCTAGACATACAAAACACAATTAAAAATGGCGTTTTCCACAGCCAGCACTGAGGTTGCCATGGTAAGAATAATTTTTTAGAGCTACCTAGGGAAAAAAAAAAATCAGAAACATGTACAGTTTGTTATGTTCTAAACACTAGCATAGAGATATTTTTCTAAAAAGGCGAATTTAATGGAAGATAAAACTTTCTATTCTAGAAACTTTCTATTCTATTCTAGACCATGATTCCCCACAAAGCTTCCTATTTCAAGGAGAACTGTAAACATATTTGAATGCTGCATTGTATGAAATGTCAGTAAGGGAGCAGCTAGGTTCCTTGAGTATGTCCTGAGGTGCTGGAGAAAACACCACCTCCCTTTCAGGGTTGTTCCAGACACGTGCAGTCATCGGCTGTCTCCTTTTCCCCTGTAACGTGTTATCTCTATTTTATGCTGCGCCGAGCTGGTCTCACAGTTTAATGCCTCTCAACTCTTTGAAATTGCTAGAGAATTCACTTATACAAAAGTATGTAGACTTTCTGAAAATGTCAAAGGGTAAATGAAGAAGACAGTTTCGCATTGCACAACTCCCCTCTCTCCCCATCTCAATTTTTTAAAAAAAATCTCTATTTGGTATGTGTTTCTCTAATGTTTCTTCTTTGGCTGTTTTAGCCACTGAAAACGGGCTACCTACACACACTGCTCACTGGCCCAGGCTTACCATCCACACTTTCTGTTTCTCCTGAATCCCTCACCATTGTCCCTCCTACCTCCTATTTTGCTGAAGAAGTCAGTCTGTCTTTACTCCTAAATCCAAAGTTGCACAATCCAAACCATTACGAGATTCAGGAAAAGTCCTCTGTTACATAAGGATATAAACACCCCGTGTTAGGGACTATGCCCATTCCTCAGCCCATGGTAGGCCCTCAAAAGCCTAGGGTTAGTATAACTCTCCTCCTGTCCTTGAAATTCAGCCTCTTCTCACTTCTTCAGCTGTTTTCCTCCCCTACAATATTCCCTGCAGCTCCTGGCATGAAAGACTCCTAAAAGCTTAAAGCTGAAAAAGACTTCAGAAGCAAATTTCACACTCTCACTTGACAGAGAAGATCACTAAAACCCAGAGAAGGAAGGAGACTTACTTGCCCAGGTCACAGGGGAATGATAGTGACAGAACTGTGATTATAGCCCAGATCTCCAGGTTCCTCACATCTCCCAACACTCTTTCCACAGCATCAGTGACATTCAAAATATTTTTGACCACAACCTGCAGTCACAAATACATTTTACATTAGGTCCCTGAATATCCATATGTGTGTAAATATATGATGTAAGATGCTTAGCCTTACTACATGTGATGCATGTCGATATTTTCTATTTTGTTCTATTGAATCTCACATTTTACATTTTTGTCTTTTCTTTCTCTTTTTTAAAAACGTCTAGTATAACTGCTTTACAATGGTGTGTTAGTTTCTGCTGTATAACAAAGTGAATCAGCTATACATATACATATATCCCCATATCCCCTCCCTCTTGCGTCTCCATCCCACCCTCCCTATCCCACCCCTCTACGTGGTCACAAAGCACCCAGCTGATCTCCCTGTGCTATGCGGCTGCTTCCCACTAGCTATCTATTTTACATTTAGTAGTGTATATATGTCATTGCTACTCTCTCACTTCGTCCCAGCTTACCCTTCCCCCTCCCCATGTCCTCAAGTCCATTCTCTATGTCTGCATC
>NC_041214.2:65842233-65843140 GCF_002837175.3 Physeter macrocephalus | reverse complement strand
TGCAAACAGTGACAGCTTTACTTCATCTTTTCTGATTTGGATTCCTTTTAATCTTTTTCTTCTCTGATTGCTGTGGCTAAAACTTCCAAAACTATGTTGAATAATAGCGGTGAGAGTAGGCAACCTTGTCTTTTTCCTGATCTTAGTGGAAATGGTTTCACTTTTTCACCATTGAGAACAATGTTGGCTGTGAGTTTGTCATATATGGCTTTTATTATGTTAAGGTTAAGTTCCCTCTATGCCTACTTTCTGGAGGGTTTTTATTATAAATGGGTATTGAATTTTGTTGAAAGATTTTTCTGCATCTATTGATATGATCATATGGTTTTTCTCCTTCAGTTTTTTAATGTAGTGTATCACATTGAACAATTTGTGCATATTGAAGAATACTTGCATTCCTGTGATGAACCCCACTTGATCATGGTGTATGATCCTTTTAGCCTCAATTTCAGTTCTTGTGCTTGGTCTGTTTATATTTTCTTTTTCTTCCTGGTTCAGTCTCAGAAGGTTGTGCTTTTCTAAGAATTTGTCCATTTCTTCCAAGTTGTCCATTTTATTGGCATAGAGTTGCTTGTAGTAATCTCTCACGATCCTTTGTATTTCTGCAGTGTCTGTTGTCACTACTCCTTTTTCATTTCTAATTCCACTGATTTGAGTCTTTTCCCTTTTTTTTCTTGATGAGTCTGGCTAATGGTTTATCAATTTTGTTTATCTTCTTAAAGAACCAACTTTTACTTTTATTGATCTTTGCTATTGTTTTCTTTGTTTCTATTTCATTTATTTCTGCTCTGATCTTTATGATTTCTCTCCCTCTACTAACTTTGGGTTTTGTTTGTTCTTCTTTCTGTAGTTCCTTCAGGTGTAAGTTTAGGTTGTTTGTTTGAGATGTTTGTTGTTTCTTGAGGTA
>NC_041214.2:65840909-65841413 GCF_002837175.3 Physeter macrocephalus | reverse complement strand
TTTTAGTATTTATCTTTGCTGTCATTTCCTTCATTTCTTTTTCATTTATTTCTGATCTGATCTTTATGATTTCTTTCCTTCTGCCACTTTGGGGTTTTTTTTTGTTCTCTCTCTAATTGCTTTAAGCGTAAGGTTAGATTGTTTATTTGAGATGTTTCTTGTTTCTTGAGGTAGGATTGTATTGCTATAAACTTCCCTCTTAGAACTGCTTTTGCTGCATCTCATAGGTTTTGGGTCATTGTGTTTTCACTGTCATTTGTTTCTAGGTATTTTTTGATTTCCTCCTTGATTTCTTCAGTGATTTCTTGGTTATTTAGAAGCGTATTCTTTAGCCTCCATGTGTTTGTATTTTTTACAGATTTTTTTCCTGTAATTGATATCTAGTCTCATAGTGTTGTGGTCGGAAAAGGTACTTGATACAATTTTAATTTTCTTAAATTTACCAAGGCTTGATTTTTGACCCAAGATATGATCTATCCTGGAGAATGTTCCATGAGCACTTGA
>NC_041214.2:65840307-65840867 GCF_002837175.3 Physeter macrocephalus | reverse complement strand
GTTTCTGCTGAGAGGTCAGCTGTTAACCTTATGGGGATTCCCTTGTATGTTATTTGTTGCTTTTCCCTTGCTGCTTTTAATACTTTTTCTTTGTATTTAATTTTTGATAGTTTGATTAATATGCATCCTTGGATTTATCCTATATGGGACTCTCTGTGCTTCCTGGAGTTGATTGACTGTTTCCTTTCCTATATTAGGGAAGTTTTCAACTATAATCTCTTCAAATATTTTCTCAGTCCCTTTCTTTTTCTCTTCTTCTTCTGGGACCCCTATAATTCAATGTTTGTGCGTTTAATGTTGTCCCAGAGGTCTCTGAGAGTGTTCTCAATTCTTTTCATTCTTTTTTCTTTATTCTGTTCTGCAGTAGTTATTTCCACTATTTTATCTTCCATGTTACTTATCCATTCTTCTGCCTCAGTTTTTCTGCTATTGATTCCTTCTAGAGAATTTTAAATTTCATTTATTGTTTTGTTCATCCTTGTTTGTTTACTCTTTAATTCTTCTAGGTCTTTGTTAAAAGTTTCTTGAATTTTCTCCATTCTATTTCCAAGATTTTGGAT
>NC_041214.2:65809063-65840297 GCF_002837175.3 Physeter macrocephalus | reverse complement strand
CACTACAATTTGAATGTTGGTGCGTTTAATGTTGTCCCAGAGGTCTCTGAGAGTGTTCTCAATTCTTTTCATTCTTTTTTCTTTATTCTGCTCTGCAGTAGTTATTTCCACTATTTTATCTTCCATGTTACTTATCCATTCTTCTGCCTCAGTTTTTCTGCTATTGATTCCTTCTAGAGAATTTTAAATTTCATTTATTGTTTTGTTCATCCTTGTTTGTTTACTCTTTAATTCTTCTAGGTCTTTGTTAAAAGTTTCTTGAATTTTCTCCATTCTATTTCCAAGATTTTGGATCATCTTTACTATCATTACTCTGAATTCGTTTTCAGTACACTGCCTACTTCGTCTTCATTTGTTTGGTCTGGTGGGTTTTTACCTTGCTCCTTCACCTGCTGTGTATTTCTCTTTCTTCTCATTTTGCTTAAGTTACTGTGTTTGGTGTCTCCTTTTCACAGGCTGCAGGTTCATAGTCCCCATTGTTTTTGGTGTCTGTCCGCAGTGGGTAAAGTTGGTTCAGTGGGTTGTGTAAGCTTCCTGGTGGAGGAGACTGGTGCCTGTGTTCTGATGGATGAGGCTGGATCTTGTCTTTCTGGGGCAGTTCTACATCCAGTGGTGTGTTTTGGGGTGTCTGTGACCTTATTATGATTTTAGGCAGCCTCTCTGTTAATGGGTGGGGTTGTATTCCTGTCTTGCTAGTTGTTTGGCATGGGATATCCAGCACTTTAGCTTGCTGGTCATTGAGTGGACCTGGGTCTTAGTGTTGAGATAGAGATCTCTGGGAGAGCTCTCGCTGATTGATATTACAAGGTGCCAGGAGGTCTCTGTTGGACCAATGTCCTGGACTCAGCTCTCCCACCTCAGAGGCTCAGGCCTGACACCCGGTCAGAGCACCAAGACCCTGTCAGCCACACAGCAGATGAGTGGTGTATTACCGAGGATATTAAAGCACAGGAACAAACAGCCAGATGAAGAGATTCATAGCGTGAGGTTGAGAAACTTCAGTCCTCTTGGAGTTTGGAGCCCAGCATGGTGGCATGTGGAGGCATTCTGCTTCACCAACCTGGAAGCTCTCTGAAATCCCTCCTTTTGGATTTTAATGGTCGAATCTCACTTTTTTTTTTTTTTTTTTTGCGGTACGTGGGCCTCTCACTGTCATGGCCTCTCCCGTTGCAGAGCACAGGCTCCGGACGCGCAGGCTCAATGGTCATGGCTCACGGGCCTAGCCGCTCCGCAGCATGTGGGATCTTCCCAGATCTGGGCACGAACCCATGTCCCCTGCATCGGCAGGCAGACTCTCAACCACTGCGCCACCAGGGAAGCCCTCAGTAACTTCTTAATAGTCCCTGATCAATAAGTATCCAGACAACCAGACCCCCAACCACTGCACCACCAGGGAAGCCCGAATCTCACTTTTAAAAATGTTGATCCTAACTCTCCAACTTGATTTCAGGCTCCAGTAGTGGTAGTAACAAAGAGATTGAAAAGTGCTGTACTAAACCCACGACCAATGTCATTTGAAGTGAGGGAAGTTTCCATATAAAAGTTAAGGCTTGTGTTGGAACTCAATATATGGACTGAATAAGTCGAGATGAGCAGATGAGATAGAACAAGGATGAGGAAATGTGGTGGCTAAGTAGTACATATGTAAATATCTCCTTAGATAAAACAATTTGAAGAAATGAAGAGAATAACTTAGGAAGCAGCATGTAGTAAATTCTAGTAACAAGTCTATCAATGACAATTAATAAAAGATGGAGGGAATAGTTAGTTCAAAAATAAAACAATTTTATACTATAGAGAAAATCTTAGTTGTAAAAACTATGTACAACTGTATACAAATGAGATGAGTTACGACCATAGGATTTCATGTAATTCACAAGCTTGTTATAGATTTAAAGCATGGAGCACTGCTTTACTGTCTTCACTGACCTTGCCTGCAAAAGCAGCCTCCATCTTCCTCTTTTCCTCCCTATTCTAGATGAAGCCAAGGTTTCTCTCAGCTGCCTATAGCTCTTTGGATTAGGGTTCTTTAATGACAAGGTCTCAGGAGGATATTTCTTGGTTCAGAACTCTCTCTCTAGACATGTTTATCCCAGCACATGACTGCTGGACACTTCCCACAGAAACGCCCAGCCAAGCTTTACTCTTAGCTCTGCACCCTCAGCCTCCAACTCCTCCTCCTGTACAGAGCCTCCAATCTGCATCTTCTTTCCTTCCCCATCTCTAAATATGTTCCTCTATTGTTCTTGATGGTTCCCAATGGGCTGCATACACACCCTACTCCTCTTTTAATCCACTCATGTAACCCCTCTTGACTTTTAAGCTCCCAGAATTCATTAAAGGACTATGTTCCTTCACAGCTCACTACCCCATTCTAGATCCCTTGCATCGACTGCTTAGTTCAGACTCCATTTTGGCCCATCTTCCTACCCCAACCCTCATTAGGAGGCCCCTGGAAGGCCCAAAGCTCACATCTGCAAGCTCAGATTTAAAACTCATTTGACTGCCTCAACCTGTCTTTGGATATTCCAGCATTAATCCTGCCCTTAAAATGGTATTAGACACTCTACAACTTAACTCTGCCCAAGACCTTTCTCCATCCTGATTAGAATTTAAGCCCCTTGGGCTTCCCTGGTGGCGCAGTGGTTGAGAGTCCGCCTGCCGATGCAGGGGACACGGGTTCGTGCCCCGCTCCTGGAAGATCCCACGTGCCACGGAGTGGCTGGGCCCGTGAGCCATGACTGTTGAGCCTGCGCGTCCGTAGCCTGTGCTCCGCAACGGGAGAGGCCATGACAGTGAGAGGCCCACGTACCGCAAAAAAAAAAAAAAAAGAATTTAAGCGCCTTATAGAAGCAAGACAGAAGTCCTAAACTAAGGGCTGGGATATGAGGAAGCTCTGGTTTTGATAGCTTTTCTCTTTATTGACAGACAAAGTCAATTCTGGTCTAACTGTTTAGCCAGAGTTTCCTTCCTCCCTCCTTCTCACTATGCTCCAGGTGCATCCTTCCCAGAGCTTTGAGCTCCATGGAGGAAAACCTTCTGACATAGATGAAGGGGAAGTTGCTGCTGGTGGGGGGGGTGGGGGGCATGGAGTGGGAACAAGTCAGAGACTTACTGGTGTCCAGGGGGCCCATAGAAGGACCTTTTCATGTCTTTCTGGGGACAGTGGCATAGAGATCCTTGCAGAAGCAAAGCTAGGAGTTCTCAGAATGAAAGAATCCTAGAACCAGAATCAGAAGTAGAGAAAGAGCAGAGGGGACCACAGAACAAAAGCCCTAAGACTCTATAGCAGCCAGGTGGGAAAAATTCTGAACCCATTTGTCTTTCCTTCATATGACTTCCTTCTAATCGCACCCCATGACTCCAGCTGAAATTAATTGTTGAATTTCTGCAACATTGCCTCTGTACTAAACCACTTCTTTCACTTAAATTTTAATTACAGATATTTAGGTTTATATCTCAATGCCTATATATGTCCCTATGGCCATCAGGGCCTGGCCCCATGCTATATACATAGCAGGGATGTAATCAGTGACTGTCGAATTGCAGCTATGACCCCATACGCATCCTGGGTTGGTGCTACACTCTACTCAGCGTCTCTGACATAGCCTAACCCACATTTCCCTAGATAATGCTCTTTCCAAGATGAAAGGAACCAAATTTCCCAAATAAGATTGATCAGTGGTCTCTTTCTGGACATTTTCCATGATACATAACTCAAGGAATATTCTACCAAACCCAGAAATGTGATCACTCTGACTTTTAGGAAACTTTACAGCATCATAAGTTTGTTAGGTAATGAGGTGAAAAGAGAATGTCGGATAACTATGATATTAAATTGAATTTATACAGCTACCTAGACTATGCAAATGTTATTTCTAAGTGTGCTTGCTTTACATTCTTCAATAGATAATGCCAATGCATTTGGTATACTATTTAGTGCTTACTATTTTTCTTATGAGTTTTTATTTCTCAAGCATATTTATAATAACTATTTGAAAGTCCTTATATATTAATTTAATTTCACTATTATTATTTTTAATTTTAGATTTTTCTCCTCCTCATAGCTTATATTTTCCATCTTCGCATGTCTAGTAAATCTTTTATTGTATGTTAGATATTGTCAGTAATATTGTTGAGGGGGTCAACTTTGTTTTTCCCTTTAAAGAGTTATTTTGTTCTTGTGAGCACTTAGTATTCCTGCAGATCAGCCTGAATTTTTTGAGATTGTTTTTAAGCTTTGTTATGGAGGATCCTGAGTTGCATTTACTGTAGAGCTCGATTAGCCCTATTCCTAGGGCATCACATTTCTAGGGTCTCCACTGAATGCCCAGAGGGTACAGATGTCCCTTCATTCAGGGTAGTTGGAACAGAGACATTTTCCAGCCCTCTGGAAACTCTAGTAGCTGTTTAGCTCACAGTTCCCTGGTAGTTTTTCTTTCCTCAGTAGTTCTTCTTTGTCTAGCCTCATGAAGTTGCATCCAGGGAATGAGCCGATTAATAGTAGGCAGAAGGGACCACTGTGTAGGTTTTTCCATGCAGCTCCCTTCTCCCTGGTACTCAGCTCAGGAAGATGGCCATGCTGTGCTTGGGTTCTTCCTCCTTGTGCCACAGTCTCAAAAGTGCCTCCAGGCAGAAAGCCGGGTGATCACCAAGCTCACCTTGTTTGTTCCCCTTCTTTCAGGGATCACTACAACTGCCTGTTGTTCAACATCTGAAAACAGTCATGCATACATACATCCAGTTGTTTAATGGTGGGAAGACTAGTCCATGTCAAATTACCCCATTGTGGTTGGAATAGAAAGTTATGTTAATTTAAATCTACACTCAATCTGAATTAAGAATACACTCCTGGGATTTATAGTAACGTTTAAAAACCTACGACAGTTGGGTGGGATGGGGGCGGGAGAGAGGTCCAAGAGGGAGGGAATGTGTGTATGCGTATGGCTGATTCACTTTGCCATGAGGCAGAAACTAACACAACGTTGTAAAGCAACTATACTCCAATAAATAAATAAATAAATAAATAAATAAATAAATACTAAAAAAAAAAACTTACGACAAGTTCTTCTGCTATCTCTCTTTTAGATCAAAAAATAAGGCCCGGTTAAGTTGCCTAATTAACTTGTAGAAATAAATTTTTCTTTGGTGGAACAAGTGGTGGTCAAGATGTTCAGGCTCTCTGGGGATTTAGTACCTGCATTTCTGTGCCAGCCTGAACAAGGTCTAAATATTAATGAGGACAGTAGTCCTCACCCTTTGTAATGGCCCCTAAGGTTTAGGATCCCAACGTACTCCTTGTTCAGTAGGTTTCCCTAAGGATTATTGTTACTTGGCTCTCACTAGGAAGTTAGGCTGAATTCTGTTGCTAGAATTTATTGCTTTTACCTAAAGTGAGCATTTTATGAAAGATGTGGGTTGGGCACATGATACAACAGAGTTTGGACTTCATCATAATAACAAGGGCAGGTGCTATGACCATAGCTGATAAGTGTTTGTTTGTGTAGCAGAATGCTAACTGACCCTTGACTTCATCATTACCTGGAAGCCAGGTTATGAGAGGAGAAGAGTTCTAGCTCTTAACTCCTTCTAAATATTGGAGGTTCCCCAAAAGAATCTGATTTCTATAAGCAACCAAATATGCTTAAATCACTGCCATAATAAGCTACCATTACTGACAAGAGCATATTGTATTTCTCACTGTGATGAGAAAAAAACAAATTAATGGCTAGTGATGTAGAAGGCAAAGGAATACTGAGATACTGAGAGCAAACTTTGTTTACTATGTTCAGTTACTACAGTGCTTTATGTATTGTTTCCCCTTTGTTTACTATGTTCAGTTACTACAGTGCTTTATGTATTTCAACTAATTTAGTTTTCACAATAATCCAACAAGGGGGTTATTTATTATTACTACTACCATTTTATAGAGAAACTGAGACACAGAGAGGTTAGGTAAATTGATTAGGTCACACAGCCAATGAATGGCCCTGCTGGTATGCAAACCCAGGCAGCCTGGCTCTGAAGTTGGTGCTATTATTAGTTGCTGAGTACAGAAATTAGTAGTTAAAATGGCACTCATTTATGTTATAATACCAGTCCACATGAACTACTTAGTAAATCACTTGTGTTTTTCTCAATTCCTTGTTTTATAAAACCGTAGGAAAAAACTTCCTTCATTATCATTGAAATAGGAATTCTGAAATCTTGGGTGGATCCAGCAGTTTATCTGGAGGGCCCTAGCAAGAACTATCTTGTTTCAGTCTTGCCACATGAAGTAACTTGCCAAATGACGAAGTAACTAAATTTATGCTTTGAGGGATCACATGTATTGAAACAAGTATGGACTTATTCATATTTGTAATCATTTATCCTGATGTTTTGACATGTTTTTACTGTCTCCAGTGAATTATGGAATTTAGTCCAAATAGATTTCTCAACAACTGGATCTGAACATAAGTACTCAGGGGAATACCAAGATCTTTCTCTAATTCACCCCTCATATCCCAAAATGAAGCACTATTAGAGACTCATTGCTCTTTTTTTTTTTGATTAATTTTATTGGAGTATAGTTGTTTTACAGTGTTGTGTTAGTTTCTACTGTACAGCAAAATGAATCAGCTATATGTATACATATATCCCCTCTGTTTTGGATTTCCTTCCCATTTAGGTCACCACAGAGCACTGAGTAGAGTTCCCTGTGTTATACAGTAGGTTCTCATTAGTTATCTATTTTATACATAGTATCAATAGTGTATATATGTCAATCCCAGTCTCCCAATTCCTCCCACCTCCCCCTTCCCCCTTGGTATCCATACATTTGTTCTCTATGTCTGTGTCTCTATTTCTGCTTTGCAAATAAGATCATCTATACCATTTTTCTAGATTCCACATATATGCATTAATATACGATATTCGTTATTCTCTTTCTGACTTATTTCACTCTTCTTTTTATCTTCTTATTTTTCTATTTCTCTTCTGTGATATAGAGTAAGTCTGCAGTGGCACCAACCTATTCTTTTCTTCTTTAACACTTTTTTAAAAAAGTTAATTAATTTATTTTTGGCTGTGTTGGGTATTTGTTGCTGCACAAGGGCTTTCTCTGGTTGCTGCAAGCAGGGGCTGCTCTTCGTTGCAGCGCGCAGGCTCAGCAGTGTGGCCTGTGGGCTCTAGAGCTCAGGATCAGTAGTTATGGCGCACGGGCTTAGCTGCTCCGCAGCATGTGGGATCTTCCCCGACCAGGGCTCAAACCCGTATCACCTGCATTGGCAGGCAAAGTCTTAACCACTGCACCACCAGGGAAGTCCCAGCCCCAACCTATTCTTTCTTTAGCCTTCCCTGCCCTGCCCCATGTACTGCTCTCTCATTGGCCTTGACTACTCAGCCATTATGCACCAGCTCCATGCCCTTCCCCCAACCTAATGAGAATTTTACATCTCGGGGAAGAAGGCTGTCCTTTTGAAAACTTTTCCTCTGTTAAAGATATTTCAGCCATTTCGGAAGCACAGGGAATGCTTTTTTCTGAAGGCACATCTCCCCTCTCTGAATTAACTGTCTAAACTGAAAGTCAACCTTGATTTAAGGGTGGACAATAAATTGTTTTACATCCATGATGGTCTGCCTAGTTGCAGATGAAAATGGACCGATGACGAGAGTTTTGGAAAGCTGTGAGGGAAAGCAGATGCAGAGCTAAAATGGCATGGAAATATACTGCCATATTTTTTTATTGATGTGTATGTTTGTAGTATTTAGCGTATGTTTATGATGGCAAAAACAATACATAATTACCACAGCTATTTGGAAAACAAAGTCACAAAGGTGAATGTAAAATAATCCATAGTTCCACAGCCAGAGATAATACATGTTAATCATGTCCATTCATAGATGTATATCAATCCAGTCACTAAAAGGACATGTCCTGTTCACAGTTTTGTTACGATTTTTTTCTCTAATCAGTATGTTGTGATGTTTTTCACATCATTAAGTGTTCTTTTACTACATGATTCTTTATTGATATATCTGGTCTAAAATCAGATCTAACATAGTATCTTTAATATATATTTAAGTTGAACTACATAAAATTGCCATTTTTGCAAGTCATAATAGTTGAATATCATCAACTTTATGTGTTTCAACCTAATATTTTACTCTTCCTGTATTCCTAGGTTATTTCCAATTTTTTATTTAATAAATATTGATGCAATGGATATTTTGCAGATAAATCTTTTGCAAAACTATGACTGTTTTCTTAGGATAAAGTCCTAGTAATGAAATTGCTAGATCAAGATGGATGAACATCTTTTGGCCTTTGATAGGTGTTGCCAACTTTTCCTCTGGTTAGTGCTGATTTTGTAATTTCTTTGGCATTCTCACTGCTTTTTTTGTTTAAGCTATTATGTTATTGTGTTCAGCTAATCCTCATACTAATACTGTGAAATCATGTGACTATTAGTCACCTTCCCAGCATAGTCTTCTGGTTTAAATTTTAGGAAACAATATTTTTGCGTGTCCAGAACCTTTGTAATTACTCAGTTAATGTAGGTGTGAGGATTTTTTGCTCAAATCCAGTCACTTGGCTGTTTAGTTCATGAGAGCCTAGTTAAAGAACTGGAAAACTTCCCTACCTTCCCTTCAGGTCACTTCCTGTAGACTGTATTACTGGGTATGATTCTAAGCACAGTGTCCAATGCTTAATTTATGGTTATCAGGTTAACCTGCACTGGAAGATGCAGAAGCCATACTTTTGGCTTGTTTCTTGGATGTCTTAAATGCAGAGTAATGATACAGTGAAGGAGGGCTGAGCAGGACATGGTGTGAGGACATGTGTGCACATATATATGTGTATGAGTGTATATTAGGGAATCCTGAAGTTCATTCTTCTATGGGTAACAATTGTTTGGGTATAAAGGAAAGATGTTATTTTCTCTAAAGTACCAAGTTCTAAAAAAATTTTTTTGAAGTGTGAACCTGCCATAGTTGGTCAAAAGCTTGGGTGATGAAACCTGTGTCTAAAAGGTTCTTGCTTTAAAATTTCATGGCAGTTTGGAAATTATAGTAAGAGACTTAAGGGACATGGTTGTACTTGACTTGAAAAATGTTATAAAAAGCATTCTTACTGTGTGGACATCCAGACAATTTAGAATCAGCATCTTTGTAAAGAAAGGAAATCAAAAGCAATTTCTCTTCCATATGTTGTCTGGGTTAGTGGTACTTTAGTTGCCACTTGCGGAGATTTCTGAAATCCTTTTCTATACCACTCACATAACTTATCAGCCCCAAACGTCTTATTTTGCCTGTGGACCTTATCTAGTAATTGCAAGTTTTATAGCTTTCAGTTGATTTGCAGGAAATTGCTTTCTGGAGACAACAAAAACTGTTATGATCTTTAGACTCAAATTAAAGTGCATAAGTTTGAAAGAGACACTTTACTGCAATAGACACTTTACAACCTGAAACAATATTTATCTATATAATATACTCATACAGAAAATAGACAGTATGCACATGGAGTTACCCAGTCACACAAAGGAATTAGTCAACAGAGTCTTTCTCCTTTCCAAGACTAGGCTAACTCACATTAGATATTTTTCTGATAAAGAATATGTTTTTAACATCATCTGTACCTCTCTCCCAACAAGCTGTGCATTTGTAAATCTGAAATAAAAGATGAGTGACAGCTCTGATCATCAAAGCAGAAACAGAATTTATATCTTAAAGTTGGTTAAACCATCATTGAGATGATAACTCTCAAGTCAGTAAAGGTTTTTAAAAACTGCAATATTGAGATTGGATTGGTACTCTTATGCCATGCTGGTGAGACTGTGAATTAGTATATCCTTTCTGAAAATAACTTGACAATATGTTTTAATAATTTCACTTAAAATTTTTATATCTCTTAACCTAGTAGTTCTGCTATGAGGCAATTTGGTATGGGGGAAAGATTCATGAATAAATGAAACAGGCACAATATTATTTTAGTTGTAGTATTTGGAAGCAATCCAAATGTTGTTAGAGAAATGTATAAAAAGTTAAATCATATGATAGAATATTATGTAATAAAAATTATGTCTTCAAATAGCTTTATAAAATGGAAAAATAAAAATAAGTGCATAAAACAAAATATACTATATACATATTATTATATATTATATATACATATATTGTATATACATAAATCTTTTCCTACATTGTTAATTCCTTATCAATTTTGTTACCTTAGACTTAAATGAACGGGAAAAAAAAGTCTTGGAGGAAATATACCAAAGAAACAAAAACAAAAGACCTATGGCAAGTACAGTTACTGATTATTGCTTTCTGTTTTACATTTTTTGCCTGTTCTAATTCCTTTAAAAAGAATATATATTAAATTTCATAAAATAAAGGTTATAAAAGAAAAAAATGAAGAACGAAAGGAAGAAAGGGAGGAAGGGAGGGAGGGATGGAGGGATAGAAGGAGGGAGGAAGGAAATATTGATTTCAGAGTGGTTTGGAAGAAAATATCTTTTTAAAGAAAATTATATTCTGGAAAAGAAGAAAACATGAAAATTTTGGTTGAACTGCTAAATGTGGCAATACAGATATGATTATTTCTCCTTTTCAAACTGTTTCACGGTACGAGGAGGAAAGGCACATGAATTTAAATGAAATGAGAACCAATAGATGGACTTTGGTCCCTGGAGTTTACAAACAAAAGATAATGGGGGCAAATATAGTGCCAGTGTTTTTTCTTAACTTCAGTAACAAGATATCAGCTACCTTGAACATAGTCAAGTCTCTTCCCTTTAATGAGGCCCTTCCCTACCTGGTCAGGTTATGTGAATGCCTGTCACGTGGATTCATCTACTTATACTATCTTGGCTTGGTATTTCTCTTTCTAAATGTCATGGTTTATATTTTTCTGTGTCTGTTACTTAGCACTATCTACCTTACCAGTTGCTTCATTGATACTAACAAAGGAGCAGATGTTAGTCCTGATTCTTGCAAAACCAGAAACCGATTCTGGATAACTTAGTAAGAAAAGGGAATCATTGAAAGAGTCTGGGTTGCTGAGAGCATTGGAGAGAAGGCCAAAGATCCAGATCCCAGCAAAACCAAGGGAAGAAAGTACAGCCAAGACCTTTTCACAGGAACTGCCTCGTAGGACATCATCTCTGTGGTTGTCGCTGTGGGTACACACTGCTGGCCAACTCTGATCTCAGCATTGCTGCACTGCAGGACTCTTCCAGCCCTGGCCGCTGGAATCTAGGCTCCATGGCTATAGCCACAGTGACTGATAGCTGTCTGAGCCTGCCTTGAGAGTCAAGAACTGGTAGAGGCATCTGCTCAGCTGCTCTAGCTGCCAGGGCCAGGCTTCTGTAGCCGGAGTTGAAGCCTGAGCTCTCACTATTGTTGACAGCCCCCTCAAATAAGAAGGGTGTTTGGATAGTGGGCAGGCAAAATATCAACCGTCCATTGTGAACTGTGATGATGATGAACACAGACCATAGTTTTTGCTTTTGTGAAGTAATATTGTCTGACTTAAGACAGGTTGAAAAAGATACACAAGGATGTGGTGGTTGGATCATCAGAGTATTAGAAAGAGAGTGGAGGGGGAACATCCTCCTGATGGGCAGGGATCCAGAACCCTTGCACCTGGTCACAAATGTTGTGTGAAGAGAAAAATGATGTGGATTAAGAATATACACAAACTGACTGGGAATATCAAATGGCTTAGCTAGTTGTTAGGAACCTGGAAGAAGCAAGAATGTAAAGTCAAGAATAAAGTCCAGAGCAGAAGCACGTGGATGGATCTGTGGGAGGATGAGGATTTTTGTGCCATGGGTTAATGTCCACCAGAGAGCATCCACCACAGAAGAAGCACTAAACAAACAAGTGGACAAGATGACTGAGCCAGTAAATGTCAGCCAGCAACTGTCTCAGCCACCCCAGCTATGCAATGGGCTCATGAAGGGAGTAGCCATGATGGCAGAGAGGGAGTTATGCATGTGCCCAAATGCATGGACTCTCTTTCATCAAACAAACCACTGCTGAATATCCATCCTGTTAACACAGAGATGAATGCTGAGCCCCTGACCTGGCACCATTCCTTGAAGGGGACCACCAGTCACTTGGTGGCAAGTTGATCACACCATTTTTGCTTATGATATTTCAATCAGCACCACCACTCAAGGACTAATCTCCCAACATGGGATCCCATGTAATATCACCTCAGACCAAAGATCCCCATTATAGCACAGGGGGTGAGTTTGGTGACCCTACCACATAATGCTCCATCCAGAAGATGCTGACCACTAACAGGGTGGTAGGATGGCTTCTTGAGCCACCAACTTGGAGGTGACACCCCCCACAACAATGAGGCACTAAATTGCAAGGTGCAATATATACCCAGAATCAATGGCCAGTATGTGATGCTGAACTCAACAAGTAGAATACACTAGTCTGGGAAACAAGAGGTAGAAGTAGGGAAGGTCCCACTTAACATCGCTTCCAGACTCACTTGGGAAATTTATACTTCCTATTCCTGCAACTTTAGTCTCCGTGGGTCTGAATGTCCTGGTTCCCAAAAGGAGGTCAATTATACCATTCACATAGTAAGAGTACCACTAAATTTAAAGCTACAGCTGTGCCCTGGTCATTTTAGGCTTCTTTCACCAGTGGAGCAGCTGGCACAAAAAGAGTTAGCACACTGGCAGGAGTAATTGACTGATACTCCTGAGGAGGCAGAGTTTATACTACATAATGGGAATATATTTGGCTCTCAGGTGTTCCACTAGGGCATATATTAGCACTCCATGCCCAGTTTTAGCTGTATGTGGGCAAGGTCAGCAACCACATCTTGTTTTGGCCATAGTCACCAGTGGCTCAGATCACCCCAGAGATGATGGTCTGGGACACTTAACCAGACCAGCCTAAGTACTAACAGACACGGATGGTAATCTAAAATCAGCGGGGGAGGAAGGTAATTGAGCATCAGTTACTGCCCCGGGACCAACCACAACAGTGGGTACTATAGTCCATCCTACCAAATCTTTTTGTAAATTTTCCCAGGAATTGTGATCAATGAGGATCCTGAAGAATCTATGCCTAGACAGAGTGAACTTAATATAAGGATCAAGTGGATTTGACCAGTGAGTGGGGAGGACAGAGTGGGTGCTATTGATGTCTCATTCAGAGCCCCTCTGTGGAGCTGGTGCGCCAGTCACCACCCAGCTGCCTTATTGGCTGCTCAATCTTCAGAGCATTTTCTTTAGCCAATAGGAGCTGCCTCAAGAAGCTATGCCCTCCCACCCCTCCTCTCCGTAGGAGCAGTGTGAAACCATTGGCTGACCAACACACAGTACAAAAAGGCAGTCCCCTTGTCTTAGTGTGAGATAAACGATGTGGTGAAATTCATGTTCCAGAGCTCCTCTTGGGAACAGCTCAAAGCTAGGCCCCTGCTGAGGCCTCATCCTTGCCTAGCTTTCCTCTCCTGTTCTATCCTGCATGGTCAGGGCAACCTCCCTGCCCCAACCCCGAGAACACACCCTCAATAAATCCCTTGCCTAAGAATCCCCATCTCAAGCTCTGCTTCTAGGGTGACCCCAAACAGTCACTATTAAACATTACTTTAAAAAGACTTTCCTATTACAAAGAATTGGATGTCTCAGGTGGCACTTTAATTGTACTTCTATAAAAAGATGCTTGTCACCAGTTAAAACTGGTATATTTGCATCATTTTTTCTCCATTTAAAAATTTTTCCAGGGTGTGCTTCATGGAAAACAAGTTTCTCAGGATAATTTGCCACTGAAGAAAGAAAAAAATTGGTAAAAGATTTTGTATTAAATGGCAGATTTGTGTTCAAATCCTAATTCAGCCACTAATCATTAGTTAGGATCATCACTTAACTTTTCTGATTCCAAGTTTCTTACACATAAAATTGATTAGCACGTGACTCATAACTGCATTGCAAGAATTAAATGATAGAATGCATAAAAGTGCCAGGCACAAAGTAATCTTCAATCAGTCATAACAAGTAAATAAATAAAAATAAGTGCCTTGGGTTGCAGGGGCAAGAGAGAGGACTGTTTACTATTCTTGACCACAGAACCTTTTCCTTTTTATATATGACCCAGAGAAAATCCATGAGTTGCATTTTACAAAATGCTGATTTGGTGAAATTGAACCATGCTTACTCATCACCAAGTGGAGAGTATTATATAAGGAATTTGAACTGGGTAAACAGTTAAGCAAGATGACTTTGGGAAAATATCCCTATTGACAATCCAGAGATCTCTGCATTAAAAAAAAAAAGAGAGAGAGTCATTATTTTAATTCTAAGAAAATTAGCATCTGCCTTGCTAATATTTTCCAAATCAACATCAATTTTCCTCCTTGACCACATGATATTCTGGTAAAAATACTCTTGAGATTTGTTTACTTAATAATATGTGTTGACTTGAAAAACTGCAGTCCTCCTGCATCTCAGGTCTGGGTGACCCTACTTTTACAGCATCACTTGAACTCCTGAGAGGAATCCCAGAGGGAATGAGGATGTTCCACTCTCAGACGGAAGGGTTTGGCCCAAGATTCAACCTCGGGAAAAGCAGCTAGCCAGAGCCCAAAACAGTCAGGTCAAGGTGCTTGTGCTTTGTTTAGTAGAGAAAGGAAACCTCAGACAGAATATTTTTACAGAATTAAGACAATAAAACATTTAGAAGAATTATGAGTAATTTTCAAAAAAGGAGATTCATTCATTTCTTAGGGCTGCCATAACAAAATATCCCAGACTGGGTGGCTTAAACAACAGAATTTTATATTTATTTAAATTTATATTTATATTGTAAATTTGTATTCTCATAGTTCTGGAGGCTAGACATCTAAGATATTAGCAGGCTTGGTTTCTCCTGAGGCCTCTCTCCTTGGCTTGCAGATGGCTGCCTTCTCATTGTGTCTTCACATGGCCTTTTCTCTGTGTGTGCTCATCCCCGGGGTTTCTTCCTTTTCTTTTAAGGACACCAGGCATATTGGATTAGGGCTCCATTCTTATAAGCTTCATTTAACTTTAATTACCTCCTTAAAGCTCCCATCTCCAAAAATAGTCACTTTCTAAGGTACTGGAGATTAGGTGTCAACATACGATTTTGGTGGGAACACAATTCAGTCCATAACAGGTATTAATTTAGATCAAATGTATTTTTTGACATACTGCCAAAAATTCTATCTCCTGAAAAATATTTATTAACCTTGAACTCAGACTATGAATATTTACTTCTGTGGTGTACTGCAAGGCATGATTTCCCTCTCTGCACTCCAAGGAAAATGCTATCCGCATTTGGAATAATCATTTTAAAATCATTTAGGAGAGAGTGCATCTCCTCTCTCACAAAGCCTTCCCCAAAATGCTATATGGATCAGATTTATACATTTCTATGTGGAGGAAGAGCCGATCTGAAGTCTGGAAATCAGAATTCTAATCATGGTTTTACCTCTATCTGGTTGGATAATCTAAGGAAAATTACCTCGCCTCTTTAGGGCAAGGCAAATTCACCCTGCAGCATTCACTTGGGAAAGAGGTTCCCTTTCAGCCTTTTTTACTTAGGTTCAAAATATATCAAAGATCATTTGTGCATTACTGTTTTCATGCAGTTCCTTTGTCATCATAGCTAACATTTGGATGGCATACAAAGTAGCAAACGGATTGCTTTGGCAAGAGTCCCGAGTCCCTCATTAAACAAGACAAACAACTTAATATAGACTCTGATTTCAAGGGAGAGAAGAAGAGAACACAAAGATTTTTTTTTTAAATTGGCACAAATGTTGTGGGTTATTTTTCCACTTCCTAACTAAATGTTTCTTTAAAGAAGAGAGTATCTCTTCCAAGTTTTGTTTTGTTTTGTTTTGTTTTTTTTCCCTGAACAAGTCACTTTGTAGATTGTCTGGGGGGTTTTGGTGGTGGTGGTGGGTGTTTTTTCTTTTGTTTTTTTGTTTTTTTAATCTTAAACAATGAACATTTATTTCTCACAGTTCTGGAGGCTGGGAAGTCCAAGATCAAGGGCCTGGCTGACTTGGTGTCTGGTGAGGGTGTTCTTCCTGGTTTGCAGACAGACATCCTCTTGCTGTGTCCTCACATAGTACAGAGAAAGATCATCTTTCTCGTGTCTCTTCCTTTTCTTGGTTGAAGTATAGTTGATTTACAATATTGTGTTTCAGGTGTACAGCAAAGTGATTCAGTTATATCAATACATATATATTTTTTCTGATTCTTTTCCATTATACATTATTATAAGATATTGAATATAGTTCCCTGTACTATACAGTAAATCCTTGTTGTATATCTATTTTGTATATAGTGGTATGCATCTGTTAATCCCATACTCCTAATTTATCCCTCCCCACCTCTTTCCCCTTTGGTAACCACAAGTTTGTTTTCTACATTTGTGAGTCTGTTTCTGTTTTGTATATTCACTTGTAGAATTTTTTAGGTTCCACATATAAGTGATATCACACAATATTTGTCTTTCTCTGACTTATTTCACTTAGTATGATAATCTCTAGGTCCATCTACGTTGCTGGAAATGACATTATTATATCAAGCATTAAAGATGCTTGATATAATTTCTATCCTCTCAAATTTGTTGAGGCTTGTTTTGTGTCCTAGTATGTGGTCTATCCTAGAGAATGTTCTATGTGTGCTTGAAAAGAATGTGTATTCTGAGTTTTTTGGATGTAGTGTCCTGTAGATATCAATTAAGTCCAACTGTTCTATTTTTCATTTAGGATCTCTGTTGCCTTATTGATTTTCTGTCTGGAAGCTCTTTCCATTGATGTCAGCAGGATATTAAAGTCTCCTCCTACTATTATTGTATTCATGTCAATTTCTCCCTTTATGTCTGTTAGTATTTGTTTTATGCAATTAGGTACTCCTATATTTGGTGCATATATGTTAGCGAGTATAATATCCTCTTCTTATATTGACCCCTTTATCATTATATGGTATCCTTCTTTATCTTTCTTTATGGCCTTTGTTTTAAAGTCCATTTTGTCTGATACAAGTATTGCTACCCCTTCTTTCTTGTCATTTCCATTTGCACGAAACATCTTTTTCCATCCTCTCACTTTCAATCTATGTGTGTCTTTCACCCTAAAGAGGGTCTCTTGTAGGCAGCATAGTGTAGGTTCTTGTTTTAGTATCCAATCTGCCACTCTGTCTTTTGATCAGAGCATTTAGTCCATTGACATTTCAAGTAATTATTGATAAGTATGTACTTATTACCATTTCAAACCTTGTTTTCCAGTTGATTTTGTTGTTCTTTGTTCCTTTCTTCTTTGTGTTTTTCCTTTTGTGGTTTGATGGTTTTCTTTTGTATTATGCTTGAGTTCCTTTCTTTTTGACTTTTGTGAATCTATTGTATGTTTTTGATTTGTGGTTACCCTGGTTTTCAAGTATGTGAACCCATAACTATATCTACTTGCTTTAGACTGATAGTCGTATAAGTTCAAGCACATTCTCAGAGATCAACATTTTCTCACTCTCCTCTGCCACATTTTGTGATTTTGATGTCCTATTTTATATCTTCATGTTTATCCTTTTGCTGTTCATTGTAGTTATAATTGCTTTCAGAAAAAAATTTAATTGTTTTTAAATCTGTGTACTGGCTTATTTAAGTGATCTTCAATCCTTCTGTATATTTGCCTTTCCTATTGTGATTTGCCCTTTCCTATAGATTCTTGCTTCTTTTCTATTTAGAGAGGATCTTTCAATACTTCTTTTAGTTTAGGTTTAATATTGCTGTATTATTTTAGTTTTTGCTTGTCTGAGAAATTCTTTCTCTCTTTTTCTATTCTAAATGATAATCTTGCTGGGCAAAGTGTCCTAGGTTGCATGTTTTTCCCTTTCAGTACTTTGAATATATATTGCCACTCCCTTCTGGCCTTCAATGTATCTGTAGAGAAATCAGCTGATAGCCTTATGGGAGTTCCCTTGTAATTAACTGTTTTCCTTTTGCTGCCTTTAGCATCCCCTTTATATCTTTTTTTTTTTTTTTTTTTTTGTGGTATGCGGGCCTCTCACTGTTGTGGCCACTCCCGTTGCGGAGCACAGGCTCCGGACGCGCAGGCTCAGCGGCCATGGCTCACGGGCCCAGCCGCTCCGTGGCATGTGGGATCTTCCTGGACCGGGGCACGAACCCATGTCCCCTGCATCGGCAGGCGGACTCTCAATCACTGCGCCACCAGGGAAGCCCCCCTTTATATCTTTAACTTTTGACATTTTAATTATAATATATCTTGGTGTAGGTCTGTTTGGGTTCATCTTGTTTGGGACCCTCTGTGCTTCCTGTACCTGGGTATATTTTTCCTTCTTTAGGTTTGGGAAGTTTTCAGCCATAATTTCTTCAAATACATTTTTGATCCCCTTTTCTCTTCTCCTTCTGGAATCCCTATTATGTGTAGGTTGGCATGCTTTTTTAAAAATTGAGGCATAGTTGATATATAATATTATATTTATAAGTTTCAGGAGGTTATCTGTGTTTTGACGGCCTTCTTATGGGCAGGGTATAGAGAGAGGTGTTGTATGGCAATTCATCAAATATTAGAACCTAAAAAAGGGCCTTCATTTTTTATAAAGGACAAAAACACTAAAACCTGATGTCCTGAAAATTTGCTGACCAAATCCAGATATAGTCAAAGATAGTACTAGGTCATTGCCATGTCTCCCCAGCTAAAGTATGTGCTATTTCCCATCAGAGACAGTAATGCATGCTTCTTTACATTTCCTTTAAGCCCCAGGCAACTGCTGGGCACATGTAATACTCTATAAATAATTGTATATCAACAGTGCCATTATTCTAAAGTGGTGGTAGAGGTTAAGAGCATTAAAATCCTCAAGAAAATGACAGGTATTAATTTAATAACCCTCAGAACCATGTAAAATTATTTTTAAAAATTAATATGGTTTGACAAAATAATTGCTAAATCCAGTGGTATCATGAAGAAAAGCAACCATGTTATTACACAATGTACAGTGATATAGAATATAATAAATCTTTTAGATCTAGAGAGAACCATAGGGATGATCTAGTACCAACTCCTAATTTTGAAGTTAAGAAAACCAAGGAAAAGTCAAGAATATCCAAGACTCTGTTGAAGAAGGTGAGAGGGCTTTTTATAGAAGACAGTGTAGCATTCCCATGGCAATAGGCAAATAGATCAATGAACAAAACTGGGAACTCAAAAGACCTATGCATATATAGATGCTCAATATGTGACAGAGTTAGTATTTAAGATGGACAGGAAAAGGGTGGATTTATCAATAAAAGATTGTGGAACAGTTGGCTATCCATATGGAAGGGACTGAAATATCCTACCACACTCCATACCAAAAAAAAGAAAAAAAATCAATTCCAGGTGATTGAAAGCATAAGTGTTAAGACCTAAATAAATTGAATTTTATACCATATTCATAACTTGGAGTAGGAAAGGATTTCTTAAACAAGACATAAAGCACAAGCCATAATGGAATAGATTAATAAATTTTACTGTATAAAAATTGACTATCTGCTTATCCATCATTTAGAGAGTGCAAAGAAAATCCACAAAAATACCAGAAGATATCTGCAACATATACAAACAACAAAAGACATGAATCCTGAATACATGAAGATTTTTCATGAACTGTTAAGAGTAAAATAATCCAATAGAAAAAGAATGTTAAAAAAATTTGAACAGTTACTGCATAGAAGATGGATTGCTAAATGAACAATAACATATCAAGAGATCCTAAGTGTTATTATAAGGAAATGCAAATTATGCCACAATAGCTTCCCATTATACACCAAACAGACTGATAAAATCTACAATACCAAGTGTTGGTGAACATGCAGTTTGGCAGGAACTCTTTTACTGCAGATGGAATTACCAATTGGTACTAGCATTTGGAAGCTTTCCCAATCAAAGTGAAATGGACATAACCTACAGTCCAGGTAGATGGGTATGTGAATTAGGGCACATGTATAAGAATGTTCGTGGCAGCACTATCAAAAAAGTAAGAAACCACCCAAAAGCCTTTTAACAGTTAAGTGGATAAATTGTGGAATATTTATATAATGGAATATTTAAAAGCAATGAGAATTTTAATGAACAGCTTCATATATCACCATGAATGAATCTTAAACATAATAAGATTGAGTGAAAGAAGCAAGTCACAAAAGAACATTTACTATATGATCCCATGTACATAGAATTCAGGCAGTAAAACTATATATTTTTTAAAGCAAGAAACTAAGGATCACAAAAGTCAAGATAGTTCTTTTCTCTGGGAGCAATGAGAGTACACAGGGAGTGTCCAAGTTACTAGACAAGGTAATTTATAGAAAAATGCTTAATACCCAGAAGACTTACTTATATGAGAAATAGTCTCCTACATCTTTCTACAAACTATCTGCACAATGGGAGAAAAGACAACATTTCTGGGAAAACAACTAAGACAGGGAATCCATCCAGTTGTTTAAAACTACTGATCAAATCCAAATTGACAAACACTTTTTTGTGTTTGTTTTTGTTTTGCGGTACGCGGGCCTCTCACTGTCGTGGCCTCTCCCGTTGCGGAGCATAGGCTCCGGACGCGCAGGCCCAGCGGCCATGGCTCACGGGCCCAGCCGCTCCGCGGCATGTGGGATCTTCCTGGACCGGGGCACGAACCCGTGTCCCCTGCATCGGCAGGCGGACTCTCAACCACTGTGCCACCAGGGAAGCGCGACAAACACTTTTTTAATAGAAACAATTTTGAAGTTAAAATATTATATTAAATGGAATCATAAACTAAAGGTATTTTGGGGAGAAATGCAAGTGAGAAAAATTATTAATACCAAGTTGCTCTTCTTTCCGCATTGCTAACACCCTTCTGCAATGTTGCTGTCTCTCTCTCATTGCTGAGGGCAAAGCTGACATGGTCTTGGTTCATTCCTTTCCTTTATCCTCCTTTGTTTCTTATTTGGTCAACATATAAGATTACATTCAGTAAATTTGGAAAGGATCTTAACACCACCAATAACCCTTGTCTTTGAAGAACGGAGAAACAAGCTGATTAGCTCAGTTATAAATACACTTTCCAACAAAAACAAATGTGTGTCCCATTTCTTGTTTAGCAGGAATTGTTTTTGTTTCATAAAATGTAGTTTTATGACATCCAATTTTTTCCAGCTTTATTAAGAAATAATTGACATACTTCACTGTATAAATTTAAGGCATACAGCATGATGGTTTGATTTACATATACTGTAAAATGACTACCGTAATAGGTTCTGGTAACGTACATCTTGTCATATAGATACAAAGAAAAGAAAAGAAAGGGAAAAAGAAAAAAGGAAAAAATTTTCTCCTTGTGATGAGAACTCTTAGGATTTACTCTCTTGACAATTTTCCAGTTTATCATACAGCAGTGTTAGCTGTAGTCATCATGTTGCACATTTCTTCCCTAGTACTTATTTATCCTATAACTGGAAGTTTATACTTTTTAACTACTTTCTCCCAGTTCCCCCTCCCCACACCCTCCTCCTCTGGTAACCACAAATCTGATCTCAATTCTCCATGAGCTTTTTTTTTTTTTTTTTTTAAGATTCCACATATATGTGAGATCATATGGTATTTTTCTTTCTATATATGACATTCAATTTTAATTAAAATAGAAATTTATTAAAGTGGACTGATCAGTTCTAAAAATAATGTGGATAAAATATAGACCTTTTATGTTGGTTTTAAAAGAAATTAGCATTTATGCATTCATAAGTGAAACAAAATATAGTAATACCTTGGTATGTTTTACTCCTTGATACAATTTGTATAGAACATGATTTTCTTCCACTAAACATGTAGGGTAAATTGACCATTTCTGTCTGTATAAAGGCGAGAATATTGAATAATCTCCTCTGAACTGAGAACGGACTTTGAGACTGAAAAATGAAGCGGGCAACTACATAAAGTGCAATTATGAAGTTTATTGTGGGTAACTTACATACAGGCGGGATCAGGTGGAAGATGATCTAGAGGCATTCGAAGCTGCACTCCATGCCTCTGAAAGGGATACGGGGGGGATTCAAAGGGGCCAAAGCTAAAGATAGAATCTAACTACCAGTGGGAGTCAGAAGCACCAACATGAAATGGGGGATTTTCCTCCCACCCTGGGGGGGTCTCATAACCATTAATCATCTGCGTCAGCTATAGGTATTTTTCCAGTTTTCGTATCAGATGAAAGCAAGGGTAAAAGTTGATAGGCAACTTCCCTGTGGGCTCATTCCTTGTGACTAGGCTAAAGCTGTCATGCAAAGAGGGAGGGGGTAGGACTTTGGGCCTAATGTGGAGCTAACAAAATGGGGTTGTCACCCATACATATCCCAGGGAGGTGAAAGGTCTCTGTTTTAACCTATTTCTAGTCTTGTTCCAGAACACCTGATGTTTGTCAAAGATGTTTATCAGTTACATCTCAAAGGAAACTCAAGAGTCAACTGCCCTGAAGGGTTCCAACCTAACTGAAAGAGCAGTTCCTATGCAGAGGAAACCTACGAGTCTCCTCAAGGGGCCCTTTCTTCATTATCATGCTAAGATCTCTGGCCAAAGTGGGGACTTGTCCTTTTCTAGGCACAATGAGTGCTGGGTGCAAGGGACCCTGAGGGACTGAGAGGCCCCCGGCTGTTCATGGAAACCTCCGCCCTTTTCCTCAGTTTCTGATGATGCATGTGCCTCTCAACCCTTAGAAGTCCCCCACTTCCCTCCCTTCGGGGAGAATATGTCTAAGATGTCTTTAGAGCACAAGCTCTCCCTTCTCCATCCTTGATCAATGAATAAATTTTCCGCTCCACTTTGTTGAAGCTGGTCTCGTTTAACTGGCATGAGCTACTCCAGGCAAGGGAAGGACCCAAGAGGGTCGGTAACAGAGTCAGTGTGGTTCGGCCACATACTGTCTTTCCAGACAGTGCATTCTTCAGTAGTGGCATAGTCTTGATATTGTCAAAAGAAATGGATTTTTCCTGTCTTTAGAGCTATTTTACTACTCTACCTAGAAACTTTTTGATTTTACAATCACTGTATTATGTGCATGGGTGTTATGTTCATCATATTCCAGTGGTATTGGAAATCAACATACTTCTTTTTAAAGGAACTCATTCATCTATTATTAAAAGAAGATGACTGAAAAGTAATAAAAATCACACTCGGCTATTACAGAAATTTACTCCAATTTGTTTCATTGAGAGATTAACTATTGGTTTGGCCACAAAGTTCATTCGGTTTTTTTCCATAAGCTGGCTCTAGTAGCGCTTAGCTGTCTTTAACTTCATTTGAACCAATTTTGTTAGATTGTATTGTGACAGCTGTCATATCAGCATGCAATTTTTAAAAACTTATCAAAATTGGTGAATTTTTGTGTAGCCATTTTAATATTGAAGATGGAAGGAAAAAAGCAACATTTTTGGCATATTATGCTTTATTATTTCAGGAAAGGTAAAAACGCAACCGAAACACAAAAAAAGATTTGTGCAGTGTATGGAGAAGGTGCTATGACTGCAGATGTGTCAAAAGTGGTTTGCGAAGTTTCATGCTGAGATTTCTCACTGAAATCGATGCTCCACGGCCAGGTAGACCAGTTGAAGTTGATAGCGATCAAATTGAGACATTAACTGAGAACTATCAATGTTATACCAAGTGGGAAATAGCTGACATACTCAAAACATCCAAATCAAGCGTTGAAAATCATTTGCACCAGCTTGGTTATACAAATCGCTTTGATGTTTGGGTTCCACATTAAGTTAAGCACAAAAAACCTTCTTGACCATATTTCCGCATGCGATTCTCTACTTAAACATAATGAAAATGTTCCGTTTTTAAAACAAATTGTGACAGGTGATGAGAAGTCAATACTGTACAATAATGTGGCACAGAAGAGATTGTGGGGCAAGCGAAATGAACTACCAACAACCACACCAAACGCTGGTATTCATCCAAAGAAGGTGATGCTGTGTATATGGTGGGATTGGAAGGGAGTCCCCTATTATTATGAGCTCCTTCCGGAAAACCAAACAATGAATTCCAACAAGTACTGCTCCCAATTAGACCAACTGAAAGCAGCACTCGACGAAAAGCGTCCAGAATTAGTCAACAGAAAATGCAGAATCTTCCATCAGGATAATGCAAGACCGCATGTTTCTTTGATGACCAAGCAAAAACTGTTACAGCTTGGCTGGGAAGTTCTGATTCATCTACTGTATTCACCAGACATTGCACCTTCAGATTTCCGTTTATTTCGTCTTTACAAAATTCTCTTAATGGAAAAAATTTCAATTCCCTGGAAGACTGTAAAAGGCACCTGGAACAGGTCTTTGCTCAAAAAGATAAAAAGTTTTGGGAAGATGGAATTATGAAGTTGCCTGAAAAGTGGCAGAAGGTAGTGGAACAAAAGGGTGAATACATTGTTCAATAAAGTTCTTGGTGAAAATGAAAAACGTGTCTTTTATTTTTACTTGAAAACAGAAGGAACTTTTTTGGCCAACCCAATACACCTCGGTCTGGAAAGGACTCAGTCACAACCTTGCCATTTTGTTTTACCTCTGTTTTACTGTGGAGCCTCCTGCTACTATCACAAATATGACTGCTAACCGCATATTTGCATTATGACTTTCCTGGGCCCCAGGTACTTTTGCTTTCCCAGGCTCCTTATTTTATTAAAAAAATATTATGGTTTATGACTATATTGGTAAAAAGACAATTATAAGCCAGGTTGGATTCATTATTATTACATTCATATTTTACCTTCTGATTCTAAAAGAAATTAAAGTTAAAACATTTTCCTGGGCCCCTAAAAATTTTGTGGTCCTTAGGCACTGTGCCTGCTGTGATTAGTAGCTAAGTCAGCCCTGCTAAAAGCAGCCAGTCCTTGTAAGTGCAGGCATTATGTTAACTCAGTTACAAGCTTTGTCTTATTTAACCTCCACACAAATCATATGATGTAAATGTTAGTGCTATTCCCACTTTACAGATGAGAAAAACACAGCCTAAAGAAGTCCCAGAGGAAGTAACCACAGTGCCCTGAATCAAATCCAGGCCCTCCTTTTTAGGAAGCCCAAGGCCTTTATCACTACACCAGAGGACCTTCCAGGGATTGAAAGCTCAGTAGTTTACTAGCCCAGAGAGTGACCTGGCTAGACCGATAGTGAGGCACCAAATAGGCTGTTTATTCACTTCTGAGATCAACCTCTATGCCAACTTCTTCACCAGCTATAAAACCCTGCAATAACAAAACACAGACTGACTACCAGTGATTCAGATACTGGATATGATTCAAGTGCGATCAACCTGGCTTTTCACACACCAGAAGTCTTCCTTGAGAGACAAAGCCTAGAGTTGCTGGATTTTAAAATAATCTTAGAATTGTTACTATCTTACGAATAAATTCTCCTCAGGCATCCTCAATTAAATTCACTTTGGAAAACAAAAGACACTTTCAATGTGTAGTCATCAGATATCCCTCTACTCACACCCCCATGCAAGTTCTCTGCCTCATTTTTTGCAAAGTGATCCAGGTCAAGAAGAGAAACTGATCCCTGTACAGAGCTGTAGAGGTACCTGGCAGGAAATATCAGAGTGGTGTCCAGGAAAAAGAAAAGAAAAGAAACCTATTAGGACATAATAAATTGGCTTCCATAACCCAAAGGAAATGAGCCCATGATCCATTTCAGTCAAGGGACAAGCAAAATAACTCAGCCTGAGTCTCCACAGGTACATCTGACAGAATGATTAACCTTGGTCCCGATCGGACATAGTGACCTCCATTAGTTAGATAATGGAGGTGCAAACAGATCATGCGCCTTTATTTCCTGGCCAATTACACAGCCCTATTTTCCTCTGTTCAGTAGAAGTGACCTAAAAGCCTCTGAGGCACCAGTCAACAAGGTGTCTGGATACAACAGCCCTTCAAAATGTATTCTATTCTCTGTGGAGAAAATATCCTACAGCCAAAGGCTGCCGTTTTACAGACCGGCAAAGATTGTTTATCTAGACTTTTGAATGCAAAGAGGAAGCCTATTTCCTTACTGGCATTTGCAGTGGAATTTCCTCTTTCAGACAACAATGGATGTAGTCCACTAGGCAGAATACATTGTGAGTGGGACTCTTTCTGTGGTGGACTCTGTATTTTCATTTCCATAGCTTTGTGAGTTTGAAAGTTAAACAGGACTTATAATTTGGTTACTTTTTAAGGTAAAATATTATTTTTTAGTTAAAATTCTATCTGTGAATGTCTGTGAAGACAAGAAAAAATTGGGACAGGGTAGTTCCCCACAGAAGACCAAGTGTTCTTTCCTGGAGAAAGAAGAAAGTTTGCAAAACCCACTGAAACATAGCAAGAGCCTTGGTGAATGTGAAAAACGTTATAAACAGTGCCAGCATTATACTCAGTGCCAGCTTAATGCTGAGATCAACACCAAAGGTCTCTGCCCTCAAGCGTCTCACAGCCTGTCTGGCAGGTGTTTGAGGCTTGGTTCTGCCTTCGCATGACAGAACAGAAAAGGGGCAGGGACTAACTTATTGAGAAACCAGGCTAGCCCCAGACCTCCTTTCCCATACATATATGCTTATCGCCTGCTTAAAAACAGACTTGCTGGCCTTAGTTTCTCCACCAGCTTTGCCTAGGACACTGTCCATTTGTGGTATCTGGGACCTGGTGTAGGCTGAACTGTCACATGGGATACATTATAGAAACTCCTCACCCTCTCCAGAACCATTTGCTTTGCCTGATTGACCTTTTAGGCCTGCCCTCCAGGGCCAGGGCCTGCCAATTAGGCACACCTCCTCCAGGAAGCCCTCTAGGCATCCACACATGCCCACTTCCTTCCAGCACCAATGCCACAGCATGGGGCTCCTGCCAGTCCCTTTGTCTCTCTCTCTTTCTTTTCATCCCTTCATACAAACTTGTACTGCTTACTTACTATGCGCTAAGAACTCATAGCACTGGGAACCAAAGGCACTAGGATGGGCCTCTGACTATACAGGAGACAAGCTTGTGAGGGAGTCCAACCCATAATAAATTTTAAATGCAATAAAGCATCACAGGTTCCTTGAAAACAAAGGGACAAAGAACAAAGCAAGGAAGTGTATATTCTACAAGTATGGGGAGGAGGATAGAAAACTGTTCCCCCAGCAGCATGGAGGTTCCTTAAAAAACTGAAAACAGAGCTACCATATGATCCTGCAATCCCACTCCTGGGCATATATCTGGAGAAAAACATGACCTGAAAGGATACATGCTCCTCAATGTTCATGCAGGACTGTTTACAATAGCCAGGATGTGGAAGCAACCCAAATGTCCATCGACAGATGAATGGATAAAGAAGATGTTGTATATATGTGTGTATATATATATATATATACATAAATATATATATAATGGAATATTACTCAGCCATTAAAAAGAATGAAATAATGCCATTTACAGCAACATGGATGGACCTAGAGATTGTCATACTGAGTGAAGTAAGTCAGGCAGAGAAAGACAAATATGTATAATATCACTTATATGCGGAATCTAAAAAAAAAGATGCAATGAACTTAATTACAAAACAGAAACAGATTCACAGACTTAGAGAACGAACTTATGGTTACGGGGTGGGGGTGGGAGCGGGGAGGGATAGTCAAGGAGTTTGGGTTTGACATGCACAATCTGCTATATTTAAAATGGATAACCAACAAGGACCTACTGTATAGCACAGGGAACTCTGCTCAATATTCTGTAACAACCTAAATGGGAAAAGAATTAGAAAAAAACCAGATACATGTATATGTATAACTGAATCACTTTGCTGTACACCTGAAATTAACACAACACTGCTAATCACCTATACTCCAATGTAAAATAAAGAGTTAAAAAAAAAGAACTGTTCCCCCAGGAGTTTACACTTTCATTGCCTTCTCCCCCTTCCATCATGTAAACTTCCTGGTCCTTGTTTATCATCCTCTCAGGATTAAACTTACTGACTCTGTCAGTCTTCTGGGCAGCAGGGCTAATGGCAAAAAGCCGGGAGGAAGGAGATGAAGCCACTCGCACCTCATTTGCATCCTCGGGCCCACCCTGAATACCACACAACTGTTAGAACCCCAGCTTTACAGAGAGAAATTTCAATCAGAGAGGTTAACTGGCCTGCCCAAGAGCACACAGATCTCCTTCTGAAATGCATGACCAAACACACCTCAGCAGTCTTACAGGGCTACTTGGTCTTTTCCTACTCTCCAGTCTGTGGCTCTTCTGCTCTGAAATGGGGAAAGAAGACAGCTGCAGCCAGGGGAGCAGGGGCACAGCCAGGTTCAACTTTCCGACAGGAGTGAGAACATAGGGTCTAGGGCTGGGGCCTGCACGCTGTGTGGGTAGGGAAGGTCAAGCTCAGAACTACTTCCTCAGGTCCTGGTGGTTTCACTTTCACACTGTTTCTGATTGTATCTCTTTAAACATACATTGCTATTTAACAAGCAGCACGTTTCTTTAAAAGCAGTGTGAAGGGGCCACTTCTGGATGCTGTGCTCAGGGAGAGTCACTGTGCTTCCTGCTCCCTAATGCCCTCTCCTATCTGAGTTCATCTCCACTTCTGCTTTTTGCAGAGGAGCTGGAAGTCCTCACATCACCCAGCACAGCTAATGAGGCCTACCTGGAGGACTGAGCCATACCCTAACCCTCTGTTGGCAGTACCCCCCTTCTATCTGAGAAGGCTTTTCTTTCTGTTTGATATACCCGTTGGTGATGTTCGTTTATTATTTCCACTTAAAAAGAAGCCGCCTTATTCATCCACCTACCTACTTACCCAAGATTCATTGCTAGGAAAACTGTAGCTCCCAGGTTGCCCAGAATGGTCCTGGTTTATGCTTCTGGTCCCAGCATAGTTAATAAATGGTACCATCTTTTACCACCAAAAACAACCCAGTTTGGTAGATAAATTATTTGGTCACCCTATGTATTGAGTATGTAATACGATCACTGTAATAGATCCTAATGATGCAATGATACATAAAACAAGTTTTCTCCCTCCTGGGAGCTCACAAACTCAAGAACCTGATCTCTAGCATATACAGAGAGACCTCTGAGCGGGTATTGTCATTGATGGCTCACCCCAACCTTTCTTTCCTTCTTGGTGCCTCAGCCCCAGTTACTCAGTGTCTCTGCGGTATTCTCTCACCCACTTGGCTACCAAGCCTTTCTCCCTCAGTGTCCCACAAGAACCCACACACCTTTCAGTGTCTCATGGGGACATTCCTGTGTGGTTCTTCCATGTCCTACCTGGGCCTGTGTGCCCGTCCATTACCCACATGGTTGTCATTCTGTGCTCCACTAACGTCTCCTGTGAACAGTTCCATGTGTCTCTTCAGTGTCCAGCTGGACCAGTGTTTTCGTTTTGTCTCATGTGGTTGCCACTTTGTACCCATCCGTTATCCCATGTGGATATCCCTGTGGGTCCTTCCAGAGTTGCATGTGGACCTATGAATACCCCTTCAGCAATGAAGACTCCGCTAGTGGTCCCCAACGTGACGGCTGCAGTTCCTGGAGGGTAACAGAGTAGCAAGGGGTCCTTGGGTGTATATGTGTGCAGGGGAAATTTTGTGAGTGGTTAAAAATGGCTCCTTCTATTTAAAAAGATTCTGCCTCAGAGCCACCTGGTAAATCTGTTTTAAAAAAAAAAAAGTAGATTCCTAGAATTCATACTAGACCTACTGAATCTGGATTACTAAAATTGAGACCAGGAATTTTCATTTTAAACATGTTCCCTGGTGCTATGGTCTGAATGTTTGTGTGACTCCCAAATTCATACGTTGAAGCCTAGCACCTAATATCATGGTATTAGGTGTGCCTTTGAGAGGCCATTAGGTCATGAACGCAGAGTCTTCATGAATGGAATTAGCATTTTTATAAAAGAGGCTCAAAAGAACTCTCTCCCCAAGAGGGGGGCCACACAGAGAGCCCCCTGTTAGGACAATACTCAGCAGAGTTATGGAAGTAGTGTCACTCCTGCGACCCCAAACAGGTAGAGGCACCATCACTGCGACGGAAGCGTCAGGCACGCCACCCAGACATAGAGATCTCCAGAGGCAGGACCACTCACAGCCATGGGATCCGGGCCACCCAGAGCCTTGGCAGCCCAAGCTCTGCCCCAGTAGAGTCAGAAGACACTGGATTTTAATTGGTATTTTTTAAAGGATGATTCGAAAAAAAAAAAATGCTTTTGATGTGCAGTTTGGGTTGAGAACCACCAGTTTGGCCCTCTTGTCTTCTATTACCTCTCCTCTCTATGAAATATCTTCTCTTTTTCTTCTTAACAAAATTCTGATTTTGTTCATTTATCTATCCTTATTCTCCATGCTCCATGCAGTTCCCTTCCTCAGAAGAGGCTAATCCCACTCTTGACGGCAGGAGTTATTTCTCATTGTTAATTAATGCTTTTTGTTATAAGAGATCTCAGAATCTTGAGGAAAGAACATGTGGTCAAAATAATAACTATATGCACACACAAATATATATATACACATATACACACAAAGGTCAACATAAAAAGATGCTCAACATCATTAATCATTAGGGAAATACAAAATAAAACCATAAAGAGACACCACTTCACATCCACTTGAGTGGCTATAATCATAAAAACTGGCAATATCAAATGTAGGTGAAGATATGGGGCAACTGAAACTCTCATACATTGCTTATTAGAGTGAGAAATGCTGCAACCACTTGGGAGAACTTCTGTTTCTTAAAAAATTAAACACTTATGCTGTGACTGGAAATTATATTCTTAGGCACTTACCCAAGGAAAAGCTTTTGTGCAAAAAGGCTTGTATGAAAACATTCAAAGCAGCTTTATTCTTAATTACCCAAAACTTAAAACAGTTCTAATGGCCATCAACAGGAGAAAGGATAAGCAAATTATGGAATAGTGCTCATCAATAAAAGGGAACTACTAACACATGCAAAACAGGATAAATCTTAAAAACATTATATTAAGAAAAAAACATACAGAGTGAAGTAATTCAGAAAGAAAAACAAATACTGTATGCTAACACATATATATGGAATCTAAGGAAAAAAAAAGAAAAAAAGGTCATGAAGAACCTAGAGGTAAGACGGGAATAAAGACACAGACCTACTAGAGCATGAACTTGAGGATATGGGGAGGGGGAAGGGTAAGCTGTGACAAAGTGAGAGAGTGGCATGGACATATATACACTACCAAA
>NC_041214.2:65721057-65808922 GCF_002837175.3 Physeter macrocephalus | reverse complement strand
TATAACTGATTCACTTTGTTATAAAGCAGAAACTAACACACCATTGTAAAGCAATTATACTCCAATAAAGATGTTAAAAGAAAAAGAAAGTCTTAAAAAAAATTTTTAAAAATAAAGTGATGACAGATGTTAACTAGACTTATTATGGTGATCACTTCACAATGTATATATAAAAAAGAATACAGTGACTTTAGAAATAGTGCTCCATGTAGCTATTAAGATATAGGAGATATTTAGTTAATGAAAAGACAGTGATATAGGTGTAGTGGTTCTCTCTGATTTGTCTTTCTTCCTTTAACAGCTAAGGAGTAAGAAATCTGAAAAATTGAAAATTAAATTTACCTTCATATAATTACTGAACACTCTTACCAGCCAATTATGGACCTAAATTGCAAATGTGGAGTTATTATTCTGTCTTCTGTGGAAAATTGTTTCCTGAAGCTCTTTGAAGTGTTTTCACCTCTACTATGCTCATCCCTAGAAGTACACTCCCCCTCAAAAAAAATATGTTTTCTGTATTAAAGATATTTCAACTTAAAAAAAAAAAAAAGAAAAGAAAAAAACCCAGAAAGCAGCTGCCTTGGGTGGGTGGGGTTTAACTGGAAAAGTGTATAATGGGACTTTCTGGAGCAATGAAAATATTCCATTGTTTGGAGTAGTGGTTACACAGATGTATACAAGTCTTTCAAAACTTACCTAACTGAACATCTGGATCTGTGTGTTTATTTTAATGTTAATTACACCATACACACAAGCACACACACACACACACACACACACATACACACATTCTGTTCATTTTGCTGTCTAAAACAAGCCAGACACAAAAAGATTACATATCGTATGATTCAATTTATATAAAATTCTAAGCTGGAAATTAATGTGTGGTGATAGAATTCAGAAATAGCTGCTATGGGGGTGGGGTAAAGAGTGACTGGAAAAGGATACAGGATAATTTTCTGGGGCTATCACATTCGTTTATATCTTGATTGGAGTGATGGTTACAAAATTTCATATGCCAAACTCATTGTCCTTTGTGTGTCAACTTGGCTGGGCCACAGTGCCCAGATATTTGGTCAAACATTATTCTAGATGTTTCTGTCGAGGTGTTTCGGGGATGAAATTAACATTTAAATTGGTGGACTTTGAGTAAAGCAGATTGCCCTCCATAATGTGGGTGGGCCTCATCCAATCAGTTGAAGTCCTTAATAGAACAAAGACTGACCTCCCTAGGCAAGAAGGAATTCTGCCAGTTGATGGCCTTCAGACTCAAACTGCAACAACAGCTCTTTCCTGGGTCTCCAGCCTGCCAGCCCACCCTGCAGACTTTGGATTGCCGGACTTCCTCCATAATCACATGAAAGCCAATTCCTTAAAATAAATATATATACACATCTTATTGATTTTGTTTCTCCAGAGAACCCTGACTAATACAACTCTTATACTGAAAATCTACACATTTTACTATAATTGAAAAAAGATCAGGGAATATTCAAGAGTGTGCAGGAAAAGCATGTCTTTCTCACTTTTAGAGATGAACAAAATAGCATATAGCCTGATGACAAATTTAAATTATAATGGCGTCATCACAGTTCGGGTATACAAAAATGAAGTCTGGTGGCCATTGAGGATCTGGTCTCAGACAGAGCTCTGCACCATTGAAACTTGAACTTTCTTTGAACTGTCTGACACCCAAGAATGCCACCAGCCATATTCAGAACAACAGCTGCCAGCTGCAAACTTCTGGTCTCAAGGTCTCCCCTTGTAACTATGCAACCATTACGGACCCAACCAATCCTTACTTAACAAGCACTCTTACTTTTTGTGAGCTCCAATTATAATTCTTAATAAACAGCTCATGTAACTAACTGCAACCTTGAAGTTTTTGCCTTTATAAGCCTCCCTCATTTTGTAGTCCAGTGGAACACAATTCAGGTGCTTCTTGAATCTGTGTCTCCCGGGCTGCAGTCCTAACAAATCCCAAATAAACACCTTTTCATTTCAATCAGTTCTCTGTCTAAAATCTTGGTTAACAAGCTCCAGTTTCTGTGGCATCCATTATATAACTGTCCTAGTCCATTTGGGCTGCTATAACAAAATGTCACACACTGGGTAGCTTATCCACAACAGAAATTTACTGGTCACAGTTCTGGAGGCAGGGAAGTCCAAGATCAAAATGCCAACATGGTCATATTTTGGTAAAGACCCTCTTCCTGGTTCTGAGCTGGCAATTTCTCTCTGTGTCCTCGCATGGTAGAAGGGGCTAGGGAGCTCTGTGGGGTCTCCTTTATGAGACCACTAATCCCATTCATGAGGGCTCCACCCTTGTGACCTAATCCCCTCCCAAAGACCTTATCTTCAACTACCATCATCTTTGGGGGCTAGGATTTCAACATATAAATTGGAGGGTGTAGGGGGGGAAACAAACATTCAGACCATAGGCATAACTTTGAGGGAAGCAGCCTTAGGGTGAAGCCAGACTATGGAAGAATGTGAGGAGAAAAGAAACTGAGTCTGAATGACACTGTGGATTTCCAGGGCCAAGCATTGGGGAAACCTGCCCTACATCTTAGATGTACTGTTAGATGAGCTGGTAACTTCTGTTGTTTGAAGTGGACGTTTATCTTTTACATTGGCTGCGCAGCATGCCACCTCCTCTTTCCTATGTTAGGAGTTTCCCACTTTATGAACAGCCTACCTCTCACCAGAGAAGCTGTAAATATCAGATAATTACCTTGTTATTCTCCCTTGAAGTTAGGGTGTAACATGCACCAAACAGAGGCACAAACACACACAAGAATCAGAATCTAATGGTGAATCACGGAGTTGCACGGAGCTAAAGCAGAAGCTGAGCATTTCCGTTCTGTGGGTTTTGGTCAGTGGCCACTGCGTTCAATTTCCAGAAACAGCAGTATCACTGGCATCTGATGTCTAGTGCACATGGCATCTGTGGTGTATGTATCCTGTGGCGGCAGCAGTTACACTGCAACCAGAAGGGCTGTGTGGTTAGATTTTGGTGATCCTGTCTGACATCTCCAAATCTATTTCTGGCTACGCCACCTCCACCAGGATTCTAGCTATCCAATATCCTTTTAATAAACTGCCTTTTCTATTTCAGCTTGTCTCAATCGGCTTCAGTTGCTTGGTACTAAAACTCCAGCTGAAATTTTGGTGAAGCTCTCGTAAGTAGCATTCTCTATTAATTGTGGTTAAAAGTATTCTATTGATAAATGATGCCCAGTCCTATATTCTGTATAATTATCTATTGCTACAATGCTCTGTGGCCGACAACCCAGTGGATTAAAACAACAATTATTTATTCTTGCTCACTTGTCTGTGAGTTGTCTGAGAATCAACTGATCTAGGCTGTGTTCAGCTGACCTTAACTCCAAAATGTAGATTGAGCCTAGCTCAGCTCCATACATCTCTAGTTCTCCTTGGACTACCCAGGGCTTGTCGTCTTATGGAAGTGACGGTGGTCAAGATGGCAAGACCAACTGTGCAATTCTAATTCAAGCCTTCTCATGTTAGGTCTACTAATATCCCAATGGCCAAGGTCCACAACCAAGCCCAGCATCAATAAAGCAGGGAAGTATAGTCTCTACTGAAATGAACTGCAAAGCACACACCAAAGGGCATGAATAGAGGGTGGAATAAGGAATTGGGAACAATAATGAAATCTACATCAACCTACACCCCATCCCTACTCCCCCCCGCCGCCCCCAAACCAAAGTGTTAGCTAGTGGCTGGTGGTGGTTTAATAGTTTCTGCGTTATAGCTGTTGAAGTCTTGTCAGAAGAGGTCTTAGACACACTGCCTTCAGGTAAAGAAATGAATCTCTATTACGTCTGCATGATGAGGCAATGATAGAATCATAAAATGATCAGGTTGTTAGGGATCTTAAAGGCCCCTGATGACATATTTAAGATTATTTAAAAGTCAGAATGGAGTAACTATGGTTCAGGCATCTAAAATGGAGCTGGGTGGCCATTGCGGATGTGGTTTCAGACACATTCCTGCATCACTGGGAACTTGAATTTTCTGAACAGTATCAAACTCAAGGACACCACCAGCCATTTTCAAAACAATATCTGCTGGCAGATGCACACAGTCACACCCACACACCCCTCTGCCCCACCAGCGCAACTAATCCTTGTTTACTGAGAACGCTTACTTCTTTTTTTTTTTTTTTTTTTTTTGTGGTATGCGGGCCTCCCCCTGCTGCGGCCTCTCCCGTTTTTTTTTTTGTGGTATGCGGGCCTCCCTCTGTTGTGGCCTCTCCCGTTGCGGAGCACAGGCTCCGGACGCGCAGGCTCAGCGGCCATGGCTCACGGGCCCAGCCGCTCCGCGGCATGTGGGATCCTCCCAGACCGGGGCGCGAACCCGGTTCCCCTGCATCGGCAGGCAGACGCGCAACCACTGCGCCACCAGGGAAGCCCGAACGCTTACTTCTTGCCAGCTCTAATCCTAATTCTAGACAAACAATGTATGTAACCTTGTGAGGTTTTGCCGTTATAAACCTCCCCCATTTTGTAGTCCAGCTGAACACAATTCAAGTGCTTTCTGGGACCTGTGTTTCCAGAGCTGCAGACCTAACAATCCCCAGATAAACACTTTTTCTTTTTTGCCTCAACCGTTTCTCCATTCTTGGAATTCTTAGTTAACGCCCCTTAGTAAATCATATTGCTTGACTGATAAGGAAACTAAAGGACCAAAGTGTGAGTGACTTGGTCAAGGTTGTACAGCTTGAAAATGACAGAAGAATGAATATAATCAATATATTATAGATATACATCAATATAACAATAGAATGCACATTGATTGACTCCCAGATACATGCCTCTGACCCTTAGCTATTTTATTTACAGGGGCAGAAAGTTTTCTGTATTCCTCAAATCATTTATTCCTCCCTCCTTATCATACCAGATATAAGATTGGATATGTGTTTTCGGACACCTCTGTCCAACTGCCTACACGCCACCACTCAAAGTGCTGCCGATTCAGGTTAGAAATCTTATAGGTGTCAGGACAGCTGAGGACCCAAACTGATGTGGCAGAATTCTGCCAGGTGAGTCCTCTTGAGCAATACAAGGTATCTATGGCCTACTCACAACTACTTTGGGAATTATAGCTCTTATGCAAACTGCTGCCAGGTGAGTCCTCTTAAGCAACACAAGGTGTCTGTGCCCTATTTACAAATGAGTTGAAAATTATAGCTCTTATAATAAAATCCTATGTGAGAGAGAAATTTTTAAAAATCTTTACATATGTTCACAGGACACTCGCAGTAGCAAGAGCTTCTGTTTTTCCTTCCTAATTAAAATTGTACAGAGCCAACGCTTTGCAAAATTAAGTGAGAGTGGCATGGACATATATACACTACCGAATGTAAAATGGATAGCTAGTGGGAAGCGGCTGCATAGCACAGGGAGATCAGCTCGGTGCTCTGTGACCACCTAGAGGGGTGGGGTAGGGAGGGTGGGAGGGAGGGAGACGCAAGAGGGAGGAGATATGGGGATATATGTATATGTATAACTGATCCACTTTGTTGTAAAGCAGAAACTAACACACCACTGTAAAGCAATTATACTCCAATAAAGATGTTAAAAAAAAAAATTAAGTGTGGGAAACAACGGAGCTTTTAAAGAAATTCCCCAGATGGGCAGGTAGGGCAATATAGACTGTGCTAAAGGACTGAGAATTTGAGGACAAGGGGAAGATTTTGGTGCGTTTGAAGCAGGGGAGGGTCACGGTCTTATTCACATCCACTTCGGGCTTGTCCAGCTCTCCCTAGCACTGGGGAACAGGATTCCTCCTTCCCAGGCCCCTGCGGCTGTGCATCCTGGAGAGCTGTTTGCCTTACACTTCACATTCACAAAGAAGTTCCAGTGGAAATTTCGATGTTATGTTCCTATAAACTTAGACATGCAATCCATCAATTCTCTTCCATGTTAAAAGCATTAACTTACTAAAATTATTATTTAAAATATACCATAATTTGTGAAACCCTATTTAGCCTTTTCTTCATATTTGAATACAATTTGGAGCCTCAAAAGATAGAGGGGCTGAACCTCCCCTGCCTCTTGTAACCCTCTAAACACCTCCACCCCTTACCTTCTCTCCTGACCTGACCTCACTGGGCCTCTCATCCTTATGTTTCTCTTGTCCCCAAGATACAGATGCTGACTTCCAGCACGTTTAACCTCACTTTGTTGGTATATCCTGCCTTTAACATGTATCATAACCATAATTCTATTCCTGGTTTGTAACAAAGTTGTTAGCACAGTTTTTCTTTGAACGTCTCACCTCTTTCTTTGCTGAGTCCCATCTCTTCTCTCTTCCCTGCCTGGCTTTGTCCTGTCCATTTTAGTTACCCCACTCATCTGTCTCCTGATTCTAAAAACTCATTCACTCCAGGACCTAGAGTTTGTAAGCATGTTTAAAAAGTGCCAGATTCACATAATGTCTAAAACTTTTAGGGGGAAAAAAATGCTACCTTGGCAATTCACCTGTGTCCAAAAGAAGCTTACATTTTAAAATCTGTCATTTTGACAGAGGCAAAATTAAGACTTGAAAAATATTCTCTTAAATGTAGACGCTTGATTCATCTACAGCTAGAAGGCCAGGTAGGAAGTGATGGTTTGGTGGTGACTGACCTGAGGGCAGTAGCTGGGGTTCACCCAAGAGCAGGCATCTCAACTTTAGGTTCTGAGGGATCTGTGCTTGCTAAAAATGCAGATTCCTAAGCCTACTGCCAGAAACTCTAATTCAGTGGATCTGGAATAGTCAGGAAATGCTGAACAAGATATCGGGACCCTACATATAGCTGGGTAAATGTATGACTCTTTTTTTTTTTTTTTTTTTGCGGTACGCGGGCCTCTCACCGCTGCGGCCTCTCCCGTTGCGGAGCACAGGCTCCGGACGCGCAGGCTCAGCGGCCATGGCTCACGGGCCCAGCCGCTCCGCGGCATGTGGGATCTTCCCGGACCGGGGCACGAACCCGCGTTCCCTGCATCGGCAGGCAGACCCTCAACCACTGCGCCACCAGGGAAGCCCCTGTATGACTCTTAATAGCCGGGATCTTGGGCTGGATCCTGATTCTGAGGGTAATTAACTGTGTGACCTCAGCAGGGCAAATTAACTTCCCTGAGCCCCTATTTCCTAGTCTGTAAAGGAAGCATAGGAGCCATGAGACATAGAATGTGATGGGGTTAATATTTTGGAAAACATCTATGTTTTTCTCTTCTGCATTGCTGAGTGTTAATTACTCCCTACCTCTCTGGACTGACCCAAGTGTCTATATCTATATGTCTGTATCTGTCTATATCTATATCTAATCTTGGTGGAGATGGAATAGGAGTGGGGATAGGGGTGGGAGGGGAGGAGATTATTATTTGTTCCAGAAAGCAAAAAGAACCAAGGAATTTATATTCAGACGCTGACATTCAAAATAAGATTATGCAGCAAGACAATAGGTATGAGAGAGTATTTCTACTTTCCTTTCTCCACTCCCACCCCATTCTCTCCCCACACCTCCAAGTAGCATAAAAAAAATCGAGTACGGAAGTTTCAAGCCTCAGAAGTTCTCTTATTTAGAAAATAGCCCTTCTGCCTATGGCAGCTGGGCCATGAGGCTTGGAGTTCTATGGTAGAATGAGGCTCTGGTAGGGAAAATAAAAGTCCCACCCTTCTTTGGCTGAGGGGATGATAGAATGATAGAAAGGAGAGAGAACGAGAAGGAATATGGTGAGTGAGGAGAAGGGGCTGCATAAATGCCGAGGGGGCCTTGTGTCCCCCTCAATTTCCAATAACCCCTCCCCACAATTCCAGTAACTGAGACAACAGATGAAGACCTGATTAATTAATTAATGCTGCCCAGGCAGCAACACTTTTCTTTTTTTTTTTTAACATCTCTATTGGAGTATAATTGCTTTACAATGTTGTGTTAGTTTCTGCTGTGTAACAAAGTGAATCAGCTACATGCATACATATATCCCCGTATCCCCTCCCTCTTGCGTCTCCCTCCCACCCTCCCTACCCCACCCCTCTAGGTGGTCACAAAGCACCGAGCTGATCTCCCTGTGCTATGCGGCTGCTTCCCACTAGCTAGCTATTTTACATTTGGTAGTGTGTATATGTCCATGCCACTCTCTCACTTTGTCAACACTTTTCAATAGACTTCCCGGTAGTTTTAATGTGCATTCGGTTGAGAACCACTGGACTAAGAATTAAACAGAGTGAACATTTCGGTTCCCCCGCCCTGCTCCTTCACATGAAGCCCTCATGAGAATAAGCAGGTTAAATAGACGCAAAATAAAGAAGTTCATATTCCTCAGAACACCCGAGCATAGTGTGGGTTCATTTGTCACATCAGCATACAAATGAAAATACTCTATATGTCGTAAGGAGCTCTCCTCTGGAAACTTTCGTTGTGGTGGCCAAGTTGCAGCCGAGAGTAGAAAAACAGCGCTCGAGTTAAGATTCCAGGAGCCTGGGAAAGGAAACTAGATGAAGGTTTTAGCTAAAATGACTACAGAAGAGGTGCGTGTTCTCTCTCTAATAAAAGTAAAGTGGCTTTCCCCACATATCAAAGTGGGATGAGCCAATTCACCAAAAGCACTTTCTTAAGTAGCTGACTACTCTGGAGTCAGAATGAGTGGTGTTAGAATCCTGGATCTGCCCTTACTAACTGTGTGATGTTGGCAATTTTACCAAACTCCTCTAAGCCTCAGCGTTTTAGTGGGTAAAATGGGCCTTATTACACAGTCTCCCTTCACAGGGTTGTTATGAGGGAAAGCAATCTGTATCACATGTCTGGTGCTAGGGTGGAGCTGTTATGAGTCCCTTTATCTAAGAATTCTGCTGTAATTCTTAAAAGCACAGAGACCTCTGCACTGAATAAGGAGGCCCAGAGGTATACTTCTAACAGCTACGCAGGACGTTCCTGTGCACACAGAAGGATTACTGTGGCGCAGTGGGCCTCAGATTTCAGCATGCAGCAGCATCACCCGGAGGGCTTGCTGGGCCTTCCCCTGGAGTTTCTGATGTAGGAGGAATGAGGGGAGGGCCTGAGAATGTGCATTCCTAGCAAGCTCCCAGGTGACACGGATCCTGCTGGGAGTTACAGCTCTAGATTAGAGGTCAGCCAACTCGGCTCTCAGCACAAGTCTGGCCCACTTCCTGTTTGGGGAAATACAGTTTTATTGGTACACAGCCACATTTGTTTGTTGTTGTTTCATCTGTGGTTGCTTTTGTGCTGCCATGGTGGAGTTGTCATTGCAACAGAGATCATGAAGTTTAAAATATTTACCATCCAGTCCTTTATAGACTTTTACTAACCCCTGTCCTAGGGTAAAAGAGCTCAGGTAATTTGGGGGAACAAGTTTGCCGTGGAAAATTCCCAGAGTTAGATTAAATTAATCAGGGCTTGATAAAGGGTAAGGTTTAGTCAGGACTGTGTGTGTCCTTCAAATCTTGTGTTTTTGCAAATCTTGCTCTTGTTCTATTTGTAAATGTACACATTCTTAGAGCGAGTAGGGACCACTTGGCTCTGAAATTTTAATAAAATGTTAAAAGATTAGCATTGATTATACCATCTACTCCATTTTACTTTATTTTCATGTCTAATATTAGCTTATCTACCTGTTATGATGTCAATAATTTACTTCAGAGGGCTTCATCACAGAATAGTGGGTCTCAACCCTTACACATAAGTCACCTTGGGGGACTTTAAAAAAAATACCTGGGTCCTATCTCTGGAACTTCTGATTCAAAGGGTGTGGGGTGGGACCTAGGCACTGATGTTTTTAAAACCTTCTAGATGATTCCACCATGCAACCAGGATTGAAAATCGCAGACATAGTGTGTACTAGTTAAATTATCTCCTAGGTCCTGTTACCCTAACTATGAATTGACAGCCACTGGTGGCCTCTGGCATCCTCATTAGAGAGCTTGCCCACCAGACGTGGAGCTACCAACTTTCTCTTCTCCATGCCACACACACACAACATAGGCTCTGCTCTCCACAGAATGGAGGCCAGAGGTTGGTCTTCATTGGGAAAAGTAGTGACTTTTTAATAGTGAATGTTAGAAATGGTGTCTCTTTGTTGGAATGAGTGATATTTAAAGTATGTAAATGGTGTAACATATTTTAGAAGCATTCACCTTGCTCCCACGAAGAAAGTATAAGAATCTAGTGAAGCATCTAGGCCAGGGGTTAGCACTCTTTCTGTAAAGTTCTGGATAATAAAACTTTTAGGCTTTGTGGGGCAACAAGCAAATCGAGTTATAGCTGCACCACAGAGATGTGTAGTGCGCCGAGCAGCAGGGGAAAACCATGAAAGCACCATGTACCGTCTCGGCCCAACGATTCCGTCCCATGGTTTCTGCGCGATTCTTATTCCCATAATGCAAAACAGCCCTAAGCAATACACAAACAAATGAGCAAAGCTACTTGGGTTTTTATAATTGTCATGTGTCACAAAAGGATATTCGTCTTTTGATTTCTTTTCAACCATTAAAAAATGTAAAAGTTAACAACAAAAAAAAGTAAAATCATTCTAAACGTGTGGGTCATACAAAAAGAAGCGTTGGGTCAGACTTGACCGGCAGGCAGTAGTTTGCCAACCCATGTCCTAGACTAAATCCTTAAGGACAACATCCTAGGCTAAATTCCTAACTCTATGTTCTATGTCTAGCTGTGATTGCCTGGTGCCAACCAAAAAGATAACAGAATCCAGCCAATAAAATATAATCACTGCTGCTTTCAATAAACCTTTCATGTAGGGTGACAGTCTGTGAATCTAAAACTTTTAGAGGTCAGTTGTTCTCAACTTTTGTTGTACATTGGAATCATCTGAGGAGATAAAAACATCCCACACCCAAAGCAATTACATCAGAAACTCCGGGGTGGAACCCAGAGATCAGCAGTCTTTAAATCTCCTCAGGTGATTTCAATGGCCAGATAAGGCTGACAGCACTTTTCTCAAGAGGAACGAGGAACAGGGCTTCATCAAGCTGCAGAACAGGTAATATGGTTATTTGTTTGTTAATAAATGTTTGTTTAGTAATATCTTCATGTGTGGGAGAAATTGGTCTGAGCCTTGCTTTCAGTATATTAGGATGACGAGGCTTCTAGAGGAGTAGCTAACATACACGCACACCTTGTCCACAGCAAAGGAAGCCATCAAAAAATGAAAAGGCGACAACCTACGGAGAAAATATTTGTAAATGATGTGACCGACTTAAGGGCTTAATCTCCAAAATACACAAACACCTCATACAACTCAACAACAAAAAAACAAACAACCCAATCGAAAAATGGGCAGAAGACCTTAATAGACATTTCTCCAAAGAAGACATACAGATGGCCAGTAGGCACATGAAAAGATGCTTAACATCACTAATTATTAGAGAAATGCAAATCAAAACTATAATGAGGTACCACCTTAGACCAGTCAGAATGGCCATCATTAAAAAGTCTACAAATAACAAATTCTGGAGAGGGTGTGGAGAAAAGCGAACCCTCCTACACTGTTGGTGGGCAAGTAAGTTGGTGCAGCCACTATGGGAAACAGTATGGAGGTTCCTCAGAAAACTAAAAATAGAATTACCATATGACCCAGCAATCCCACTCCTGGGCATATATTCGGACAAAACCATAATTCAAAAAGATACATGCACCCCTATGTTCATAGCAGCACTATTCACAATAGCCAAAACATGGAAACAACCTAAATGTCCATCAACAAATGAATGGATAAAGAAGATGTGGTACATATATGCAATGGAATACTACTCAGCCATAAAAAAAGAACAAAATAATGCCGTTTGCAGCAACATGGATGCAACTAGAGATTATCACACTAAGTGAAGTAAGTCAGAAAGAGAAAGACAAATACTATATGATTTCACTTATATGTGGAATCTAAAATATGGCACCTACCTACAGAAACTATAAAACAGAAACAGACACACAGACATAGAGATCAAACTTGTGGTTGCCAAGGGGGAGTGGGGAAGGGAGAGGGATGGACTGGGAGTTTGGGGGTGGTAGATGCAAACTATGACATTTAGAATGGGTAAACAACAAGGCCCTACTGTGGAGCACAGGGAACTATATCCAGTCTCCTGGGATAAACCATAATGGAAAAGGATATTAAAAAAAGAATGTGTAGGGCTTCCCTGGTGGCGCAGCGGTTGCGCGTCCGCCTGCCGATGCAGGGGAACCGGGTTCGCGCCCTGGTCTGGGAGGATCCCACATGCCGCGGAGCGGCTTATAGGGAAACATACAGGAAAAAACACACAAAGGAATTCCACTCTGTTGTCATATATATGTTTACTTTCAGTTTACAAACAGCTGCCCAAATAACACTCAAACAGAGGGAGGCATACCACAAAAAAAAAAAAAAAAAAAAAAAAAGAATGTGTATGTGTGTACGACTGAGTCACTTTGCTGTAGAGCAGAGATTGGCACAGCATTGTAAACCAACTATACTTCAATAAAAAAAAATGAAAAGGCAACCTATGGGACAGGAGAAAATATTTGCAAATTATATATCTAATAAGGGGTTAATATCCAAAATTTATACTCATACAACTCAATTAAAGAAAAAAGCGCAATTAAAAAATAAGCAAAAGAAATAATTAGACATTTTTCCAAAGGAGACATGCCAAGTGTCCAACAAGTACATGAAAAGATGCTCAACATCACTAATCATCAGGGTAATGCAAATCAAAACCACAATGAGATATCACCTTACACCTGTTAGAATGACTATTATCAAAAAGAAAAGAGAAAACGTGTTAGTGAGAATGTGGAGATAAGGGAATCCCTGTGCACTGCTAATAGGCCTGTAAATTGGTGCAGCTACTATGGAAAAAAAGTATGGAGTTTCCTCAAAAAATTTAAAATAGGGGCTTCCCTGGTGGCGCAGTGGTTGGGGGTCCGCCTGCCGATGCGGGGGGCGCGGGTTCGTGCCCCGGCCCGGGAGGATCCCGCATTGCTGCGGAGCGGCTGGGCCCGTGAGCCGTGGCCGCTAAGCCTGCGTGCCACAACAGTGAGAGGCCCGCGTACCGCAAAAAAAAAAAAAAAACAAAAAAAAATTTAAAATAGAACTACCACATGATCCAGCAATTCTACATCTGGGTACTTATCCAAAGGAACAAAATGACTGTCTTGAAAAGATATCTGCACCCTCATGTTTATTGCAGCATTATTTACAATAGCCAAGACATGAAAACACATAAGTATCCATCAGCAGATGAATGGATAAAGAAAATGTGGTGTATATACACAATGGAATATTATTCAACCATAAGAAGAAAGGAAATTCTGCCATTTGCAACAACATGGATGGACCTCAAGGGCATTAGGCTAAGTGAAATGAGTCAGCCAGATAAAGACAAATACTGTATGATCTCACTTATATGTGAATACTTTTTAAAAAACCCAAACTCACAGATACAGAGAACAGACTGGTGGTTGCCAGAAGTCGGAAGTAGGGGAGGAGGGTGTGAAACAGTTGAAAGTGGTCAAAAGAAACAACCTTCTAGTTATAAGGTAAATAGTCCTGGGTAGACAATGTACAGCATGGGGATTATAGGTAACAATGCTGTATTGTATATTTGAAAGTTGCTAAGAGAGTAGATCTTAAAAGTTCTATAACTATGTGTAGTATGGATGTTAACTAGACTTATTGCAGTGATCATCTCGCATGATGTACAAATATTGAATCATCATGTTAAATACCTAAAACAAATAACATGTTATATGTCAATTATATCTCAATTTTAAAAAATAAGCCTGATATTGCAGATGAGGAAACTGATGCATAGAAAATGTTACACATTTCCGAGAAAGGAGCTGGAAACCTAAGTCTGTCTGATGTGACCACAGGCTCTTACCCACTAGGGTCTGCCACGTTCATGTGCTACATCAAGAATGGAGACTCGGGCTTCCCGGGTGGCGCAGTGGTTGCGCGTCCGCCTGCCGATGCAGGGGAACCGGGTTCGCGCCCCGGTCCGGGAAGATCCCACGTGCCGCGGAGCGGCTGGGCCCTTGAGCCATGGCCAATGAGCCTGCGCGTCCGGAGCCTGTGTTCCGCGACGGGAGAGGCCGCAACAGAGGGAGGCCCGCCTACCGCAAAAAAAAAAAAAAAAAGAATGGAGACTCAAGGCTGGTATTCCTGCCCACACCACACCGCCTCATTTTCTGAAGTATTGGAAGAGACCCTAGAAACAAATCTGTTCCAGTATTCTTCATCTACAAGAGCACAAACACATCCAGAGAAGTAATGTGACTTTCCTAAAATCACCCGGAGAGTCAATGTTCGAAAGGCCATGAAAGGCAATCACGTGTCTCCAAACAGAACTCAGGAACAGGGCCATTCACAGCCTGGATCTTCCAAAGTACATGAAAAGAAAGAAAAACATAGGAATCAAATTTTTTCCTTGGGACCAAAAATGGGGGCTGGGGGGGAGAGAAGAATTTCTTTTTAAAAATCTATAAGTATGATATTCAAGTGTGTCTAAATGTATTAAAGGTACAGTGGTGTTTTGTAACCCTCACCATTCTTCCAGGGGTCCCCAACTGATGGCCCACAAGCTGAATCTAGGTGTGCTTTGGTTTCCTCTGCAGAATTCTGGCAATAAATGTCCAGGGCTGAGAGGGAGTGATCCTTTCTTAGTTGACACATGCACGCCCAGTCCACTACAGCCCCCAGCTGTCCCCTGTTTTTGTGTTACTGAACTTTAATTATCTGTGTGACCTTGGCTAAGTCCCTTCCCCTCCCTGTAATCCAGAATCTTCACCTATCGAATTGGGATGGGGGTGTTGATGACATTGTATTTTGTTTATTGCCTGCCCCCTCTCCCTAGAAGGTAAGCTCTAGGAGGGCAGGGATTTTTGTCTGGTTTGTTCAGTGATGTCTCCCGTAGCACCCCGGACCCTGCCTGCCATGTAACAGGTGCTAAATAAATATTTAAGGAGAGAATAAATAGTCCTAAACATCCAAAAAAAAAGAACTCAGGCAAAGGGGATGGAAAACTTTTAAGGCACAGTAACCATTCTATATCATGATGGTGATGGTTACACATTGTATACAATTACCAAAATCAATCAAAGTGTTCATTTAGAATTGATAAATTTTTATGTATGTAAATGATAACCTAAATAAACAAAGATGAAGCTAATATACATATATAATTAAAATTAATTTCACCCACTTCCTGTTATTTTTTCCTGACCTTAGTAATTGCTGCCATTCTGGGGGGTTTCTACAGGTCAGGGACGTGCTGAACGCTTTACATTTCTTATCTCATTAATCCTTGGGTATGAGTGTAGTTTGTCTAAACCACTCAGGTGCATTTCCTTAGTCTTTCTGGGTGACATATTCTGGAATTCCATATCTATCACTGGCAATAAAATCTTACTTAGGACTAACTAGGATTTAATTTTTAAGTGGATGAGCAGCCTGTGGCTCCACCTTCTTGCCCACTGCCTATGACTAGAAAGGTTTACAGCATGCATTTATTAATTGCACCCAGGAAGCAAGTCATCCTCCCAACAACCTGTGAAATAGGTGTTATTACATTCTCACTTCCCAGATGCTAAAGTCAGAATAGAGCCCTGATGTGCCACCAGCCAGAGCGACACATCAGGAAGCAGCAGGGCGAAGATCTGATCCCAAGCAGTGGGAGGCCCTGAGGTTGTTTGCTTAATCCCCACACCAGATGGCCTCCCAACCAGTAAACCTGGGCACGCTGCTGAGCTGCTGTGTGGGGGCCAGGGTGTGACCCTTGCAGAGATGACAGAAGATGATTTTCCGATGCAGCGAGCATCTCCGGACCAGTGTGGCCTCAGACAGTGGTCAGAGCTGTGGTATGTTCCCCGCAACAGGCTGCTGGGGTGAGATGCGACGTGAGAGCCTAGGAATTCGCTCCGCCACTGGGCAAAGGCCCATCTGCAGGACCCAAAAGGCCCTGAGCGTTGGGGAAGGGGCTGTTTGACGTAAGCCTCACATAGCCCTTTCGATATTGAATAATTTTTTGAGGTGCGTTCACCCCCTTGGTCCCTGACATTGCTGTAGACTGGAGAGAACCTCCAGGAATTTCACTAGTGCTCTGGCCAACCCAGCATGTTGTTTCAGTCTCTTTTTCTTTATTTTTCTGTAGAGGATCCCCTTCCCAGTGAACAATTTGTCAATGACACTTTACTTTTTTTTTTTTTTTTTTTTTTTTTTTGCAGTACACGGGCCTCTCACTGTTGTGGCCTCTCCCGTTGCAGAGCACAGGCTCCGGACACGCACGCTCAGCAGCCAAGGCTCACGGGCCTAGCCGCTCCACGGCATGTGGGATCTTCCCGGACTGGGGCACGAACCCACGTCCCCTGCATCAGCAGGCGGACTCTCAACCACTGCGCCACCAGGGAAGCCCAACTTTACTTTTAAACAAGTGTTTAATTGCTGCCTCAGCAGGCGGACCCCCAACCACTGCGCCACCAGGGAAGCCCAACTTTACTTTTAAACAAGTGTTTAATTGAAACACTGATTGAAATGCAGACCTATCCCTCCGCAAGAGAAGAACGCAGGTTACCACATCTTAACTCCTCATGAAGGTAATTGGGACAAATTAAACATGTATTGACTTTCTCAAGATAACTTGAGATTTCTGCACCCTTTGCACTTACCAGAAATAATACTACAGTGACTCAGTCTTCTGGTAATTGAAAATGCACAGCTGTAGAAGAAATTGCATGTTAATATATGATATTATCAGTGCAGGAGGGCCACCATATACAAGAATGCAGAGACTCAATTAAATACCCATTATTTGGCGTAATAATTCAGAAAGATCAGGAAACATTATCCCTGGTCAAATAGGCTGAATTTAATTGAGACATTCCTGGGTTCACAGAGTATATCAACTCCGGATCAAACTAAAGCAATCTCATTTGACACAATGTAAAAGATTAATACTAGACAAAGAGGACAAATGACCGATCAGTCTGGGAATTACTGTTACTGAACCAAACTTGGGTCTGCTTACCCTACATGCAGTAAAGACAATCTACTGACACCAGCTTGTGGTGAAGGAAAGTGCAGCGTTTATTGCAGGGCACCAAGCAAGGAGTCCAGGCAGCTAGTGCTTAAAAGGCCTGAACCTCCCCCGGCCACCCACCCCCACCAAGGCTTTCAGGGAAAGGTTTTTAAAGACAGGGTGAGGGAGGGAGGGTTTGAGGTGTGTGATCTGCTCATGGACATTCTTCTGATTGGTTGGTGGTGAGGTAATTGGGCATCAACGTCATCAACCTTCTGCTTCCAACCAGTCTGGGATCTAGGTGCTTGTGGACAACATACAGTTAACTTCTTCCTCCTGGTGTTTTTTTCAGTATCTGCAAAACAGCTCAAAGGACCTGGGTCAGAATATTATCTATAGCCCTTGAAAAGCAACTAAACGTCCTTGACTTTGTTTAATGGCTAAAGTATTATTATTTTGTCTTGCTTGACTGTTTTCCTTTCTGCATTTTCTCACTTTTCTGATTAAATTTTTTCTTTGACCAAAGTTTTTCTACAGACAAAAGGCAGACAGAGGACATATGGGTGGAGAGGTCTGTTCTGGGAAGGCCCCATAGGGTCCTGCTCTGTTACACTATGACTTATTTTGCTTTGAAGAGAAGATATGTACCTTTTAGTTACCATGTATGATTTTCTTTTGTGGGATTTAATTAAAACATTCAGTTACTTAATAAATACTTCCTGAGCACTAACTATGCATCAGGTACTCAGGTACTAGGGACTCAGCTGCAAAATAAAGAGACAAAAATATGTGTCTTCATAGAGCCCAAACTCTAGTTGGTGAAGACAAGCAATCAATGAGTAAAATATATAGAATGACAGAAAATTTAAAGTGCTGTGAGGAAAAGTAAAGCATGGGAGCAAGATGGGGACTGCCAGGGCACGGAACAGCAGGCTGCAGTTATACATAGGATGGCAAAGAAAGGGCTGGATGAAGAGACAATAAAAATATAGTCATTAGGGCATCATTCGTGATAAAGATAAATATTGGCAGCAACCTAGATATCTGTCTATAGGAGATTGGTTAAATATTTTATGATGCATCTATATAGTAGAATACTATATAGCAAACAAAAGAAGTCCTACAAATACAAAATGAACTCCCAAGATATACGAAGTGAGAAAAACAAGGTGCAGAATGATATATAGCAGGGGTCCCCAGCCCCCAGGCCACAAACTGGTACTGCTCCGTGGCTTGTTAGGAACTGGGGCGCACAGCAGGAGATGAGCAGCGGCTGAGCGGAGCAGCTGCTGAGCGAGTGAAGCTTCATCTGTATTTACAGCCGGCCTCCTTCGGTCACATTACCACCTGAGCTCCGCCTCCTGTCAGCATTATGGTAAGTTGTATAATTATTTCATTATGTATTACAATGTAATAATAATAGAAATAAAGCACACAATAAATGCAATGTGTTTGAATCATCCTGAAACCATCCCCCCACCTGCCCCCGGTCCGTGGAAAAATGTCTTCCACAAAACTGATCCCTGGTGCCAAAAAGCTGGGGACCACTGATGTATAGAGTATGCTACCATTTACATTTATCATATACATGATATATATATATATATATACACATAATATTTTTATAAATGCATGGAATCAGTGGAAACATAACATAAAAAACTGTTAGTAATGGTTGTCTTTGGAGTGGAGAACAGGATGATTCATTGACAGGTGAGGGTGAAATACTTTGTATCCCATTACTATGTATATGTACTACTGTATAGTCAGGCCATTCAAGATGGCTGTTCTCTTGCTCTCTGTCCATCCTCTGCTTGACCAGGCCCTGCTTCACTCACATGACTACTCAATCCTCTTAATTATAGGGCTTAATTAGTCCCAGGTAACTGATGAGCCCATCTGACATCAATTCCCCTATAAATGGTAGCTTTTTTCTCCCCCTGAGTAGCACAGACTATTGCCATGACCTGCCTGCTGTTGGCTGTACACAGTGGAGGTGTCGCTCCAGGACTTTTTGCTTCAGACACGTAAGATCCCCTGTCCAATAAACTGTTCTTTTCTCTATCACTGTCTTCTGGTTCTTTCTTCGGTCTCAAGGCTGGACAACTACCAGGCTTTCAGGCCTGCAGGGTGCAGCCCAGCAACTGATGAGCCAGCCAGGAGGCCAAGGAAACTCTCGTGAGTGCAGAGATGTGAAGAAATAAGGACAGGGGACAGAAAATTGCAGATGTGATCCTGGGGTGGCCTCCCACTAGCCTGTGAGGCCCTGTGGCAGCTGTCTACCATGACAGATGTCTTTCTCTTCCATTATAGTGACGACATCCTGTTAACCTCAGAGTCTCTTTCCACTTTAAAAGTAGCTGCCCCGCGCTCGTGGCTCATCTGACTGCATGGGGATGGCTGGTGAATGCAGACAGAACACAAGGACCTGGATTATCTACAAAATGCCAGCATAGCCCCGACCCACCCCCGCTCAACGACTACAGGCACAGGCTTTAGGGATGTTGACTGAGGGACAGGATTGGGAACTGGAGTGGCCAGTTACCCGGAGGGTCTGGTTGGGCCTGTGGCAATGGCGTAATCATAAGGGTGCCCTTGGGCTTCTGGTCCCACCTGAGGAAGGAGGCAGAGCCGTGATACAGTGTGATGGAACAGCAGCGACCTGTGTCTACAATGCCACACAACAGGCAGAGGACGATACCAAAAGGCCTACCCGAGTCAGGGAGCAATGCGAAACACCACTCTTCGGGGTCTAGAACAGCTGTGTGTGTGACCTACGGGACCCACGGACGTCGATAGCGACCAAGGAACCCACGTTACTGGCCGTGAAGTTCAGGAAAGGGCCGATGCAAATGAAACGTGCTGGCATTTCCACGTGCCTTACGGCCCCACTGCTGCCGGGCTAATGCAGAGGATGAGTGGGCTGCGTCAGCAACAGGTGAGACGGGAAAGCCGCTCTCAACGTGTGGCCACACCCCAGGAGCAATGGGCCCAGCGCCCATGCCACGTGAACCCAGAGGCCGCTAGTCCACGTCATCCGAGTTCAGCTGTTGACCACCGAGGGATGTCGCCAACTATCGGTCAGGACGATAAGTCGCTTTCGCTCTGGCCACGGCATCTACCCCCAGGGAACACATTATAAAACTGGCCCTGAGACTGGCAGGTAAGTCCCCGGGGGTTTGGGTTTGCTGCCTCGTGGGGAATAGGATTAGAAAGGGATGTACAGATCTCACCTGTCTCCTGCCCGGCCCCACCTAAGACCACTGAGGTAATGAATCCAGGCCCTGACTGAAGGAAGGCACCATCATATTAACCCCGTGGGCCTCTCCAGGATTCGGCACTGGCTGTAGGGACTGAGGGTGCAGAGGCGGCATGGTACTGCCCCCCAGCACAGGAGCCACAGGCAGGGGTGGTAGTATTTCAGGAGGCTGTTACTGCTTGTATTTTGTTTAATGGTCATGATCTTCCCTGCACTGTGCCTGTTATGAATATCTTACATTTTGTCCCTAATCTGAGTGGAGGGAATCTGTTCACGAACTGGGCACAGTGGTGGCCTCACTGCAAAACGAGTCTGAGTGCTGGGCCGACAGCGAGGTGCCATTGTCATTCTCCTCTGGACTTTCATGAAAAACTGACCTTATAAGCAGCTGGCTCCAAAGTTTGCCCACTTCTTGGACTCTTGAAACTCCTTAGCTGCTATTGCCTGTATCGCATTTGTGGTATTTGGTTGCAGTGCCCTCTCTGTACCTGACCCCAAGGGTATCACGGAAGAGAGGTGGACCAAGATTGTAAGGGTGCTGCAGGGTCTGTAGGGGTGGAGGGCGTGGTCAGGCCACTCAGGATGGCTGTTCCCTTGCTCTCCGTCCATCCCCTGCTCGACCAGGCCCTGCTTCACTCACATGACTCTCCAATCCTCTCAATTACTGGGCTTCATCAGTAATTGCCTGCATGCTTGCCTCCTGCCCCAGCCCCTGGTTTCCCTGGCAACTGATGAACCCACCTGACATCAATTCCCCCTCCCCCATAAATGATAGCCTCCTTCTCTGCTGAGTAGCAAAGTCTGCTGTCATGTCCTGCCAGCCGTCTGCTGCACATGGTGGGATGTCACTCCAGGACCTTTTGCTTCAGATATGTAGGATACCCTGTCCAATAAACCACTGATGTCCCTGTTGCTGTATCCATCCTCTTTCTTCAGTTTGGAGGCTGGGCAACTACAAGGCTTACAGACCTGTGGGGTGCAGCCCAATAACTACCTAGTCAGAATAAATAAGACGTAAACTAAGAACATAAAGACTGTGCAATTAGAAAATGATGGAAAGACACATACTTATAAAGCCTGGTGACCTAGATAGCCCTCTAGCCTAGATAGTGAATGAATGGGATACTTCATAGAAACATGGACTCACTTCTGATGAGCTGATGACCTTGTTGACAGTGACCATTTCAAAGCAATTTTATTTTTGTAAATGGAGATCTCGGCCTTTTAAATAAATAAATAAATAAATTTATTTATTTGTTTATTTTTGGCTGTGTTGGGTCTTGGTTGCTGCGTTCAGGCTTTCTCCAGTTGCGCTGAGCGGGGGCTGCTCTTGGTTGTGGTGCACAGGCTTCTCATTGCGGTGGCTTCTCTTGTTGCGTAGCACGGGCTCTAGGCGCGGGGGCTTCAGTAGTTGTGGCTTGCGGGCTCCAGAGCACAGGTTCAGTAGTTGTGGTGCACAGGCTTAGTTGCTCCACAGCATGTGGGATCTTCCCATATCAGGGATCGAACCCGTGTCCCCTGCATTGGCAGGTGGATTCTTAAACACTGAACCACTAAGCAGGTCCCCCAATTCTTATTTTGGTTAATGGATTGTAGTTATTGTGATTGCAACACTTAGATTTTTTTCACCTTTCTAATCAAACAGAAGCTGTATTCATTTCCTAGGGCTGCCACAATGAAGCAGCACAAACAGAAATGCGTTGTCTTGCAGTTCTGGAGGCTAGAAGTCAAAAACCAAGGAGTCAGCAGGGCCATGCACCCCCTGAAGCCTGTAGCTGGACCTTCCTTGCCTCTTGCTAGCTTCTAGTGGTTTAGGATTCCTAGGCTTGCAGTTTGTAATCCTCATATGTTTTGTTTTCCGTTTGTCTTAACTTTCAGTTTCATTTTGATTCTTTTTTCCAGTAAGCAAAACTGACTCCACGCCCCACCCACTTCTCCTCTCACGCCAACCATAAGCTGCTGCCTCGTTCACTCTGTGGCAGTCAGACGCTGACAGGACCATGGCCCTGATGCAGGCTCCAGGGGGCCCCAGCCCTGGGCAGACCTGCGCACTGATCCTGATCTTCACAGTGCTCCTGCAGGCCCTCTGTGTGGCCGTGACTTACGTGTACTTCACCAACGAGCTGAAGCAGGTCAGTACGATGCACACGCTCTCTGACAGAGGCTCTTGGCAGCCCTCTGGTTAATTGCCTTGGTTGGCTCCTCGGGGAAGACTTTACAGAGGAAGAGAATCCTCTTTCTCTGCCTGGGGACCCTAACTGCTAATGCATATCATTACTGAGGACTTCGCAAAAGTGAATTGAAGGGACTATGTGCACGAAGTGCAGTTACAGAGCTGGCTCCACCAGTTACTAGCAGATGCGGGCAACAAAACTCCTGAGGTAGTTTTGTCTTCAACAGAATGTTATAATATTAACAGCTGCCATTCATTGAGTGCTTTCTGCTTAATGCTTTATAGTTCTTGACTCAAATTCTTGGGAGTGAGAGGAGCTGCATCAGGGCAGGACTGTATCTGCTTTTGCTTTCTGTGACACCTCTAGGCGCTAGCACAGAGCTCCCACATAGTAGGTGTTCACTAAACACTTGTTGAATGAATAACCAACCTTCATCAATGTACTGCCAGGACACAGGAAGTAGGGTAGAGTTGAGGCTTAACCCAAAGCCAGGCTGTAAACCACTTGTAATAATGCTGTTTTGTGTTCCGAATGTGGCTAATTCCAGTGGATTTTGAATGCAAAATTACTGAAAATAAGCCAACCCCACGTTTTGGCTTTCTGTGTACATATTTTTTTCATTTAATTTTTTTTATCGGCACATAGTTGATTTACAATGTTGTGTTCGTTTCTGCTGTATGGCAAAGTGAGTCAGTTACACATAGACATATATCCACTTTTTTTTTTTTTTAGGGTTCACAAATCTTTCTTTAATGACTCTTTAAAAGGTAGCAAAACTGGTTCTACTCAAATAGAATGATATCCACTCTTAAAATTTTTTTTAATTTATATATTTTTAAAAGATTATTTTGATGTGGACCATTTTTAAAGTCTTTTTTGAACTTGTTACAATATTGCTTCTGTTTTATGTTTTGGTTTTTTGGCCACAAGGCATGTGAGATCTTAGCTCCCTGACCAGGGATTGAACCCTCACCCCCTGCATTGGAAGGCAAAATCTTAACCAGTGGACCACCAGGGAAGTCCCTATCCACTCTTTTTTAGATTTCTATTCCCATGTAGGTCATTACAGAGTATAGAATAACGTTTCCCTGTGCTATTCAGTAGGTTCTTATTAGTCATCTGTTTTATATACAGTAGTGTGTATATGTCAATCCCAGTCTCCCAATTTATCCCTCCCCCTCATTCCCCCCCGGCTTGTTTTCTACATCTGTGACTCAACTTCTGTTTTGTAAATAGGTTCATTTGTACCATTTCTTTAGATTTTACATGTAAGCAATATCATATGATATTTGTCTTTCTCTGTCTGACTTACTTCACTCAGTAAGACAATCTCTAGGTCCATCCACGTCACTGCAAATGGCGTTATTTTGTTATTTTTTATGGCTGAGTAATATTCCATTGTATACAGTACCACATCTTCTTTATCTATTCCTCCATCGATGGGCATTTAGGTTGCTTGCATGTCCTGGCTATTGTAAATAGTGCTGCAATGAACACTGGGGTGCATGTATAGTTTCAAATTATGGTTTTCTCCAGATATATGCCCAGGAGTGGGATTGCTGGATCATATGGTAGCTCTATTTTCAACTTTTTAAGGAACAGCCATACTGTTCTCCCTAGTGGCTCTATCAATTTACATTCCCACCAACAGTATAGGAGTTTCTGTGTATATTTTGACGAATTGTATATTGTATAGCAGGGAACTTCGAGCTGGAAGGAATTTTGGATACCCCTCGTTGTATAGATGAGACTAGAGACTGCCAGAGAAATGACTTATCCGAGCTCAGGCAGAAATTTGCAAGCAGAGCTGGACCCAGCTCAGCTCATAGGGAATGCTCGTCCCATCACAGCAGGGTGTCAGTAAGGTTAACCTATCTCCCCCTTGTGCTGAACAGCACCCTGCTGCATGGTGACAATGCAACATCAAATCTGTCAGCTGGGCAGGAAATGCAAAGCTAAGGGTCTTGGACAAATATAAAATAGTGTTTATCTGTTAAGGAAATAAATGCAGTTTGTATATCCTGTGGAGTATAAACTTGGCTCTCAACTGGTTGGGAATTTCCTTTGGAAATGAAGTGAATAAAACAAGAGTCAACAAGTAATTATACAAATGATCACTACCATTAGATGGCCAGTCAAGTCAGCTTTGTTATAGGGCAATTTCAAAGAGCCTGTATTTGTAAGAAAAAAAATCAACGTGATTATAATCATGTCTTTTAGTTCTATGTCTGCCCGAGAGACTGGAATGCTGCTGTGTTTCCCAGTTTGGAGTCAACATGTCCTAAGCTTTGTTAACTTTGCAGTATAAATAGTGAGTCTGTGTCTCCATATACAAGAGGTTCTCTCAATTTGCTAACATTACAAGTTGGCCTCATTTTAAGACTGAATCAACTCGTTATTTACTGATCTGAGTTATGCAATTGTCTGTGTACATGATCAAGTTTCTTTGAATTCTATAAAAATGGAAATTTCAAAGTTTAATATCTCCCCACTTGCACACATTTTTCCTGATTGCATGTTTATATGTGTACACTTCTGTATAGACATGCAGAAGAATTTATTGAGAGTATTAGAAAGAAGAGAATTAAGAGATATTGAGCAAAAACTGTTCCAGAAACTTTCAAAATACTGCCCTGTTTAATCCTCATAACCATTCTATAAAGTAAATATAATCATCCCATTTTATAGATGAACAAACTAAGACTCAGGGAAGTTAGGTAAAAGGTGAAGCCCAATTTTGAACCCAGGCATTAAATAGGGGCTCGGTAAATGGTAACCATTGTAATCAGCATTGAGAAGTCTCTTGGAGTTGTCACCCTCTTCATCAGGAATTTATTATGCAAGGGAAAATGAATCTGAATCTCTTTGGGTGACTGTGTAGAGTTTGGAAAAGCATATTCAACACAAGTATTCATTTCCTAAATCAGATCACAGGTTTCACTTTGGCAAGAAAAAATTTGCAGAAGATACAGTGGACAAGGATTATAGGGAGTGTGGGTTGAGCCAGGCTGAGGGATGTTGGATTGGACCCTCACAATTAAGCCTGTAGACCTGCGAGCATGAACAATAAATATGGGCTTAGCCTCTAAAGTCTATGACTCTTAGAAAGTTTTATGACAAGGGGACTACCTATTGCTGTGGCATTATAGATGGGGAAGACAAAAGAGAAGGAGCCCCTTATCCACTGATGTCCATAAATGATCCTTTATGCTATTTGTGGTTTGCAGAAACTGATTGTCAGAGACTAATGTCTGGGCAGCAGAGAGGGTCAGGGCTGCCACCTTGAAGTCCCTGAGCCAGCCAGCCAGCAAAGGAGTCCACCCTGCTGACTTCAAGCCCTGCCAAGGACTGGTTGGCCCTGGCCTAGACAGGCACACTGTTTGTGATGGCAACAGCAGCAGTCGAGTGGAACCCACTTCTCAGAAGTGGAGAATCCACTTCTCAGAACCAAGGGCAACTCTCCTTCTACAGTTGTCCAGATAAAAATATCACCCTTATCCCCCTGCACCCAACACCCAGATGTGGTTAGCAAGAGAACAGCCCCAGCCTGAGAAGTGCTGTAGGAAATTCAACCTCAAAGTGTGAAAGGATGTGAAAAGGAAAGGGGGAGAGAGACATCATATTAATCATCATTAATCATTCTTGGAATAACCCTAGCACCACCTTGCCCATGTGTCAGTTACCTGTGTTGGCCTAGGTCTGTAGAGGAAACTACTAAATACGAAACATGTGGGGATGGGATGCAGAGTGGCTGGGGCTTTCTGTTGTTCAGAAGTCAATATGGGTTGGCCAAAAATTTCGTTCAGGGTTTGCCGTTGAAAACCCCGAACGAACTTTTTGGCTAGCCCAAAATAAGCATAAAAATACCTAGAAGGAGAAATAAGCTGTGATCTTTAGAGGGTAGAATTATGGGTGCCTCTTTTTAATTTTTCTATATTTTATCAATTTTCTACAGCTAATGTTGTAAAAATATCTATGCTATCCATGTGATTTTCATACAGATCTAAAGAGCATGACATTTTTGTAGAGTCTTAAGAGAAAACAACCATATACAAAATTGCCCACACCCAGTCTAATCTCAACCCTGTAAAAAAAGAGATCATCCAAAGGTTAACTAGGAGGTGGAATGAGGGTGGATCAGAGGGTTTTATTTGTTTTACTTTTAGCAAAGTATTCTATAATTTTCTATATTTTCCAGGCTGCCTGTGTATCCTCAGCGTCTTTAGGCTTCATTCAATCTGGGTTAACACTGGTGACTCACTAGCTTGTCAGACTCCCTCCCACGTCTACTTAGGACCTTAGTTTTCAAGGTTCTCACTCCCCACCACCTGAAAGTGTTTCTGGAAAATCTCCAGAGGGTCTCCAGAGGCCAGCAGTTGGTCCTGACCTGGGCTGGCCCCTGCTCTCTTGCACTCTCTCAAACTCCACTCGACTTCACAGGGGCTGTCAGCTACCCTGACCGCCTGATGCCAGCACCTCTCAACTCTGCCCTGTCCTGCCCCTAGCCTCAGCCTCCCGGGCACTCAACCCTTTCATGCTGAGACAGCTTCCAACTGCTGTGAAGTAAGATGATAAGTTGCTCCCTCCCTTCTGTGTCATGCACATTGTTTTGTCCCAACAGCTTACGAAAATTAGTCAAGCCTGTTTATTCAGTTTCATCAAGTCAACGCCTGGCCAAGGCATACCCAGTCCTGCTGGGCTGGGGCGATGGCTAATACAACTGTTCTTCCTGGAACTACCCTCAGGCCTTGTTGATGAATCCAGCTCTTCTTCCTTGATCCTCCCCTCAGTTTGCTAGACATGCTCTTCTATTTCTAAATTGAGTTCCTTCCTTGGAAAGGCTTTTTAAGCTCACATAAATTGCAGATGAAAATTAATGTCTACAGTAGAAGAACATGGAGGTGGGTAGGATCAAAGGAATGGTGTCTAATTTCATTGCCAGTCATAACTCAGGGGGTCCCAGGTGTCACCCCCACTACATCTACTAGGTGAATGTTTTACTCTTGGAATTTTAAAAAGGAAGAAAGAAAATAAACATTTACTTAAAAGTAAATGAATGTTCTATGCCAGAGTGTGGGGAAGGAATTAATTAACTCAGGTTTGTCACTTTTATGCTTGAGAGACCTGATCAAATGTCCAAGGAGTACATGGCTGACAGTACAGACCTGCATGATTCTGGCTGAAAGCTCTCGTAAATATTTAAGTTATTTTGATGTGGAATGAAATCATCTTTCTATAGGAGGGAGCAGATAATCAGTAAGTTTGATCTTTCCTTCAACTTTGAAGTCCCCTAAGTTCAAATAACAGATAAAAATGGCTATGTTCCCATTTATTTCCCCAGAGAAAGGCAATTCAATGGATTTGTACAGAGAAATAACATCTCCTGAATCCCAGTTGTTAAAAATGAAAACAGGAAAAAAAAAAAATCTGACCTTGCATGAACATCCTGTTTTTCTTCGTAAGATTAATCAGTTGTCATTCTGGAGTGCTCTGGATGGTTTGGGGTGTGTGTGTGTGTGTGTGTGTGTGTGTGTGTGTGTAACATCAAGCACAGACTTTGTTGGCAATGATCTAGCCATTGTAAATGTTTACCCTCAATCAGAAGAAGGGAGCAAACCTTCAAATGGTGTTTCGAGTCTCTGCAGGTAAACAAACCCCTAGCTGGTGTGGACATTCAAACGTCTAGTGGCAATGTAGTCTGGATTCTGCCATCCAGAGGAGTAGAAATCCAACAATAACTAGAATCTACTAAGACAATCAAAGCTCAGATCAAGAAACAGAATATTACCTGCACCCTAAAGGCTTTGGCTAATTTTTTATTTAGGATCCTGGAATGTAAACAAACTCCACTGCCTACTTTGTACCTGGTGGGTTTCTAGCTGTAGGATGGGAGTCACACTATGTCAGAGCTGGAAGGAACCTCAAAGATCACCACAGTGAGCCAGCTCAAAATGCAGATGAAGAAGAGATGTTGAAGAGTAGAAGCAATTTGTTGAGGGACATACCACTGCTCAAGGGCAGGGGCAGCAAAGGGCATTGTGACCCTGGATGCCTGGCCCACACCTGTTTCCTTTCCACCACATCTAACTGTTTACCTTTATTCAAAGGACAAAGGACGGCATGCTTACTTTTACTTCAGGCAATGAGCTTTTCCAAGGTGCTAAGACGTCTCTGAACCCGTCATCAGCTTCCGTTGTTTTAACTTGTAAATGAACAAAAAGAAGAAGCACTTGTGCATAATATTGTGTTATATTCATCTCAACCCAGATGCGGGACAAGTACTCCAAAAGTGGCATAGCTTGCTTCTTAAAGGACGATGACAGTTTTTGGGATGCCAGTGATGACGAGAGTATGATCAACCCCTGCTGGCCTGTAAAGTGGCAACTCCATCAGTTTGTTAGAAAGGTAAGTGAACCACGGGGTCCCTTTACCAGCAGGCATAGAAGGTCAGAGGAGAAGGACTATTTTAGATCAAGTCTAGAGTCCTTATTTTGGAAGGGAGGAAACTGGGGCCCAGAGTGATTAAGTGACTGTCCCCAAATTCACTGAGCTAGGAAAAGATGGGACAGCACCGAACAGTGGGTCCTGATCAACTCCTGGTCTAGAGTTGATTCCTCTCCTCCAGAGAGCTCCTTCATCTACTCTAAACTTTTTATCTCACCTCATGGAAACTGAGGCACGGACAGAGCAATGTGTTCAAGGTCACACAACAATAAAGGATGTGTGTGATTTCTTTTTTTATTCAGAAGACAAAAGAAACCAAATAATGGTGTTTTATATTCTTCCCACATTGTTGTTCTCTTTTATTTTTTTCTTTTGTTTTTCTTTTCTTTTCTTTTCTTTTTTTTTTTTTACAAACCCTTGTGTCGCCACATTGTTGTTCTCTGGAATTAAGTCTTTATTTATTTTTGTATGCATATAGAGATGAAGAAAGAGGAAAGGAAGAGGGAAGAAAGAGATACTTTGAGAAATTGAAGGTGATGACATCTCAATTTACAGTTAATAAATGACACATTGCAAAATATTATTTTCTGTTTGTGAAAGTTGCTTAAATAGGATCTCCAGCAGAAACTTTATGTTAGCTAACAGTTTATTTCACTAAATATGATTACTTAATTATACTTTCAGTGACAGGACATGTCAAATATAGTTTCTTCTCTCAGGCTGCTTCCTTATTTGTAAGATAGCATTAACAACATTTACCTTCTGCATATCCGGAAAGGCCAGCTGTGAACACAAACATGAAAATTGTAAACTTCATTGTTTAAAAAAAATTACTGGGGACGTTCCCAGGGTAGGAGGAGGATGTGTTTTAAAGAAATGATTGTAAGTCTATTGTCTGGTACTCAGTGTGCCCTTCCATAGAAACAGTGTTATGTCGGTGGTTAGGCTCTGATTTATAACCCTAAGCAGTCCTCGCAGTAAAGCCCAGCATCACCTGTGAAGCTATTCCTATGAGAAATGAAATCAGACTTCCACCTCGTTGTCCTAGAAACACATCTGCTCCATGGCTGCCCTGGAATCGTGGGCAGGACACCTGCCGCGCACAAGCTGTCCTGGAGCAGCTGGGACTCCATTGCCCCAAGTGAAAAACACCAGGAAAGACCCAGGGTTGGGGAAGTGTCCTGAGGAACCTGAGGAATGGGACCCCACGGTTCCTAGGATTAGAGGGAGGGTGGCAAACCCACTGGTGGCAGAGGAGAGAAACTCAGAGCTAGAGTAGAAATCTGGAGACCGAGGAGGGGGCTAGATGCTGGGCCTGGGAGTGGGGAGATGAGAGAAGCCGTTTGGGTGGGTTTTACAGGTCTCTTTCCTGCTCTTTCCCCCTCCCTCCCCCATTCTCACATCCTGCCACTGACTAGAGAAGAGAGGGCACACAGCGGTGGATGAGAGTGTAGGAGGGGAAAAGAGTTCCCCATTTTTCCAGGCACCGTGAAGTGAACAGACAATTTCCCATAAACATCCTATGCCCATTATGTATATTATCTCTCTTAATCCTCAAACAGCCCTGTGAGGAAGGAATCATTATTATCTTCTTTTTTTAAAAAAAAATAGATGAAGAAATTAAAGTAGTTCATATCAATTAAGTAACTTGAGTAAAGTTTCCCAGGGCTGCTAATGAACAGATTTGAATCCAGTCCATCTGATTGTACTATAATCTTTTTCTTTTTTCTTGGTGGCACCGTGTTAAGGACCACACTGTAGGACTTACCCTTTTCCCTTTCCTCCTCCTCCTTTTTCCTTCCTTCCTTCCTTTCTGGCCCAGAATGAGATTGAGAGAGCTAATGTGCTGAGGCCACCCCTTGCTTCCCTTCCCACATGCCAGTGCCCATAGCCCTACAGGCAGCCCCCCATTATCTGGGGTCAGAGCTTTTGACAGAGGAAAAAGAAGAGAGCTTCTGATTTGGAGCAGGAGTACAGAGGAATGGAGTTTCTGACAGTTGTGTAATTAACAACAGTGATAGGAAAGGTGGGCAAGGATGGGCAAAGCCCCCAGGGGTGACAGAACTGAGGGGAGAGGCCTTTAAAGCCATGGATGAGTCACGTCAGGGTCGGCTCATTTAACAGAAAGGCTAGATTTCGTTCTTTATTACTGGTTTTCCCCACTGGTTAGCACAAAGAAAGTGATAAGAAGTGTTTAGTAAGATATGGGAATTTGGTAAAATATCTTTATGTTGAGAATGTCTCAGCCACATTCTCAGAAATGAGAGAGTGACATGGTGCTACCCCGTCACCGCGGGATGGGCTGTGCGTGCCTGTGGGCACCATGAGAGAGAGGGGGTGTGCCTTACACTTTGAGTCTTGGGTATGTTTGATAATTTAAAGCTCCTGGACTCTGACACAGTGCCTTTATACACGCATGCATGCAGCTACACACACAATGCACTATACACACGCATGCATGCATGCAGACACACACAGACAAGGCACTTATACGCACGCATGCATGCAGACACACAGACAATGCACTTATACACACGCATGCATGCAGACACACACAGACAAGGCACTTATACACATGCATGCATGCAGGCACACACACTCAGAAAGTGCGGTGACATGGCTACCGCATCCGTCAGCCAGAAGGAGACCTGGGGAACATTAGGCTGACCTAACTTGGAGAAGGATAACTTTATCCAGAAACAGAAGTCTCCCAGACAGAGGACCATCCTTCCATCCACAGTAGGGACAGCTGCCTCCATATTCATCCTGCCTCCCGCTCAGCCCCACACACTCTATGCTTGGACAACTTAAAGCTGCCTAGGTTGATATCTTAGGTGGAAATTTTCTGTTAGACATCAGCAAGAAGAGCCACAGACATTCTATAGTCAGTCTAAATGTTTAGGGAAATTAACAAGCTTTATTCAATACTATTTGCAGATCATTTTGAGAACCTATGAGGAAACCATTCCTTCAATTCCAGGTAGTATTCTTTTTGTTGTTATTTTAATTTTCTACTGTCAACCTTGTGATAGGGTGAATAGCTCTCCATCCTCTTTCTCTCTGCTCCCATCCACACATCCCACCTCTGGTCACTGCTCAGTGTCTCAAGCTGCTTGGTTCTATTTCCCTCTTTGCATTGGCAGCTAGAAAGCTCAGAAGCAAATCTGTGACCCACCTATGGTCTGAACTTCGTTTCATCTGAATTTGATTCTTCCAACGTGGATTTTCCTTTCACCTCAACTTCTTCGATTCTTTATTTTTACCTTCTAATGTGGGTAACTTTCTGGAGCATAGCTGGAAAAAATAGGCTCCAAAGTTAGCCATCTTCTCTGCTTCTGACCACCCCTAGGCTCTAAGCCTTTCTTTATGCAAAAGCCTCTTGCTCCATCATCTCTTTCCCAGCAATCTTTCTACCTACCCGAAATCCTCATCCTGCAGTCCCCACACCTTGGCTATCTCCACTGATGGTCACCAGCCTGCTCTTGACCCACAACCCCCTTCATTGTTATTGCCCAGGCCGGCTTCTCTAGTTCTGCAACTGGCTTCTTCCATTCCTGGATTTTCACATAACCACCTCCTTCTCATCCTCCATCCTCATCATCTACTCATCACCTCTCAGAGAGAACCTCCCTGACCAACTTTCTAAGTAAGTTCACCCACATCCTATTTTTTCTATCACACTTATCTTGTTCATTTCCTTTGATTGATATATATATATAAATCAAAGGAAAATATATAAATATTCTCTGTGTTCTGTCTGATTCCCTACTAGATTAAAGATCCACAAAGACAGAAAACATGCCTCTTTCTCTCACCTCTCTATTCCTAGACTTAACTGTACACCTCAAGCCTAGTAGATTCTCTCTTATCCCCCTGGTCCTTACCTGCACCACCTTTGGTGTGTGTGTTCATGTGCATGTGTGTGTGTGTGTATTTTGACTGAGATGAAATTCACATAATATACAAGTAACCATTTTGAAGCGCACAATTTGGTGGCCGTTAGTACATTCACATTGTTGTGCCACCATCCCTCTACACAGAAAGTTCTTAATACATATTTTTAAAATCAATACAGAAGTAAATACAACTGATGAATTAAATTTACTGCTGCTTTGCATTTGGCTCACCATAGCCCCATTTTCCCCTGTGAATAATCATACCAGCCTGCATACGTGTACCAGAGACTTACAGTCCTGGGGTACACCAGCCTGGCAGAGAAGAATCAGTTTTTTAATAGATATTTTATTAATGATGTCTTCCTAATTTTCAGCTATCCTTTTCCATTACAATAAGCTTCCTCATCACTTGACAATCCCCCTCATCCTTTATTAAATGGGCTTTATTAAATACGAAGCCAAGACCTGGTCCCAGGGTCTAAGCATTCTTTCTGGTCATTTCCCCGAAGGCAAAAACAGTAGTAGGAATGTTGAACACTGCTTCTCTTCTAATGAGGAACACCAGATCCGTGGTCTACAGTAGATGCATGTACTATTTTCAGTGTTGGAAGAAAAATATTCTTTTTTATTCATCCCAGTGGGGCATAGAAATCATATACTCCTCAGTACACCAAGATGTATCCATGACACCCAAATATACGTATTCACTGACTTCTTTTCCAGGAGCTGTTTGCTATAGCCAGTAGGAAATGTCCTCTCTTCAGAATTTGCTTTTAAAGCTAGGCTTTCCCATATCCTTGCAATGACCTCAAGTGCAAGATATTTGTAACTGGATTCCACTACTGAATATTTTAAAATAAAATGTTACAGTCTAGGGGCAGTCAAGGCATTATGAATTATTTATCAATGGTGGTTAAAAGTAAATGGACACATCAACCTTGAAAGCTGAGCATTCTGAGAGTAACATGTAATTGACTGTACTTCCCCGGAGCTGTGTTTGGTTTTCAGTATCCTGCACACACCCACCTATCCTGAATAAGTAACAACACCAGATAGATGGAGAGACTCGTTAGCATTCCTTCCTCGCCTATGAAATTTTATCACCTCCTTTCAGTTTCTTCTACTACTAGCCTAGATTAAAGCTTCCTGTTCTCAGACCTGATCAATTACAGCCGTCTGCAGGCTCACCAATCTCCAGCCCTCTCACTTTCAACCCATCAAACCTTACTATGAGGTCGTTTAGCCTAAAGCACAGCACATGTCTTTTTGCTTCCCTGATAAAACCTTCCAGAGTCTTCTCGTGTCTGTAAAAATTCAAATCTCTTAGTCTAACAATCAAATCCTCTATAGTTTAAATCCTCATTCAAGCCTGAAACTGAACTCCTCTGATGCCTGTGTCCCAGGAATGCTTTGTGCATCCTGCCTTGGGGACACTATTCTAGATCTCTGGGAATGCCCTTTTCCCATTGCTGTGGGTCCCAAGCCTCCCCAGCCCCACCCATTTCAGAGAATTGTCCTGCCCCTCAAATGCTTTCTTGCATTCATTTGTTTATAGTTCTTTCTCCATCTGCCTAGAAGAGTGTCAGGTATAGATGTGATGGGCACTTTGGTTTGCTGGAGTACGTGAATGAAAGGGCCTTAGTCCAAACCCTCCCCTGACCTCAGCTCTCCAACAAATAGGAATCTTTCCCTCCCCTGAACACCCATCACCCTTCATTTCTATTTCTTATAGGTTAATTTTCACTTTCTAATGTGTGTCTTCCCTAAAAACTCTAAGTCCCTTGAGGGCTCAGTCAGTGTAATCAGTGATTAATCTTTGAAGTCCCTGTGGAGCACTGCCTTGTCCCCGGACGTATTTCCTTGATGAAAATGTATAGTTTATCTCAACAACCAACGTAAACATCCTGGGAAGTTTGAGCTGATTTTTTTAAAGAGTAGTTTGTTGAATTTGCAGTCTTTCAATCTGCTCCAAAGTACTTCGGATGGTGGTCAATAAATGTTATTTATTTATTATGATCTAGTGAATCAGTGATTTTTATGCTCATATACTGGTTATCATGACCATAATGTCATTTCATATTCCCTTTGGGAGGTGAGGGAAATGACTGTTGGATACCAGTTTGTAGCATCTCTGGACAATTGTTATCACTGCTAGTCCTTTAGAGTAGGTAGTATCTAGCAGGGAGGAAAAAATAATTGAGATGATAAAAATTGGTATCACTCTGTTTCTATATATAACTCAAAGTGGAAATTTGCCAGTACCTGGTTATTAGTGCACTTTAAATGCCTCAGTAGGAATATTATAAGTCCACAGTTTTGTTGTTATTATTGTAGTTTAGGAAAAGGGTCAGAATCTTCACTTTGTTATATTCTCGTTGAACCTTACCCCTGAGATGCCGATAAATTTTAGCCCAACTTACTGTTTATCCTTCCCATCTAAAGTACTTTTCAAATTCAACATAGGCTGAAGTAGACTGATAATAATACTAAAATGTAAATTGGTTTTATGAAAACCCATATAATCAACTTTGGGAGCCCAGTGTGCTTACAATGCTTGATTGATAAGAGCTGTGAACAGCAATGTATCTGAGATGTGTTTGACAAGTGCTGATGATTCTTTGTCATTTCTCTTTTAGAAAAGCAACAAAATATTCCTCACCTAGAAAGAGAAAAAGGTCCTCAGAGGGTGGCTGCTCACATAACTGGGACCAATCGGAAAAGCACATTCTCAGTTCTAAGTAAGAGAAGCAATGAATATATGGTTTAAAAGAAGGGAACGGAAGAATTTGTTCCAAATAATTTATTCTTTTTAACTTGTATCGGAAATGTTTATATGGCTATCTACAAAATGCTCAGTAGTAATCAAGTCTCAGATTGACTCTTTTCAGAAGCAAGATTACAAGATGAATAGCTTTTCTTCTTCCTCTTTTTTAAAGTAATTTCTCTCTCTTTCATCAAATCTTTCTCCTCTTCAAAGGTTCTAAATCAGTCATCTACTTTCCCCATGAGTCACCAAGGCCTCCCAGTGGCATTTGTATTAGGTTGAATCATAAAAAGTTGGCCAATATTTGACCACTTTGCACTTACAGAAATGTCAGTTTCATATGGTTTAACCAAATAGGTTAAGCCTAATTACTAACTGTAGAACAGGTGTCCATATACTGCTGTGGTTAGTGCATGGGTCTTGTAATCTAAATACCCACATTGGAATCCCAGCTACTCCTTACTTAGTTCTTTGTTTTGAGCAAATTACTTAACACAGTCAAGCTTCATTTTCTTCATATACAAAGTAGAGGTAATCTTTAACTCATAAAACAGTGAAGATTAATGCAAAATGCTGTTGCATTGTAAGTACTCAATAAGTAGTGCTTTCATTATTGTAAAAAGTTTTGTCCCAGGTTAAAGAAATTTCAGGCATCAGTTAATGAATGAAAAGGTTGTTGGGGTTTTTTGTTGGTTGGTTGGTTTTTGTTTGTTTGTTTTCTGGGCAGTTGCCTTCATGGTATTCCTGAACTCATGTTTTGTAAATCATTGACATGTTCTGCCTATGAGTGAGATCGTTATTTCACTATTCCTGTTTACTATTCATCAATTAATATGATAGTTGTTTTCAACTCTTGAAAAACTCAATTTTGTGTCAGTCATGGAGATGAGCCCAAAGTTTAAAAGAATATCATATCTTAATAAGGCCCATCTTCATTCAAAGTCTTTGGGATTTAAAGATCCAAAGATCTGAAGATCTTTAAATCTGAGCTCTTTTTGCCAAACCTTGTACCCTGTCTTATTGGACTAGAAATGCCTTCTGCTTGGATGGTGCTTTTGACATTGGGTTAGAGAAAGACCAAGGAGGAATCCAAAAAGACCTAAAAGAATAGCAGGAATTTATGAGCTCTAGGCTTGAGGAAATAGATATGTTTCTTTTGGTTTCCTTCTACATTGTTGATCTGAGCTCACCAGCACAGGAAAGGAGGCTGAGGTTTCTGTTCAGGACAGAAATTCTTCGCAGGAGTAAAGATTGCCATCTTAGTGAACCATTCCCATGCTACTATTCAGAGTAGATGAGGTACAAAAAAGTAAGGGACTTTCAACAGATCACAGTGATACGGGAGCCTCCAGATTTCTATATGACTAGAATTTAGAATCCTTGGAAGATTGAAGGAGCAAGAAGTTTTATAATAGATTAAAATTCTTTACAATCCCAACCAAAGCATTGGCTAGCCACAGCTATTGGGAAACTTCTTGTTTTGCTACAAGCTAACTTTATTTTTCTCTAAACTTCATCCCAGGCTCCAAGAATGAAAAAGCTTTGGGCCAGAAAATAAATTCCTGGGAGTCATCAAGAAAAGGACATTCATTCCTGAAGAATTTGCACTTGAGGAATGGAGAGCTGGTTATCCACCAAACAGGGTTTTATTACATCTATTCCCAAACATACTTTCGATTTCAGGAAACTGAGGAGGTTTTGGGAACAGTTTCAACAGAAGAGAACAGAAAGAAAAACAAACAAATGATACAATATATTTACAAATGCACGAGCTATCCTGACCCCATACTGCTGATGAAAAGTGCTAGAAATAGTTGTTGGTCTAAAGATTCAGAATATGGACTCTATTCCATCTATCAAGGTGGAATATTTGAGCTTAAGGAAAATGATCGAATTTTTGTCTCTGTAACTAATGAGCAATTGATTGACATGGACCAAGAAGCCAGTTTTTTCGGGGCCTTTTTAATTGGCTAAATGATCTGCAAAGAAAAAACAGTGTCCCCAGAGAGACCTTTCACTTTTCAGAGCGATAATACTGTGAAAAGACTGCAAAAGAGCTGACAAAATAAGGCAGCCGGAGCAGAGCAGCCTCAATCACAAGACTCTACAACACAAGCTTTTTTGGTATCTCTGAAAAGTGACCAACTTATTCCAAGAAGGAGAAACTGACAAAAGACCTTCTGGGACTCTACCTGATATCAGCTTGCTAGCAGAAATCTAGAAGGTTCTCAGTTTACAAACATTTGTGTAGCAATTAACATCTTCTGCCTTAACCGTCTACTCTTGCGAAGATACCAGAAGACTGAAAGGTCACGGTCAGGGTATGCAGTGTGCCAGGGAAGTTGGTGCAGTGCGGGGCCTTGTGGGAGTTGTCCTGTACCCTTGTACTCTTGGAAGTAAGAAAATTCCATTCGAAATCGTATCATTTCACTAAACAAATTAAAGTTATGTTTAGTGAACAAGGAACTATTTTCGGTTGGCCAAAAAGTTCGTTCGGGTTTTACACACTCATCTATAAAAACCCGAACGAACTTTTTGGCCATCCCGATATTTCTGAATGGCTTGTGCTTTTCACTCCCAAAAGTCAGGCTGACCGAAAGTACTGAAGATATTTTTGATAAAAGACTCTAAAATGAATGATAAGCTAATCAGAAATCAGGAATTTGGCCCCTTGTGAGCAAGAGAACTGGGAAAGTGGGAAAAAAAAAAAAACTGTTTGATAATGTAACTTAGGGATGGGCAAGAATGAATTATGACTCTATATTTTTATACTAAAATTTAAAAATATGTGTTTCTTTTTCAATAAAAATGACATGTTAAAATATGTAGTTTTCATGTATCTCGTACTTATGTTTTATAGTAACAAGATTACTAATGATGGGGAAAAGGACTTCTAATCTCTTTTTCATGGTATTGTTTATCTGACATGTCTTACAGAAGAAAGAAAGAAACTGCTCACTTTTTATATAATATGATTAAAATATATCAGTCCTTTCCTTTATAGTTAATGCTTTTGTTATAGGTTGAATTATGTCCCCACAAAAGATATGTAGAAGTCCTCCTCCCCAATACCAGAGAATGTGACCTTATTTGGAAAGAAGTTTGTTGCAGATATAATTAGTAAAGATGAGGTCATAGTGGAATAGTCTGGGTCCTTAATATTGTATAATGTGACTGGTGTCCTCATTATTTAAAGAAGGAAATTTGGAAACAGAAACAGAGACCCACAGGGAGAACTCCATGTGGCAACAGAGGCAGAGATTGGAGTGAGGGAGTTGCAAACAAGGAGCTCCAAGGATTGACGGCCCTCATCAGAAGCTCGGGAGACAAGAAAAGATTCTACCCATAGCCTCAGAAATCTACTGACACCTTGATTTTGGACTCCTGGCCTCAAGAACTGTGAGAGAATAAATTTCTGTTGTTGAAAGCCACCCAGTCTGTGGCACTTGGGTTCAGCAGCCCGAGGAAGCTAATACAGATTTGTATACTATGTTCAAGAAATCTTTTTTTACCAATGTTGCACAGACATCACCATCTCTATTTTTTTTCTGAAATCTTTAAATTTGGCCTTTCATAGTTTGATTGTGGGATTCAACTGTAATTTAATTCATGTGTGATGAGCTAGGGATGGAATTTTATCTTTACCATATCAGGGACCAGTTGTCCAGCACTGTTCATTGGCTAGTCCACTCTTTCCCCACTGATTTTAAGGTTTAATATCATATACCAACATCCCAGGGGGTCTGTTTCTGTGCTCACTTTCTTTTCCTATTGGCCTGGTTGTCCGTCCTGGCACCCATACCATCCATTTTTTAAAAACTGTGATAAAATATAAATAACATAAGATTTACCATTTAACCATTTCTGAGTGTACAATTCAGTGGCATTAAGTACATTCACACTCTTGTGCAACCATCACCACTATTCATGTCCAGAACATTTCATTATCCCAAACTAAAACTTTGTAACCATTAAACAGTAATTCCTCATTTTCCCTTCCTCCCATCCCTGGAAATCACCATACTACTTTCTTTATGAATTTGACTGTCTTATGTACCTCATGTAAATAGAATTATGCAATATCTGTTCTTTTATGTCTGGCTTATTTGACTTAGCATAATGTCTTCAAGGTTCAACCCATGTTGAAGTAAGTATCAGAATTTCATTTCTTTTTTTAAATTTTTTTAAATTTAAGTATAGTTAATTTACAATGTTATGATAATTTCTGCAGTTCATTTCTTTTTAAGGCTGAATAATATTGCATTGTTGGAAAATACGTACCACATTTTGTTTATTCATTTATCTGTTGATCATACTCTGGCTTTAGTGGTTACTATTTGCTTTTCTATAAACCTTGATGTCTTGTATGTATGTTCTCCTTCTTTAGTCCTGTTTCAAAATAGCATGGGCATTTTGGGTTTTAATTCACAAACTTTGTGCAACATAAGTATCTTTCATTATGACATTTTCAGGCAAAGTTTAGAAGGAAAATAGTTACATCTGGCAGTTTAAATAAATATTCTGGGAAAAGCCTCAAATTACATTCCAAATACAGTTGATACAGTGTCAGAACTACATGTAAACTTTTTTTTTAATATAAATTTATTTTATTTATTTATTTTTGGCTGCGTTGGGTCTTCGTTGCTGCACGCGGGCTTTCTCTAGTTGCGGCGAGCGGGGACTACTCTTCATTGTGATGCGAGGGCTTCTCATTGTGGTGGCTTCTCTTGTTGTGGAGCATGGGCTTTAGGCGCGTGGGCTTCAGTAGTTGTGGCACGCGGGCTCAGTAGTTGTGGCTCGTGGGCTCTAGAGCACAGGTTCAGTAGTTGTGGTGCACGGGCTTAGTTGCTCCGCGGCATGTGGGATCTTCCCGGACCAGGGCTTGAACCTGTGTCCCCTGCATTGGCAGGCGGATTCTTAACCACTGCACCACCAGGGAAGTCCCTACATGTAAACTTTTTGAACAGTCTGAGTAATGACTATTGCCACCCAGAAGGAAAACAGCCCATTTGAACTAACGGGGAAGGAGATAGAAAGGAATGAAGGAAAACAGTCAGACTTCTTAGACTTTATAGGACAGGCCTATAGAGCTATTGAGCTATGGATATGTGATATTCTTTAAGACAAGGGAGGAAGGACCCCCAAAGACAATTTAGAGATCATTAAGCCTCCTTCCTTGGTATCAAAATGTGGGAATCTATCACTTCAGTTTTAACAGACCAATTCTTGCCCATTGCTGTGTGAGTGGTGCCACCCAAAGCCATGGGAGCCATGCTACCAAAGCTATGGAGGCCAGACCCCTGCCCAGCAGAGCCCTTGGGCAAGGCTGCCTCTGCCTAGATGTCAAAGAATGGAGCCGTCTAGAGCTGTGGGCATCCAGCCTAGGCAGAAGACCACAGAGAGGATGAGGTTACTGCAGAGAGCCCCTGCCGGGGAAATGCCCAATGGAGCCATGAGGGTGTGGCTGCTCCCATGACCCCAAATCAGTAGAGCCACTGGTATGCAATTCCAGACAGGGAGAGCTGCAAGCATGCAAATCAAGCCAGTGAGAATTGCTCCCTGGATGGCCCCCAGCAAAGCTGTGGGGCAGGGATGCCCCAGTGTGCACAAAAGGTCATTCCCATATCCCAGGGGCTCTGGCAGGCAGAGTATCAGGTGAAAGATTTTTCTCAAGCCTTAAGATTTGATATTTGCCTCGTTGGGTTTGGACTTGCTTGGGACCTGCCACCCCCTTCTTTCCTATTTCTCCATTTAGGACTGGGAGAGTTTACCTTATTGCCTGTCCTGCCACTGTATTTTGGAAGCACATAACTTGTTTTATTTCATGGGCTAATAGCTGGAGAGCAATTTACCTCAGAATGAATCGTACCTTGAGTCTCATGCACATCTGATTCAGGGGATATGTATATGAGACTTTAAACTTGGACTTTTGAGTTAATGTTAGAAGACGTTAAGAATTTGGGGACTGTTGAGATGGAATGAGCATATTTTGCAAGCAAAATGGACATGAATTTTGGGGAGCCAGAGACATAATGCTGTGGTCTGAATGTTTATTTCCCTCCAAAATTCATATGTTGAAATCCCAATGCCTTATGTGATGGTATTAGAGCTGGGGCTTTTGGAAAGTGATTGGGTCACGATGGGTCCACCCTCATGAATGAGATTAATGTCCTTATAGAAAAAAAGCCCAAGATAGGTACCTTATCCCTTCTGTCATGTGAGGATACAACAAGAAGTCTGTCACCCAGAAGAGGGTCCCCACATGACCATGCTGGCACCCTGATCTTAACTTCTAGCCTCCAGAACTGTGAGAAATTAATTTCTTTTGTTTATAAACCACCCAGTCTGTGGCATTTTGTTTTAGCAGACCAGATGGACTAAGACATTCTCCAGTCAGAAAACAAAAAGTGGTTGAATGAATTAAAAAATAAAATCCAGCAATATGCTCTCTACAAGGGACTCACTTTAGATTTAAAGATATACGTAGGCTGAAAGTGAAGGAACGGAAAAAGATATCCTATGCAAACGGTGACCAAAAACAGCAGGGTTGACTACACTTATATTAGGCAAAATAGACTTTAAGTCAAAAACTGTATCTAGAGACAAAGAAGGTCATTATATAATGATAGAAGGTCAATTTAACAGGAAGATATAGCAATTATATGTACATATCCAACATCAGAACACCTAAATGTATAAAGCAAATACCAACAGATCTGAAGGGGGAAATTGACAACAATACAATAATAGTAGAGACTTCAATATCCCACTTACAATAATGGACAGAACACCTAGACAGAAAATCAATAAAGAAACAACTGACTTTGTTGTTTGACAAAACATTGATGAAGGAAATTGAAGATGATACAAAGAAATGGAAAGTTGTCCCATGTTCTTGGATTGGAGAATTAATACTGATAAAATGTCCATACTACTCAAAGCAATCTACAGATTTAATGCAATCCCTATCAAAATACCCATGACATTTCCCACAGAACTAGAACAAATAATCCTAAAATATAAATGTCCACAAAAGACCCCAAATTGCCAAAAAGATCCTGAGAAAAAGAAGAAAGCTGTCAGTATCACACTCCTGACTTTAGACTATACTACAAAGCCACAGTAATCAAAACAGTATGGTACTGGCACAAAAGCAGAAACATAGATCGATGGAACAGAATAGAAAGCCCAGAAAAAACCCCACACATCTATGGGCAATTAATATATAATAAAGGAGGCAAGAATATATCATGGAGAAAAGACAGTCTCTTCAACAAAAGGTGCTGGGAAAATTGGACATCTACATATAAAAGAACAAAATTAGAGTATTTCCTCATACCATATACAAAAATAAACTCAAAATGGATTAAAGACCTAAATGTAAGACCTGAAACCATAAAAATCCTAGAAGAGAACATAGGCAGAACACTCTTTGACATAAATCACAGCAATATTCTTTTGGATCTGTCTCTTAAGGCAAAGAAATAAAGGCAAAAATAAACAAATGGAACCTAATTCAATTTAAAAGCTTTTGCACAGCAAAGGAAACCATGATGAAGCGAAAAGACAGCCTACTGAATGGGAGAAAATATTTGCAAATGATATGACCAAAAAGGGGTTAATATCCAAAATTATATAAACAACTCATACAACTCAATATTTTTAAAAAGCCAAACAACCTGGTTAAAAATGGGAAGAAGACCTGAATAGATGTTTTTCCAAAGAAGATATACAGATGGCCAACAGGTACATGAAAAAATGTTCAACATTGCTAATCATCAGAGACGTGCAAATCAAAACCACAATGAGATAGCACCTCACACCTGTCAATGCTTCTATTCAACATAGTACAGGAGGTCCTATCCAGAGCAATTAAACAAGAAAAAGAAACATTAAAAAGCATCCAAACTGGAAAGGAAGAAGTAGAATTTTCTCTGTTTGCAGATGACATGGTCATATACGTAGAAAATCCTAAATACTCAACAACAACAACAAAACTTTTAGAACTAATAAATGAGTTCAGCAAATTTGCAGAATACAAAATCAACATACAAAAGTAAGTCACATTTCTATACAAAAACAACAAACTATCCAAAGAGGAAATTAAGAAAACAATTACATTCGCAATAGTAACAAAAAGAATAAAATACTTAGGAATTAACTTAACCAAAGAGATGAAAGATTTAATATTGTTAAAATGTCACTTTTATGCTAAGTGATCTACAGATTCAGTGTGATCTCTATCAAAATCCTAATATCATTTTTTACAGAAATAGAAAAATATTTTTTAAATTTTATGCAGAACCATCAAAGACCCTGAATAGCCAAAGCAATCTTGAGCAAGAAGAACCATGCTGGAGGCATCACACTTCCTGATTTCAAAATATATTTCAATAATCAAGAACAGTGTGGTACTGGCATAAGATAGACAGGTGGACCAATAGAATAAAACTGAGAGTCCAGTAATAAATGCATACATCTTTGTCCAGTTGATTTTTGACAAGGGTGCCAATGCCCTTCAATGGGGGAAAGAATAACCTCTTTAATAAATGGTACTAGAACAACTGAATATCCATATGCAAAAGGATGAACTTGGACTTCTACCTTAACCCATATAAAAAACTAATTCAAAATGATTATAGACCTAAATATAAGATCAAAAACTATAAAATTCTAGAAAACATAGAGGTAAATCTTCTCTTGTATTTGGCAATGGATTTCAGATATGACACCAAAAGTAAGAGCAACAGAAGAAAAAAATAGACAAACTGGACTTCATCAAATTAAAAACTTTTGTACATAAAAAGAACATTATCAAGAAAGTGAAAAGCCAACCTATAGAATGTGAGAAAATATTTGCAAATCACATATCTGATAGAGGGCTTACGGCCGGACCACATAAAGAACTCTTACAACTTAACAACAAAAAGACAAACAACACAATTAAAAATTGGACAAAGATCAAAACCACAATGAGACATCAATGTATACCCATTAGGATGGCTACTATTAAAAAACAACAACAACAGATAATAACAAGTGTTGGTGAGGATATGGATAAATTGGCACCATACATTGATGTTGGGAATTTAAAATGGTGCAGCTGCTGTGAAAAAATTTGTGGTTTCTCAGAAAGTTAAACATAAAATTACCATATTACCAAGCAATTCCACTCCTAAGTGTATTTCCAGGAGAAATGAAAACAGATAATTAAACGAATACTTGGACATGAATGTTCATAGAAGCACTATTTACAATAGATCAAAGGAAGAAAAAATCCAAATATACATTTTTATTTAGATGAATGAATAAACAAAATGTGATATATACATACGATGAAATATTAGTCAGCCAGATATATATTGTTTAAGGTGCATATGTATGAATCCATAAAGAAAATTACCAGTATGAAAAAGACATAATTTCAGAGTGAAGGGAGGGGATGCAAGTGTGGAGGATCTCAAGGGAGCATCAGAGGTAACAGTAATGCTCTGTTTCTTAATCTGGACGTGGGTTCACTGTGTTGGTTCTCTTTAGCATAATTTTTCATACATTATGCATATATTACTAATATTTTATAATTTAAATATAACATCTGAATGGTATTGGTAATCATGCCAAACCAGAGATTTGGCGGGGGAGAATACACTACTCTTTGATCCACCAATGTGTTTTTACAAAACACACTTTATTGGGTATTTTGAATTGCAAAAACAAAAAAAACCATGTTGGTTGTGATGAGTGAAACGTAGCAATGTATGAAGGAGAACTTAAAAATCTTCCTTCTCTCCTCCCACCATGAAGATTCCAATGAAAAAATGATGTGTCCTTTTACATCTTTCTGCTGACACAAGCATATATAGTCAATATTCCAGCTTTATTAATTTTTTCTTTTATTTTATAAATGGGAATATATATATAATTATATATATGTGCACACGTGTGTGTGTGTGTGTGTGTGTATAAAACTCAGTGACTCATTGATTTAACAGTATTTGGACCCCTTTCTATGTAAAAACATTCAGGTCTAGTTGATTCTTCTTAAATACTGCATAATACCTCATTGAATGACTAGATCCTAATTTAGTCCACCATCAGTTTGTTCCCAGTTGTTTCTCACTACACCTAATGGTACAATGAACTTCTTTGTCCTTGATCCTTATATTCTGGGTCCTAAATTGGGATTACTAGGCCGATTTTACATTTTAGATGTTAAAAATAACTGTCTGATTACTTTCTTAATCTTTTGCTGCAGTTTGCAGTCTGGGCAGCAGGAACGAGAATGCTCTGTTCCCCACGTCATCATTAGAAGGGGATATTTACTACTTCTCCTCTTGTTTGCCGACCTGGTGAGTGGAAACTATCTAATTTGTGTGTAAAGCACCAACACTCTTTATTATGGTCAGCGAAGCTGAGCTCAAGGCTTATCAGTACTTCCTGGGGAGCATTTAGAAATGCTGATGCCTGGGCTTCACCACAGACCTACTGAATCAACATCTTTGGAGAAGAGCCCAGGAATCTTTTTGAATTTGTGTTTTAGTTTCCCCAAGTGACTCTGATATAGCTGGGCACATATCCATCGACAGGCAATTGGAAATCATGAATAGAACCTCTATCTAGAATTGAGAAAACTAAACTTCAAAAGCTGCAATTTATTAGTTAAGTGTTTAAGAAAACAATGTACCCAGGTAACCATTAGGGTTAGAAATTCAGAAATTCAATTTGCATGAAACATTTTAATTCCATGAATTGTTTAAAACAAGGGACACCTACATGTACCTTTCTTTGCTTTAGAGGTTAAAGCCCAAGATAGGAGGCAGTTATGAAGTGGATATTTTAGAATGACAATTTCCTGGCCAACTGTGAATCCCTTCTTAAAGAGCATGAATACTGAACGTCTGATCTTTTTGAAAATGAAATAAAATTAGGGGCGTTCTGGCCCATCATTGCTGGACTCTGTCTCATGAAACTTTCTCACTTGAAGAATAGAGAAAAAAACCCTGCTACTTCAGTTTTTATTAGGATGTATCTGGGCAGAGCAAGGCAAGGGATAGTTAAAGACAGTGACTCTGAAGGAGAGGCCAGCACAGTTGTTTGAGAGGCCTTGAGAGACTTGAGTAGCAAAGGCGGAGTCATTCTCTCCTCTCTCCTTGAGACCAGAAAGGGGCTGCCTTATTATCACATACCAGGAGCAGCCACCAGGTGGCGAGGTTCTCTTATTTTCCTCAAAGCCCAAAGTGTTTAAGGGAGGGAGAGAATAAATGACTTCAAATTCTCAACTTGAATAAAACCAAAAGTGAAGGGGGCAAGGACGCAAATGGCAGACTCTCAGTGTCTCAGATAAGAGCACCCACCTTGCAGGGGGAGTTGTGAGGAAATGCGTAATACATGTGAAGTGCTGAGACCCTGCCTAGCTGGTTTTAAGGACTCAGTAAGCTCCTTTTAAAATATGAAAAGTTAAAGAAAACCTCTAGTATTATAACCTCATTTTAATTGTTTTTATGCTGAGTTCCATTTCAGTTTCCTGTTTATTCTTAAAATCCTCTACAAAGTCATATCTATGTCAAAATTAAAAATGACCTAGTTAAAATAGATATGTAACTAGAAAACAGGGTTCAAATACTTCCTCTTTTGAGTGAAAATCAATCAATGTACAAAACCCCCAAATTTATGAAATGGATAAATTCAAGAGATTGCAAAAGAGTCTTTATTTTAAAAAGAGATTCATCACAAACTTCCTTAAAAGATAAGTTTCCTTTCTACCTTAAGAATTTGATTCAATTTACTAAATTTAATTTGCTCCTGACTGCTCTGTGAACTGAAGGTATCCTCAGAATAAATTGTGAAGTTGATCATTTGCCTTCTGCATCCTTTGCTTCCCCTTTTGTAGATTTTCTCCTTTCCTATAAGCTTCCCATGCTTCTGTCTCCCGATTCCCTCAGGAGAGGTGCAGACAGTGGATGAAGATTGGGAGGAAATACAGTACAAAAGCCCTGGAGGAAATACAATACAAAAGTCCTGGAGGAAATACAGTACAAGAGCAAAAGCTGTTTACACTTGGGCAGCCTTCTCACTGGGGGCAGCTTTCAGTCTAGGGAGATAATAATAATGTGAAAGAGGAAGAGGAACCATTTATTGAACATTTTCTCTATTCTGGGTACTCTTGTTTGCATGTTCACTTATTTCCCACAGAAACCTTGTGATGGAAGGATGGGGATAATTATCCATTTACATATGAAGAAACTGAGGGCACAGAACTAGTACGTGAAAGAGCCAAGTCTTGACCTTAGGTTGGTCTGATTCCGCAGCTCAAGTGTTGAACTGCCACTGGGCTGGAATATGTTAGAACAGAAGCAAGGGGTTAGGTGAAGATGAGCATTTCAATGTAATTCTGGGAAACAAACAAAAAGCAGTGTTAGCAAAGCTCCACCAACTTGACGATGAGCATAACCTACTTCTGTGACACTTGCCCCCAATCAAAAACAAAGTCCTTTAATATTATCTCTTAGAAAATAGGCTGTTTAGTGCAATGTGCTAGCATATACATTGGCATCAGATAGATATGATTTTCCATATTCTTTATACTAATGAGATAATAATTATTTTTACTATTCATTGTGACAATGCAATATGAAGTCATAATCACCACATTCTAGGGACTCTAAAATGTGTCCAAGCAAAAAAGAATAAAAGCAAGTATTTGACATATACAGCATTAGAGACGAGGCTTTGTAACAAACTGAAAACATTTCCTGCTGGTAAAGATGGGACAATAAGAACAAAACTGCTTTACCGAAAACTGGTTCTCATATTTTGCTTTGACAGTTAAGGAATGCTGAATTAAGTAACAACAAATCACCTGAAAATGTGAGTGAAGCAATGACAGAAAATTATCTCATAATAAATTTTCTAAATTTATTAAGAGACTTCATTATTTTAATATAATCTCTGGTGCAAATTTTAAAGTGATTGATTTAACAGCCTGTACTCTAAAGTATATACAAATGTGGCTTTGTCCTGGAAGTATAAAACATTCTGGCTTATTTATTAGGCTGGCCTAATATTTTATTTTATTTATTTATTTATTTATTTATTTATGGCTGGGTTGGGTCTTCATTGCAGTGCGTGGGCTTCTCATTGCGGTGGGTCTTCATTGCAGTGCGTGGGCTTCTTCTGTTTTGGAGCACAGGCTCTAGGCGCTTGGGCTTCAGTTGTGGTGTGCAGGCTCGATAGTTGTGGCACACGGGCTTAGTTGCTCTGCGGCATGTGGGATCTTCCCAGAGCAGGGCTCGAACACATGTCCCCTGCTTTGGCAGGTGGATTCTTAACCACTGCGCCACCAGGGAAGTCCCTAGCCTAATATTTTAAAATAAGTCTGCAGCCATACAGTCTTCATAGATTCACTAAAATCACTTGCCAGTGCATCTCTCAGAGAGAGATCAGTGCAGAAGAAACATCATGCTCTTCCTTCTTAAACTGTTTAGGCAAGTGGAGGAAACCAGATGAAATCTGCCCAAAGCAACTTTTTTAGTGAGTGTTCCAGTTGGTGTGTTTTCAGTAGCTTTTAACAGAAGATCAACTCAGTTGGCACCAATAGCATAAAAAGCCTGAGGTAGGGTGATTCCAGGCGTGGTTAAGTCGGTGGCTCATTGCCATCACTGAGGAGCCAGGTCTCTTCATTCTTCTGCTGTGCTTTGCTCATAATGTTGACTTTTTTTTTTTTTTTTTTTTTTTTGCGGTACGCAGGCCTCCCACTGTTGTGGCCTCTCCCGTTGCGGAGCACAGGCTACGGACGCGCAGGCTCAGCGGCCATGGCTCACGGGCCCAGCCGCTCCGCGGCACGTGGGATCCTCCCGGACCGGGGCACGAACCCGTGTCCCCTGCATCGGCAGGCGGACTCTCAACCACTGCGCCACCAGGGAAGCCCCATAATGTTGACTTTTGACCACGGGCTTGCAGGATGACTGCAGCAGGTTTAAGTAAGTACTTCACAACATTAAAGGCTCCCTTGTATCCCTTTTTAAGAATAAGAAAAACTCTTTCACACTCACTGTTCAGAATTATAGACATGCCATTCCTAAATCATCCCCTGGCAAGGAAAATGGGATTTCCATGATTGGCTGAGATAAATTAAGATTATCCTCCCTAGGCGTGGGGAAAGGTCCAGCCTTTTCTAAAGTATGCAGTCTCCCGACAACTGAACAATGTCAAGGTTTTGATCTCAGGGAGGATGAGTGTGTGGAACTGCTGCAAAGTAAGTGGTCGACAGTGTCCGCCATGTTGAGTCAGGAAGACCCTAGAAGGAATGGCTCCCAAAGCAGGGCTGGGACCTTCAAGGTATTTGCCTTGTGGAAGGAGAATACATATTGAAGAATAACTGGATAATATTTTCCCTTCTTTTCTGATTTGACATGGCAGTCTCAACCCCTGATGACTTTCAGGGAAAGAGAAAATATTGTGATTATGCCTTTTAAAAGAGATAAGAAATTCCCTACATGGAGGAGTCAGTGGTTCAGTATTACATTTGTAACTAAAAGAAATTCGGGGGGAAGGGGGAACAAAACTGAATCTTTTAGTTCAATTACAGAAACCCATCTGTGACAGACATATGCAATAGGCAACTTCATCTTTCATCACAGGAAGTCCGGAGGTAGGGAAGGCTCCAGGGTCGGTTGATCTGGCTCGTTCCACCTCTTGGCCCTGTCCTCCTCAGTGTTGGCTTCATTGTCAGGTTGGTGGTTGGAGTGATTCTAGGTGTCACAGCTAGTCAAGAAAAAGTCAAAAAGCGGCAGAAGGACAGCTGCCCACAAGGAATGAGAAGACCTTCCCCAGATGCCCCTCAGCATACTTCCTCTCCTGTTTCACTGGCCAGAGTTAGGTCGCATGTCCATTCCTGAGTCCATCACTGCTTGGAGAGCTGACTAAATAAACATCTAGGCTGTGAGAATTCCAGCTGCAAGTTGGTTTTCACTGTAACTGGAATAATCAATATCCCTCACCTCTATAACTCTAATTAATCTAATTAATCTACATCATCGGTCAGCAAACTAATCAGCCCACCACATATTTAAAGTTTTAAAGTTTTATTGGAGCACAGCCCCATCCATTGTTTTCAATGTATTGTTGACGGCTGCTTTTATGCCACAATGACATTTCAGTTGTGACAGAGACCATATGACTTACAAAACCTAAAATATTTTCTATGTGATTCTTTACAGAAGTTTTCCTACCCTGATCTAAAGATAATTGCAGTACTTTCTTTTATTTGCTTTATCCTACCTTCTGAAAGTGGTAACTTTTAATTTTATTATTCTAGGAAGGAGTGTGTGATGGTTAATTTTATGTCAACTTGACTGGCTATGGAGTGCCCAGATTCAACACTATTTCTGTGGGTGTCTGTGAGGGTGTTTCCACATGAGATTAGCATTTGTATTGGTGGTATCAGTAAAGAAGATTGCCCTCCCCAGTGTAGGTGGTCATCATCCAATCCATTGAGGGAGGGTGTGAATAGAACAAAAGACAGAGGAAGGAGGAATTTACCCCCTTTTCCTGCCTCACTGTTGAGCTGGGACATCTCATCTCATCCTTTCCTTCCACCCAAACTGAGGTTTATACCACTGAGTCCCCTGGTTCCCAGGTCTTCAGACTCAGACTGAATTATACCACTGACTTTCCTGGGTCTCCAGCTTGCAGATGGCAGACTGTGGGACTTCTCAGCCTCCATAATTACACAAGCCACTTCCTCATAATAAGTCTCGCTCTCTCTCTCATTTATATATACTGTATCTATCTATCTGTCTATCTATCTATCCCTATTGGTTCTGTTTCTCTGGAGAACCCTATTATGGAGTGAAACCTACGTTCATCTTATCCGTAGTTGTATGATTAGATATATTTTATCCATTTCCTTTGTGAGTTTTTAAATTGAAGACACATAGTCTACATAAGATACCTACATAAAGTCAAGTCAATGACTCTCCCAACAGGTTTATGCTGTTTATACAGGATCCAGTCAGTGGTGTGCTGGACCTAGTTTGTACTGACTTGTAAGAGCTATTTGCTGGCATGGCTTTCAAACTCTGCCTTCGGTGACCTTGGTGGTGTGAAATTGACCATGGTGGGGAGTAGGTACACCACAGAAATTGGCAGACACTTAAATTGAGATTGTTCATTGTTGTTGTTGTTGTTTTCCTGAAGATCTGGTTGTTAAATATTTACCAGCACACCACGGCTCCAGCCATTATACACACCTATCTCTGCTCTATAACCGCATAACAGAGAATGCCAATGGTGATCGGGGCTTTACCAATACATTCAGTTTCAAATGAATTTGTAATCTGAAGTAGTCAGTTAAATCCCTCTTGCAATGAGATAATGTAGCCTGTGTTTTAAGTGTTACATAGCTTTTGATTTGTATAGGTTTTTTTCTAAGTAAATATTTCTCTTAGATAAAACATACAGATGAAATAAATGAAAGCAAAATATCTTCCCCTTAAACTATCTGACATTACAAGCATATTTATATTTTATAATTTATGTAAACCACTTGTGTGTGAATAAAGCAGAATATAGCTATCAGTGTACAAAGATCAAGTGTTCTGAATTCTCACTTTGTTCTGGAGTTAGTGTAGTGTTCACTGGGATCTAAAGGGAAGCCCTAGGTTTGGAGAGACTTGCCTTAATAAAAAGTGCACTCATTCATTTAAACAAGCATTTATTAAGCATCTGTTAAATCCCAGGCAACAATGACTTGCAAAAGACCTGGGCCCTGCTCACAGAAGCCTTACAATCTAATGAGGAAAATAAATGTTAAACAAATAATCACATAAATGAGTACAAAATTAACAGCGGAACAGTAGGAAAGAAATGTAAATCTTTGTAAGCATGGGGAACTGACCTATCTGGGTTGCAGAGAGTAAGAGGGAAAGAGTTCCAAGTTGAAATCTATATTCCAGGGAAATCTACTGGGTTGGCCAAAAAGTTCACTTGGGTTTTTGGAAAAACCTGAATGAGCTTTTGGGCCAACCTAATATTTTCCAAGAGATCCTGGAAAAACTTGCCAGCCATTGGGGGCTCAAGAACAATGGGGGACCATTTGAAGGGTTTTAAGCACAGGAATGTCAGGATTAAATATGTATTTTCGAAAGATCTCGGGCTGCAGAGGGCACAAGGATCTTGGCATGGGAAGAATAAGCAGAAGGAGAGCAGTCCTTTGGCTATTGCAGCAGTTCTGGTGGGGATTAGGGAGGCTCAGACCAGGGCATTAATGGAGGATGTGGTGAGAAGTGGCTGAAACACATCTGAACTCACTGAGCTCCCCATAAAACACTTCAGCTGCCTTCAAGGAGCTTATAATGTAGTTGAAGAGGCAACTCATGGGTATAAAGTCACAGAAACAGTGTACAATTAGGAAGTAAACTGAGGAGATCAACTGAGGGACATAGGAATTGAGAGCAAGAGATGGGCCAGGACTCTAATGGTTAGGATTTGGAGAGAGAGGGGCCAGAGGAAAGAGGTGGCAAGAGGCAGGGCAGTGAGGGGAGGAGCAGAGATGGCACAACGGGATGAAAAACAAATCTTGCTGGATATGCAGGGTAAGGCCAAATTATGAGAACTTAAGAAGGTCAGAGTTTGAAAGACTTGATATGAGATGAGAATGAGCCACTAAAAGTATTTTACATAAGAAGGATACCAAACGAAAGTAAGCTTTAAAGAAGTTTAGTTTTACCAAATTCTTGTGGTTAATTAGACTGAGAAGAACTTGCTGCCTGCATGGTTGTTGAGTGAGGGACTGGACTTAGCTGTTGACAACTAAGAAAGGAGGTGAGGGGGCTTCCCTGGTGGCGCAGTGGTTGCGCGTCCGCCTGCCGATGCAGGGGAACCGGGTTCGCGCCCCGGTCTGGGAGGATCCCACGTGCCGTGGAGCGGCTGGGCCCGTGAGCCATGGCCGCTGGGCCTGCGCGTCCGGAGCCTGTGCTCCACAACGGGAGAGGCCACGGCAGAGGGAGCCCCGCATACCACAAAAAAAAAAAAAAAAAAGAAAGGAGGTGAGGCCTAGAGGAAAACATGGGCAGAACACTCTTTGATGTAAGTCGCAGAAATATTTTTTTGGATCTGTCTCCTATAGTAAAGAAAATAAAAGCAAATATAAACAAATGATACCTAATTAAACTTAAAGCTTTTGCACAGCAAAGGAAACCATCAACAAAATGAAAAGACAACCTACTCAATGGGAGAAAATATTTGCAAATGACATGACCAAAAAGGGATTAATATCCAACATATATAAACAGCTCATGCAACTCAACATCATAAAAAACAAGCAACCCAGTTGAAAAATGGGCAGAATAACTGAATAAGCATTTTTCCAAAGAGGAAATGCAGATGGCCAACAGGCACATGAAAGGATGCTCAACATCACTAATAATCAGGGAAATACAAATCAAAACCACAATGAGGTATCACCTCACACCTGTCAGAATGGCTATCATGAAAAAGAATACAAGAAACAAGTGTTGGAGAGGATGTGGAGAAAAGGGAACCCTTGTACACTGTTGATGGGAATGTAAATTGGTGCAGCCACTGTGGAAAACAGTATGGAAGTTTCCCAAAAAACTAAAAATAGAACTATCATATGACTCAGCAATTCCACTTCTGGGTATCTAACTGAAATAAAACAAAAATACTAACTCAAAAAGATACAGGCACCCCAACGTTTATAGCAGCATTACTTACAACTGCCAAGATATGGAAGAAATGTAATTGTCCATCAACAGATGAACGGATAAAGATGTGGTATATATATATACAATGGAATACTACTCAGCCATAAAAAAGAATGAAAATTTCCCATTTGCTGCAACATGGATGGACTAGGGGAGCATTATGCTAAGTGAAATAAATCAGAGAAAGATAAATACTGTATGATATCACTTATTTGTAGAATCTAAAAAATACAGCAAACTAGTGAATATAAGAAAAAAGAAGCAGACTCACAGATACAGAGAACAAACTAGTGGTCACCAGTGGGGTGGGGGGGGGCAGTATAGGGGTGGGGGAGTGGGAGGTTCAAACTATTGGGTGTAAAAAAGGCTCAAGGCTGTATTGTACCACCCCGGGGAATATAGCCAATATTTTGTAATAACTGTAAAGGGAAAGTAACCTTTAAAAATTGTATTAAAATTAAAAAATAAAGAATGGAGATGAGGGTCGGATATTAGGAACAGTCACTGGGTTGGAGATGATGAATTTGCTTTAGACATAAAATGAGCTTGAAATGGTGATGAGCTCTCCAGTAATAAATGTCTAGTAAGCAATACAGACTGGGTGGTTTTATTTGTATTCTTCTGCACTGTCTACAGTCCCAGGTTGTCTTTCCACATTAGCGTTCTCAAAAGGAATGTTCCATGATTTGTACAGAGGAAAAGTTCTCCTTTCTAAAGCACTTGGCAAGACTTTACAAAATGAAATATTTTGATAATTATTTTAATTGCATATTAAATAATATCTTGCCATAATAAAATTGAATTGCCCAAATGGTCAGATTTTTCTGTATTTTTTACCAGTTTTAATAAGTAATTATGGGTTTTTAGGAAATTAGAACCAGAGGTAGATTCCTATTTTAGTGAGCTTCGTGAGATAAATAATTTATAGTGTTTAACTTCCATTAAAATTTTTAAAATTTATTTATTTATTTTTGGCTGCATTGGGTCTTTGTTGTGGTGCGCAGGCTTCTCCCTGCAGTGGCTTCTCTTGTTGCAGAGCACGGGCTCTAGGAACACGGGCTTCAGTAGTTGTGGCACACAGGTTCAGTAGTTGTGGCTCATGGGCTTAGTTGCTCCACGGCATGTGGGATCTTACTGGACTAGGCCTCAAACCCATGTTCCCTGCATTGGCAAGTGGATTCTTAACAACTGTGCCACCAGGGAAGTCCCTCCATTAAAATTAATATACACTGCAATCTATAGCAAAACAGGTTCAGGATATACTTTTTAAAGAAACTCATATACTCATGTCTCATTTACAAATCTTCTCTAGTTTATTAATAACCCACATTTCATCAAAGATTAAAGTCCTCTTTATCCCTCCATCCTCCTACCCCTCAACACTCCTAAAGTAAACTACCACCTAAATACCAATAGTATTTTTTAGAAAATTTAGAATTTCAAAGGTCCAAACACACTAAAAATAAACAACAACAACAAAAATGTCTTTGCTTCAGAGATTAGCTTCAGAGAGGACAACAACTGTTGAAAGCATCTGCTAAGTGGGATTTTTAATTTAATAGAATTTGTTGTAACTCTATCAGTAAAGCACAATTGCTGTGCACCATCTGTCGAAGCTTTGAAACTGCCTTGGATGTTACAATCATATCCATTAAAATGGAATACTACTTTTTACTAACTTGTCTTCTTCCTATTTATTTTCCAATGCTTTCAGAATCATTACAAGATGAATTGACAAGAAAACAAACAATCTCAAGAGTCAAAAGGACAACTCAACAGCAAAAAAAAAAAACCACCAAAAAACTGATTTTTAAATGGGCAAAGGACTTGAATAGACATTTCTCCAAAGAATATATAAAAATGGCCAATAACTATGTGAAAATGTACTCAACGTCACTAATCATTAGGGACATGCAAATCAAAACCACAATGATATACCACTTCACACCCATTACGATGACTATTACAAGACAGAAGAACAAATAACAGGAAAAAAAACAGAGGCTAGGTGTTGGCAAGGATGTAAAGAAATTGGAACCCTGTGCACTGCTGGTGGGAATGTAAATGGTGTGGCTGCTGTGGAAAACCATATGGCAGTTCCTCAAAAAATTAAATATAGAATTACCATATGACCCAGCAATTCCAATTCTGGGTATATACATAAAAGAATTGAAAGCAGGGACACAAACAGATGTTTGTATACCAATGTTCATAGCAGCATTATTCACAATAGCCAAAAGGTGGAAGTAACTCAAGTGTCTATTGACGGATGAACAGATAAGCAAAGTGTGGTCTATATACATACAATGAAATATTACTCAGTCTTAAAAAGGAAGAAAATTCTGGCACATGCTACAACATAGATGAACCTTGAGGATATTATGCTAAATGAAATAAACCAGTCATAAAAGAACAAATACTGTCATGGGGTACCTACAGTAGTCAAATTCATAGAGACAGAAAGTAGATGGTGGTTGCCAGGGCTGGGAAGAGGACATTCTTCTTTTATTAAACTGTAATTTTATTTTTATGTTATTCGTAATATACCTGTAGGCGTATAAAATGCAGCATTATTTATAACAGTAAAAGATTATTAAAACATACAAACAAATTTAAAAAGTAAAACATTGGTTGAATAAAACTAAGGTACATCTCCAAAACTATGTAACTTTCTCAAGATGGAGTACTACAGAAACATTTAAGAAAAGAATATTGATATAAGAGACTTCCAGGATACAGTGGTACATTAAAAAATCAAGATAGTGAACAGTGTATATAGTATATTACCCTTTATGTAGGCTACACACACACACACACACACACACACACACACACACATACACACGTATTTACGGAAACACACAGAGGATAGGGAAACCAGAGGCTAAATTTTTTTTTAATGATGTCATTTGAGGAGTATTAAAAAGGTGTAACATTTTCGTGAATATTCTTTGGCTTCTCATTTTAAATTTAGGACTATATTTTAAAGTTTTAACTGTCAAATCACATGAATGATTTATATATTCAAAAATAAAATTTAAATTTTAAAATAATTCCTAAAATTTAAGGTAACTGAAACAAATCTAACCATATATCAAATTAGTAACATAACCACACATAAAAAAGCATTATTTCAATTAATTTTAGAACACATAGTTGTACACACTTAGTGGGGTATATTTTAAGGACAAAGAGAACGGCAAGAAAATCTCAAGCTTTATTTGTCAGGTTTACTATTAATGGTAATGCCATTATTAGTTTGAAATTATTTAATGCATATTACAACATAAATAATTATCTTTATGTTGTTAGAAGCCAGGATGTTCAGTAGGAATGTAAAATCAAGTACAGGGACCTCCGTGGTGGCACAGTGTTTAAGAATCCACCTGCCAATGCAGGGGACACGGGTTTGAACCCTGGTTCGGGACGATCCCACATGCCATGGAGCAGCTAAGCCTGTGTACCACAACTACTGAGCCTGCGCTCTAGAGCCCGCAAGCCGCAACTACTGAGCCCACGTGCCACAACTACTGAAACCTGCGTGCATAGAGCCCGTGCTCCGCAACAAGAGAAGCCACCGCGGTGAGAACCCATGCACTGCAATGAAGAGTAACCCCCGCTCGCTGCAACTGGAGAAAGCCCGGGCGAAGCAATGAAGACCCAACGCAACCATAAATAAATAAATTTCTAAAAAAAAAAAAAAGAATAAAATTTTAAAAAAGAAAAAAAATAAATCAAATCAAGTACATTAAGTATATAATTGGAAGTTGAAATACCTCTATAAACTTATGACTTCTAATTTTTTGTATGGGAATAATTTCAAACAAAGAAAAGTTGCAAGAATAGTACAAAGGAAATCATTCTACCTCTTTCCAAGATTCATTTATTATTAATATTTTGCCCCATTTGCTTTGTCATTGTCTCTGTTTACACACACATAATTATGTTTCTGAAACAGATACATAAATCATGGTTAAGTGTGTATTTTTAAGAATAATAATATTTTCTTTCACACAGTTATCAACTGCAGTAAACTTAACATTGATTCAATACTTCTATCGAATCTACCATCCATATTCTAAGTTTGTCACTTAACCCAATATTGTCCTTTATAGAAGTCTTTTTCCTCCAGTTTAGGATCCAGTCTAGGATTAGGAATTACAGTTAGCTGTTACATCTCTTTGGTTTCCTTTAGTCTGGAACATTTTCCCAGTCTTTGTCTTGTATAACATCGACATTTTGGGGAAGAATTTTAAAAATAGACTATTCCTCATTTTGAGTCTGTCTGATGTTTCCTGCAATTAGATTGAGGTTGTGCATTCCTAGCTGGAATACCATGTAAGTGACTTTGTGTCCTTCCCAGAGTATCACACTGGTGATGTTAATTTTGATCATTTGCTAAGGGTGTGTCTGATTTATCTACTGTATCATCATCATTATCTCATGACTTTTTCAAAAAACATATACCCTAGCTCTGTCCACTGACAGGGTCTAGTCCATAATACTACAGGGGCAATAAACACCCCTACTTCCCAAATTTAAGTTTCTAAATGCCATTCCCCACTATAAGGTACCAGAGATTATTGGAGAAATGGCTGCTCCCAGGTATAGAGTAGGGAACTTCCAAGGTGAGCAAGGGGTAGCTTACACTGCCACAAATTCTGACAAGAAAGTTCTCAAAATCTAAGCAAGTCTGGGTCTTCCCTGGTGGTGCAGTGGTTAAGACTCCACTCTCCCAGTTCAGGGGGCCTGGGTTTGATCCCCGGCGAAGGAACTAGATCCCACATGCATGCTGCAACTAAGAGTTCACATGCCACAACTAAAGAGCCGACAAGCCACAACAAAGAAGCCCTCCTGCTGCAACTAAGGAGCCCATGTGCTGCAACTAAGACCCGGCACAACCAAAAAAAAAAAAATTCTAAGTAAGTCATGTCAAAAGACTCTGGAGCCAGCTTGGAGGCGATCTCATTGGACAAAGATAGGATAATTTAAGCATCAAAAAGAAAAAATAACCATAATTTTGGTGGGTACTCATTGAATATATAAAAATCCATGAATCCATAATAATACTCCTCATACCATTCATAGGACAAGGCATGCTGGGCTTTTATGCTCCAACGTGGTTTTGTGCCCATCTGAACAGTTTAGTATGTTCTGCTTCACCTTTTGGAACTCAACTTTGAAGATCCAACTCAGGTGGCAGAACCTCTATGCAATTCATTGTTTCTCCATATTTCAACAGAGCTCCTTGTACATGCCTCTTTAAATGCACGTATCAAACTGTACTGGAATTGCAATACAGGACCTTTCTGACTTTTATTTATTTTGTTATTCCCAGTGCCTAGCACATACTAATAGACAGTTTTATATATTTTTATAATATTATGGGTTGTAAATGAATGAATCAATTTCAATACTATCCCCTGTTTTTTCTTCATGACACAATACAGATTTGTCTTTATTTTGGAAAATAATTGAATGCAGTTAAATATCTGGCTATTTCAGCCAACATGCCAAATTTTTATCATGATAGATTTTTTAGAAGATTTTTCCCATTTATCAGCTTTAGCTTATTGCTAAATCTTATTTATTGCTTTAGCACTCAGTAGACTAGAAATACGTCCCACAATATTTTCCTGATTCTTATTCTTAAACAATAGCTTCCTACGGTATTTTTATTTAGCCCAGTCTTTTTCTCCCCCTAGAGACTTGTCTGCACACATAAATCTATTGATAATGTAGGGTGGGAAGTGTTAAAGTCAAATAATTGATTAAAAAAAACTTGTTAGTGACTGGTGGCTTGACTTAGTTGTAATCTTTTTTTTAAAAGTAGTTGAAAACGATTTTTGGTACACTTTCTGTCACACAGCCCTGGTAACCTATGTAGCGTGTTTTCCAGTAAGTTGCCTGTATTAAACTTCCTCATTCAGTCTCCCACTATGTGTGGAATCTTTCATGCACGTGTGCATATATTCATCCTTAGGTTTTTGTGGACTTCTAAGCATTAACAATTTAGTTGGCAGAGGTGACATAAACCGGCTGGCAAAGGCATGTGCAAACCCACTAAAATACTTCAGGAAAGCCCTCTCTCATACACAGTGAATTTAGGCCACAGGTAAGTGAGCGTGAATAGGTGCGGCCAGCGCAGCCGCTTAATACGGGTCTGGGTTTGGGAGGAATCTCCCCGGCTCCCTCGTGGAGCAAGACTGTGGTGCTGAGGCACGAACTGAAAAAGGTGAGGGCGGGCAGCCTCAGCGAGGGGGAGCTGTGGGGCGAGGTAGAAAGGGCCGGTCGCTGGCCGCGGTGCTGAACACGCTCCCGGGCTGCCCCCAGGGTGGCCCGCGGAAAGAGGCCCGGCGGGTTGGTGAGTGAGTTAGCGCGTAACCGCCAGTCTCGCGCCTTCGGTTGTCGATTCCTGGCTCTGGGCAGGGGACGCACAGGCCGTGTCCAGGAGAGTCACCTCGCGAGCGTAGCGGCAGCCTCCGACCCATTTCTCAATAGCAACCCCAATAACAGCAACCCTGCCTATACTTATTTCTGGAGCTCCAACTCTGTCCCCAGCATTTGGCATCCATTCCCAGTGGCCATCACAACATCCTCGACATTTAAAACAAAAAGGTTGATGACTTGCAAAGGGGAACACAGCTACCCAAAGGCTGATCTCTCTCGTCCATGCCTCAGAAAATGTTTACTGTGCGCCCTCGACGTGCCAGCCTTACAGTCTCTGCTGCTTCCCCTTTGACAGCTACCCCCCACGCCCTGCCACGCTAACACGCCCCTTAGCCCTTCCTCTTCCCCCGAGGTTTGCAGCAGGCAAAAATAATCTCCTACACAGCATATCCCCTACCACCGCCGAGTTGGGGAACTGTACAAAGGGCTGGAAATCCGAACACAATTTATTCACACATCTTGCCCCTTCGCTCTCAGTAGTCCACCGGGTGGGATAGCCAAGTCTAGCTCTTGAGCCCCCAACTCGCTGTGTGACCTTGGACAAGTGGCCACACCTCTCTGAACCTGCTTCTCCTCGCTAACACGGCGATCGGTTCTAGGACTGCGTGAGGCTCTTCCCAGGTGCGCACTGGTCTCCTTTCAGGTCGGAACACCCCCTACCTCCCTTTTCCAAGCCCAGTTGTGCACGCTCACTTCTCCCCACCAGGTCCGTAGCCAACTCTATCCCTTGTTGAGGAAGAACTCAGGTCCCGGGAACTGAAGGTGTTCTCCCCACCGTGCCCGGCCCCAACCCCGGGTGTGATCTGCCCTTCTGGGCCACCCTAGCCAGGCAGCACCCAAGGCTAGGGAGAGGCTCCTCGCGCTCCAGCTTCGCAGTGCCTGGTCTCCTCCGTGCCCACGCGCCGCGCCGGGACGCTTTGGGAAGTGCGAGATGCATCTGGAGACAGAACGCAAAGGCGAGGCAGGGCTGACGGGGCTGCCCGGGTGACGGGTACTTGTGTGGAGGCTGGTCAAAGGCTGGGTTGGGAGAGAAGGACTTTGGGGGAGAGGACGGGGAAAAGGGGAGGTGCCAGAAAGAGCGGTGGGTCACTCGGTCCATCTCTCCACCAGTGTGTGTGTGTGTGTGTGTGTGTGTGTGTGTGTGTGTGTGTGCGCGCGCGCGCGCGCGCGTGTGTCTTCACGCCTCCCTCTCTTCCCCTCCTCCCCGCCCCAGGCTCTCAGTCTCACCTTTTCCCTCGGCTGCTGCCTCTCCCCTCTCTTTCCTCTCCGAGCACCCTCCCTCGCACTCTCTTGCGCCTAAGGAGACCTTCTCCGGGACCAGCGCCTGACCCAGCCTCTCAGTGCAGCCGCATCTCAAAGCCAATTAAGCGGAGCCGGCAGCATGTGGAACGCGACGCCGAGCGAGGAGCCGGGGCCCAACCTCACGCTGCCGGACCTGGGCTGGGACGCTGCCCCTGACAACGACTCGCTGGTGGACGAGCTGCTGCCGCTCTTCCCCGCGCCGCTGCTGGCGGGCGTCACAGCCACCTGCGTGGCGCTCTTCGTGGTGGGCATCGCGGGCAACCTGCTCACCATGCTGGTGGTGTCGCGCTTCCGCGAGCTGCGTACCACCACCAACCTCTACCTGTCCAGCATGGCCTTCTCCGACCTACTCATCTTCCTCTGCATGCCCCTCGACCTCGTCCGCCTCTGGCATTACCGGCCCTGGAACTTGGGTGACCTGCTCTGCAAACTCTTCCAGTTCGTCAGCGAGAGCTGCACCTACGCCACGGTGCTCACCATCACCGCGCTGAGCGTCGAACGCTACTTCGCCATCTGCTTCCCGCTGCGGGCCAAGGTGGTGGTCACCAAGGGCCGGGTGAAGCTGGTCATCCTGGTCATCTGGGCCGTGGCCTTCTGCAGCGCCGGGCCCATCTTCGTGCTGGTCGGGGTGGAGCACGAGAACGGCACCGACCCTCGGGACACCAACGAGTGCCGCGCCACAGAGTTCGCGGTGCGCTCGGGACTGCTCGGCGTCATGGTGTGGGTGTCCAGCGTCTTCTTCTTCCTCCCTGTTTTCTGCCTCACTGTGCTCTACAGCCTCATCGGCAGGAAGCTGTGGAGGAGGAGACGCGGCGAGGCAGCGGTGGGCGCCTCGCTCAGGGACCAGAACCACAAACAGACCGTGAAGATGCTGGGTGGGTCTCGGTGCGCCCTTAAGCTCTCTCTGCCGGGTCCCCTCCTCTTCCCCTGCCTCTCCCCTTCTTCCTGAGTCTTTCTCCCCAGGTCTCTGTTTCCCTGTAAGTTTCTCAATTATTCTCTTTTTCCGTCTTGAGCTCTGTCTTTGGTCTCTAGTTTCACTGTCTTGTCTCTCTCTATATTTTTGTTTGTTTTTGGTTTTACATTTTTGCTCTATCTCTCTATATATCTATGTTTTGCTTTCTCCCTCCCTCCTCCCACCCCTTGACTATCTCTTTGGTCTCTTTCTATCTCTTTGTGTCTCTTTCTCCTGGTCTCACCTTTCTCTCTTTCATGGAAAAATGTCCCACCTTTGCATTTCTCTAAAATGTGTTTTATATTGGCCCAGAAACTTTGCTTCGGAATGAGATCTTTCATTAAAGAGTATATTGTGGTGTTAAAATGTGTTAAAGGTGATGTTAAGCTTCCTGCCTCAATTTGTAAATATCTGAGTTGCATTAAGAAAAGCAGGTGTTAAGGGTGAAAAAGAGCAGGCATTGATTCTAGAAAGTATTTATTGGTAAATGTAACCAAAGATGTGATCATCGTGGATAATTCTATCAGAGAAGATTCATTTTTCTTTCAACATTGTGATTTGCTTTCTGACTTGCATTTTTTTCCCAGATAATTGCATCAATTCTGTTTACCCTGATGCTGTTTATACAGCTTTGTAAGGAAATCAGTGACAAACCAGTGCTGGGGTCTCTGTTTTCATGATTACTTTTCTCTCCAAGTAGGATAGGCCAGATAAGCTAGGATAGGCAGGCTTGCAAACTGAGAAAAGGAGAATTTGTGGGAGCTGACAGAACTTACTATCCCTCCCCAAATGGTCCTTCGGAGAACATCTGGGTGCAGTGTCACACTGGAGTATGCTGAATCGTTATTGCATAAATTCAACTTCTTTAAGTATATGTGTTTGGCACAAGTGAAGTAATACAAACTGTGTTTGCATCCAAGCAAAATATTAATTCTTGCTTTTTTCAAAACCAGAATCTGCACATTTTACTATTTGGACATTGTAGTCAACAGTTTCTACTTATTTGCATATATAGTACTTCTTAGATGTTATTCTAGGATGATTTTGATTTGTAATTTTACAATTCTTGAAATCCCGTATATTAAAGTGATAGAGTTTATTCAAAGAATGTCAAGTTTTTTAAATTGTTTAGACCAGTGATTCTCACAATATGACTAATAGATTGTAAACCTGCTAGTGCCCCCCAGGGGATTCTAATATTCATGTTGCTGCTGGGGCAGTCAGTTGCTACTATGCAAATTAGTTTTGAGAATACGTTTAATAATTTCCTCTAATTTTATTTTTAAGCTGTTAATTATCCTCACTGGTGACTCTCTTTTGCCTTAACAGTTGGAAGGGAATCACTAAAGTGGTACAAATACTAAAATATTATTTTCTGTTATTTTTCCTCTGATTTCTGAATTTTAAAAACTTAATCTAAAAATGCAGAGGTCTTGAAGAAAGCAACCGTACAGGGGCAAAATTAAGGCCTGGATGGATGATAATTAATGTTAGTTGGTTTTATGGCCTTTTCTACCTTACTTATGTCTATTTTAGGTGGAAAAGCTCATTCATCTCAGTGATTCTCAATCCTGACTGCATATTCAGTCTTCTGTAAAACTTTAAAAAGAAAAAAGAAAACAGGTGTCCTGGTCTCCTTCCTAGAGATTTTTATTTAGTGAGTCTGTATTATATCCAAGGAATCTGTGCCCCAGGAAACTCTGATACATAACTACGGTTGAGTAAAACCACATTGCCTCATATAGGTTTGATCTAACACATATAAAATGGTGGACTATTGTGACTAGATTGTCTAGTTACTTGAGTCAATATGTCAACTCAAGCACAAAATCACTCAAATGGTTGTTAACTAGAAATGACTGGGAAGCTCAGTAAAAATGGTTGAATTGTTGATCCAGACAGACTCAATCTTGGTTAAAATATAGGAAAGAGCAGAAAATGATATTTCTCTGAAGTCAGTGGTCATACCACACATAATCAAAACAAAACCATGTCTTCAAAATCGATTGTGATTTGCTATATTTCTTGAACTTTGCTATATTTCTTGACGTTCTCTTTCTCATTGTCCTTTCAGCTGTAGTGGTTTTTGCTTTCATCCTCTGCTGGCTGCCCTTCCATGTAGGGCGATATTTATTTTCCAAATCCTTCGAGCCTGGCTCCTTGGAGATTGCTCAGATCAGCCAATACTGCAACCTCGTCTCCTTCGTCCTCTTCTACCTCAGCGCCGCCATCAACCCCATTCTGTACAACATCATGTCCAAGAAGTACCGGGTGGCAGTGTTCAAACTTCTGGGATTTGAACCCTTCTCCCAGAGGAAGCTCTCCACTCTGAAGGATGAAAGTTCTAGGGCCTGGACAGAATCTAGTATTAATACATGACCAAGCACATTGCTCAGCAAAGTCATTGCTTATTATTCTAAACTGGAAGCCATAGCACAGCAGAACTTGGGAGGAAGTTGAAGGTTAATTTTGGAATTAGGGACACATAGGTCTGGAAACAATTGGGGGGGAAAGAAAAGACGGAATTTGTAATGTGTGAGCAGTTTGATTTGATTGCACACTCATCAGTGCTCTCATACACGATTTCTGCATATTCACTGCATATGATTTTTGCATTCTGCTGTTGGTGCTAGCAAGGGCTCTGCAATTCAGAGAAGGGAGGTGGTGTAGAGAGGGCAATTAGGTCACTTCTTACTAGACAAATTCTAACTCTGATTTCTTTTTCATAATGATAAAATTTTTTTGATTAAAAGAATGACATTAAAATAAAAAATTTAAAACATGACTTTCAAAAACTAGCAATTTTCATAGAGCACCAGATCAGTGCTGTCCAGGAGAAATATAGTACAAGGTACTTAAGTAATTAATATAAAAATTATTAATGAGAATTTTACATTCTTTTTTTACACAAAGTCTTTGAAATCTGGTTTGTCTCAGATTTTCAGCTCATCTTAATTTGGACATGGAGCGTTCATCAGTAATACTTGATTTATTGCAATTTCATAAATTTTGCAGAAGAAAAAATAGATTCATTAACCTAAGCTGTCCAAACACACTTAAAAGTTTTCTAATAAATAAAACAACTGTGAGTTCTTAACTTCAAAATTAATTGAAATTAAAAATTCACTTCTTCAAGCTGTACTAGTCACATTTCAAGTGTTCTATAGCCAACTGTAGCTAGTGGTTACCATATTGGACAATGCAGCTCTAGAGTATATGTAAAATTATTGTTAATCTTAAAAAAATATTTAAAAATAAATACTCATTCCCTGAAATCTTTTCATAGTGACATTAGCATAGCAGAGTGTTAGAGTGATAAATTCTAAAAATTACACCTAAATGTCCTATAATTTCTGCTTGGAAGAAAATGGATATGAGCTATAATATGTATGCATTTTTAATTAGGTTGGATTACATGTGTTAATATTCAGGAAATGAGGCTATAAAAATTATAGAAAATCACAAATTACCTTATTTGGCTTATCAAAAATACTTAAGCCAATCATAAGTCTTTGATTTGCAAATAAAGAAACAATTTATAACTTACCCTGTAAAGTTCACAGAAACTTAGTGAACATAGTAATTTTTCAAATGGTGAAAAATTCAGAATCCCTTCAATGCTACTGTTTGTTGACATTCAAAACTTTAAAAAATCTTACAGCCAGTTTTTCAAAATGCCTATGCCATGTCCCATCTCCAAATTAGTCATGCTATTTACATCCCACAGCTTATCTAATAGATATGTTTACTTGGGTTTCCAGTCTGCCTTGTAATCATAATTATGAATGATTAGACACCTTCAACTAAATATTGTACATTTTGGTTATAAATCTAAAACTTCCATTTATATTCACATTACTCCTTTATAGTCAACTCTTCACATATTAAATATAATCAAAAATGACTTTTTTGTACTCCCCTGTAATAGTAAGTCATATAAGCAATTCCTTCATGAAATTATTGGTCCACCTATGGAACCGACTGAACTAATTAGGGAAATTATTGCCATGATTGATTTTCCTCTGCCAAAAGTAAAGATTATTATGCAGAAATAATTGATTGACTCTTCATTTCTAAAAAATGAAAACATAATCATAATTAGAATAATTTCTCCAGAGAAATACCTATAAAATCCTTCCTGACACTAAAACTGTGGTATCAATTTAGTCTAAATGCAGAACTTCAGCAAACTGATTTTTCAGTTAATTCTTGGGAGTGCATAAATATTTTTTTAAAAATACTGATTCATTTAAGCCCACTGAATACTAATTAGGTCATTCAGCCTTATTGTCCTAAATAGGGGGTCCCAGTAAATCTCAGAGGTAATTCAATTTCCTGAAACCTTAGAGTTTTTGTCTACAAATACATCCTACTTCAGAGGAAACAAGCAAAAAAAGGCGTGACTTCTATAACATAGATGATTGCTTTGGAGAAAAACAAACCTAACTTTTAATTATTTAATGCCCCCACTCACCAATTTCTTGTGGGTTCATGTCCACGGTCTCAGCATAACTCACTCAAAGGGAATAGTTTCCATAGCACGGACCACCATTGTCCTTCACTGGATCTCAGAGAATAGGTTTAGAGAAAGGGATCTTTAACGGCACTCTTATATGATTGCCTTTTTATTGTTTGTAACTTCTTCGTTTCATCCTGCTCCATAAATTGTATAAAGCTCAGGGAAAAGAGGAACTTATATGAAGAAAAATATTCCTAAAAGTCTATCATTTCACATTTAGTACGTGCCTGTTATGTTCTAAGCTCTAGAGAGTCATAAGCCAAGGATTTTATCCTTAATGAGTTCATGACCACTTGCATGTTATGTCATATTATATGCACTGTAGTATATGTCTTTGTCATAGTACTAATATCTTTAAATTATGAAGTAAACATCTCCAGTTGACACTGTGCTGTGCATCTCCCTGTATTGTTGTGTATTTGACTCAAAATAAATTCAAAATGGGCTGTTCTTACCCAAACCAAATTTGTAGATGTAGCTAATATGTCTGCCAGTGCATTCTTCATCAATGTAAGAAAAGTAAAGAAATTGGTTTCAGTTATAATCTGTGTTTCCATTTTTCTGGTTACCTGGCAGTGAGGTTTCTATCACCACACCTCACACTGTGTCACAAAATCAAGGGTTGGATTATTTTCGTTATAGGAAGTGACTGTTACATGAGAAAGAACTTTCGAATAATCGCTTTTAGGAAAACATCCATTGCCGTGAATTATTTAAAATTGTAAGTTTTGTGGCAATGAGAATAAGAAACACTTCTAATGTCTGGACAGACCTTGGAACCCATTTCTTTATAATCAACTATTTATTGCAATGAATGTTGCTGTGATGGGATTTGACTTGAATTTCCAGGTTTTCGCTCTAATGCTTTTATTAAGAACCTGAAATCATTACAATTTACAATTGCTAGTTCAATGTTGACAATTTTAGCTATAATTTATTTTGCTGTTTTTCATTTATTGATGTACTTGAATTTAACATTTTAAAAAAAACTGTGAGACTTTTTGCAAGACTGGTGCCTGAAAATACTCCCATCTTTTAAAAAAGTGTGTACGTCTTTAAAATATGACATACATGTCTACATATATCAAAATTTCTTGTCTCAGTGTCTAAGTGAATAGAATAAAGCATTCTGCTTTCAGAAACACTGCATTTAGTGTAAATAATGCCATTAAAAGATAAAGACACTGTCATTCATGATTCATTATCTAATGATCCTCCTATGATTTCTTTACAATTTAAATTACAACACTATCCAGGATATGTATGATTGGAACTTAACTAGATGATTAGTGACCGATGTTAATTTAATGAATTGATAACACAAATATTTTTTATCCAGAGAATAAACTCCATGTCAAAACCAACAGAAAGCAATGTGCTGGTGGCAAACGCTAACTGCTCTAAGTTCATGTCACTTATTTATTCACGTTAAATGAATTCAGTCATGTTAATTCTTGACAACAATCTGTTTGAAGGAGGTGATGGGGAAGGTTTGGATGAGGCTTGTTTTGTGTTTTTCCTTTTGAATGCGAACTCTTGCAGTGTGTTGGAGGTTAGCCATTTTGGTTGAGAGAATTATCATCCTTTAAAAAAAAAAAAAGCTGCCATGCCTACGTCCCTCCCAATTGCCTGGATATTTGCTGGAATTCCAATTAATAACTTACACTGTGACACATATCCTCAAAGGACTACCGACTACCCTCAGAACTGGCAAATCATTAAGGCCCGCAAAACGCATGCCTCATGTAAACACTCAGAAAATTCTACCAAAATGTTTACAGATATTCTTTCCAGAAGAGCTGTTCTGCCTTCCAGCCCCAGAGAAAGTGTTTGGGAAGAATAGTTTGAAAGACTTTCTGTGATTTAAACATCTCAAATCTAAACATTTCTCTGGCTCAAGTAACAAAAACATTTATATTTTTCACTTTTAGCTCTGTAGATTTAGGATACTAAGGAGCCCTTGCTCATATAACTATATTCAAACAGCATAATCTCCTGGACTGATACCTGCCGTATTCTAGGTCTGTGCAGAATTTACAACTTGGTCGATTTATGTTGTTTCAATATGTCCTAAATGTCATTAATGATACTTCATTTTTGTGATTCTTTTTATTTAAGATTTTTGTGAATGTTAAAGAGTTTACTATAGCTCTCCATGTACCTGTCTTATGAAATTAGGCATTGGTTTTTCCTTCCTTCGGGTGTCCTTAACCAAACAATTGCTAATAAATATCTTTTGAAAGACTACAGCTAATTTCTTCGACTTACAGGGATAAATCTTAGGTGTCTGGGTTATTTTACCTCTACTCTCCTAGATTCAGTTCTATTTTTTCCTTTTACTTTCTGAAATATGTATTTTGCAACTCTGAGGAGGTGTTTGTTGTAGTAAGTTTTATTTCCCCAGGGGCTCCAACATCTAATAATGAGGTAAGAAAATCCTGTAAGTATGAAGAAGACTTGGGGACCCTGTGATGCACTGTGATTCCCATGATCCCCCAGCTCTCTGTCACTTACAGCCTGTTACCCCCAGATCCCAGGGTATTGTAGCCCCCATGGTGTTACACTAACGTGTGACCCAGAGATTCCTGTTCATCTCACACTCAGCAGCCACTCACTGAATGTTGGCTGGACAAATGAAAGTTTAAAGACCAGATTATGTGTCACCTGGACATTAGCTTCCAGACATATGGATTCCAGGTGCCAATAAAATGTAAGACTAAAAATTAGAAGACCAATAAAGGTGGTCAACTTTTATTTGCCAATTAAAAGACTTTAAAATACCCTACTACCCATTATTACCATCATTTCCATTTTAAAAGAACATTAAACTAAAAAGTAAAAAGGACATAATCTCAGAATAAGGAATCATCACAGTGTGAAAATTCAATATGTTCAACATCCCACAAAATTATATATGTATGCTGTTAATACGAGTTAATTACGATTTGGAAGCAGTATCTAAAAATGTAGATGAAGTACTTGGCAATAATTAGTAACATGCTAAAGTAATCCAAAGAAGCAAATCATGAGATTTGTTTTGATTGATCTGCTAAGGCTTTTCCCACTATCTTCTAATCTCCTCTGTCTACCTCTCCTTCAATTCAGTGCCATTCAGTGCCTGTCACATTCTTTCAGGCCCTCCCTGTGGCAGACCCTGGGCCTGACTCTAAGGTGGAAGAGGAGAGACCAGCAGGCCTGCCCAGGACTTGGTAGGTCTCACATTCTGGGGTCAACCTACAAATGCTGGATGCTTCTTGCGTCCCCACTCATAACTCATCATCAGTTTCTGATTTCATAGCCAGCTTTTTCAAGGGGCCATCAAATTAATTAGAAAGCAATACACATCTCCTGAAGAATAGTTTGACACTATGTATCAAATGCATACAAACTCTGCATACCATTTGATCCAGTAATTTCATATCAAGACGTAATTATGGAGGACCACAAAGATTTGTATGTAATAGTGTTCATTGCATCTTATTTATAATTGTGAAAACCTGAAAAACCTAACTGTCAGACAATAGGGAATCTGTAAAGTAAATTCCAGAAATGCTAACAGTTAGTTTGCATATAGGCAGCACTGCAGTAAAGTCTTTCAATTCCTTTTCTCATATAATCGTGCCAACATACCTAGGAGGAGGGTCTTTGTTCTCCCTATGGGGTAGAGGGGTAACTGACACCAGAGTTTTGTCACGTGGTCAGGAAACGGCCGAGCCAGAATTAGATCCCAGACCACGTTAGGCGCTAGTGCTCTCATTTCCACTATTCTAGAGCATTATGCACTATTGTGGGAGAATTTTAATAATGTGGGAAAATGTTTACCCAATATTAGTAAGTGAAAAAGCATATTGTCCCATCTTGAAAAAAAAATGCATGTTCCTTACTCTTGTAATAATGGCAAATGGTAGACTGAGTTACTATAATGCAGAGACTGGCTTCCTTCTCAGCCCTCCTCTGGGACTCACCCTCTGCTCTCTGCCTCTAGCAGCTTGGGTTTGCCCGGCTTCTGTAGGGAGCACCATCCTCAGGGCAAAGTCTTCTTACCCAGCACTAACTCTGACCCCTGGACCTGTGCAGCTCCTCGTTGGGACACCTGCTCTTCCACAGGGGTAAGTTCCAGAGAGGTGGTAGGAGAGGGAAGCCAGCCAACATTGGGCTTGCATTCCAGTCCTGCCCTTGGAGCTGTGTGGCCTCAGGCAAGTTCCTTCCCCTCCCCCCCATGGAAACTACCAGAAGCTGGTAAATGCTCACGAAATGGCCACTATTATCATTGGTCACTTGGCAAAGCATGAGACAACCCCTCTTTAGGCCCCCCTCCCTAGGTGCTCTGCAGCCTAGAACCCTTCTCCTGACTTCTCTATCTACCCTAACCCCAGCCAGGCAGAGGTCTCCCAGCAACTTCATGGATCATTTACAGAAATTAGAGGGGCTGGTAAAACAGCGGCAACTTTAGCAACACTGGATAATTGCTGTGGCCAGGGTGTTGACAAAGTTCTGTCAGGTTTTTCAATATATAGCAGACATATTTTGGAGTGATCCCTTGGACCCTCTCCTGGGGGACATTTGCACCTCTGTTTGGGGAATGAAAAAATAATTTCAGCCTCAGTCAACAGGAGGCAATATAGATGGGGCAAGAGCATCTGGTTTCCTGAAAGGATAGCTCTAGTCATGGCCACATGTTCAATACCTAGGCCTGCTTAGCTACATCAGAATCTTTATCGAACAACGTTTTTCTTTCAAAATTTATCCTCCAGGAGCAAAGCGCACAAGGTGGTGTAGCAAGGCTTGGAGCCCAAACGTTACAGGATTTACTCCTGGCTTCATCACCAACCAGCCGTGTGACACGGGGCAGTCATTTAGCATTAACCTCTCTGGGTCCCATCACCATGATCCTCATTCAACCCATGACCCTCACAGCAGCCACTTTTCAGAAAATGTCCTCCTTCTCTGCTTCACAGTCAGGATGCTGAGCGATGTGGAGAAACAGCTCAGAGTGCCCAGCGCTCGGTGCCTCCAAACCTTCAAGGTGAGCAAACTCTCCTGATCCATCAGCACTCCGTGGTGGTGTGTCAGAAGTCGGCTCACTTATTCTCTACAGAACCTATTTCAGACCCTCTCTGTTCTCCTCAAACTATGCCAGCTCCTCAGCAGACACCCTAGCATGTTGCTTCAGAAAGGAAATAAGAAGCCATTTGGCAGGAACTGTCTTAGCTCATTGTCACCACGTGGAAAAGATCACATGGAGACACCCGTGCTCTTTGCCCCTCCTCTGTGTCACAGTGGGAGCAGCGCCCTCCTAAACAAAGCCCTTATCTCCTCTGTACCCCCTCTCTCCTGAAGCTTCATCCCTCCCCTCTCTGCTGGCAACTACCATCAGCACTTAAGCGAGCTCTGGACTTTTTGTCATAAAAAGTCTTCACTTAACTCCCGCTATGGTCCAAATTGTGTTCCCCTCAAATCTGTATGTAGAATCTCTAACCCCCAACGTGATGGTGTTTGGAGATGGGGCCCTGGTGATGGCATTAGTGCCCCTATAAGAAGAGACACCAGAGAGCTTGTTCTCTCTCTCTCTCTCTCCCCACCATGTGAGGACACAGAAAGAAGAAAGCCTCCTACAAGCCAGGAAGAGAGGTCTCACCAGAAACCAACTATGCTGGCACCTTGATCTTGGACTGCCAACTTCCAGAACTGTGAGAAATAAATGTCTGTGGTTTAAGCCCCCCCAGTCTATGGTATTTGGTTACCCAGGGCAAGCAGACTACAACCACCATGCAGTGCCCTCCAGCTGCCACCCTAGCTCTCTCCTCCCCTTTACAGCCAAACCTGTTGAAATGTGCATTCTCCACTTTCTCTCATTCCACACATTTATTAACCCACTGACATCAGAGGGTGATACTAGTACTGAAAAAAAGAAAGTTTCAGTAGGGTCACACAGGCCAACACTGTGCCAGGACCGACTTGGTCTGTCCAATGGGGAAAACGAATGTGGAACAAATAGCTCCCTAATAACTGCTTAACGCTAATTGAGTGGTGTGCTCTGGTGGGGAAGTGCCGGAATGGGGGTTACTGTGCAAGCCCCCTACATTCACCCAGCCTGGTCTGGAGCACGAGACTAATGAGGGCATCCTGGGGTAATGACGTTTATACCATAATATGGAGGATAAATGGGAGCTGATCAGATTGCTAGAGGGGAGAGTATAGCTCCAAGCATAAAAATAGTATGGAAATGGTCCGAGTTGGGAAGGAGTATGTCAGATCTGAGGAGGTGAAAGGTCACAGGACTGGAGCATCATGGGCGACGGAAAGAGTGGCCTAGGGTGGACACTGCCCAAGAGATATGGCTTCAAAGGCCATGCCAGGGAATTGATAGTTACTCTAAGAGCAATGTAGAACATGTGAAGGGTTTGGAGTGAGAGAGTGATGGGTAGCATTTGCATTTAAAGAAGACCACTTGTCTCCTGATGGAGTGGGGTTGAAGAGGAAGGAGTGAATATCAGGAAACTTTTCCCAAAGGGAGAAAAGTCTTTGAGACAATGTGCAGTATTTTTTCCACACATGTTGAGATCACAGTGTGGATCAGTGCAACCAATGCAGTGGCCTGTGCTTGCCTACACAAGGCCTCACTGTAACAAGTGAAAGGTCCTAGATTGCTGAAGACAAACTATCAGAAAGAAGCTTCCTCTTGACCTCAGGGCTGTGGGTCTGTCTTGCGTTGGCATGGATGAGTCTCTGGTTTCCTGAGCCATCCATATTCTGTCCCCACTGAGGCAGCCACCCTGGGAATCATCACAGCAGATGGTGGTGCGCAGATTGGAATGGGGAAATGGAAGCATTTTCACTTTGTTTTCAAGGCCTCTGTCAACCAGCAAGTGAACATCAAGCCCCTAGAGCCTTAGCTGGCTCGAAATTCTCCATCAATTAGGAGCCCCAAAGAAGATGTTGGAATATCTTGTTTATTCATGGAGAGTATTTTCTTTTCCTTCCTTCCTTTCTTCCTTTCTTGTTTCTTCCTTTCTTCTTTTTCTTTCCTTCCTTCCTTTCTTTCTTTCTTTCTTTCCTTTCTTTCTTTTCTTTCTTTCTTTCTTTCTCTTTCTTTCTTTCTTCCTTTCTTTGTAGCATAGCCTGAGTCTTTGTAGAAAAGATTCAGGCTATGGGCTGGTGCTAAATCACACACTATTCATCATTTACCCCTTTATCTCAATGAGCAAAGACTACTCATTTCCTGAAGAATGAAGTCTAGAATTTTATGCTGGGTTTCAAGGCCCTGCCAGTCAGATCTGCTCAGCTGTCTTTTGCATCTTCACTGCTGCCCTGTGTGCCCGTGAACTCCAGCAATCTGAACTATTATTTTGGTCCCTGCTTGGGCTCTGCATTTCCTTGTTTCTGCTCTTTCATTCAACAAATATTTATTGAGCACCTACTATGTACCTAGATAATAGGGATAAAATAGTGAAGAAAACAAGGTTCCTGCTTCACAGAGTTCACATTCTGGTGAGAGAGATGGGTCATAAATATCATTTGATCATCTTTATTTTTCTGTATGTCTGAGAAAAAAATTTAATTCACCATAAGTTGTACCATTTGAGAAACCACGACAGTGAACATTTGTGACCATTTTTCTAGACATTTCTCTCTATATATTATACATGCACCTCCCCTGCCCCCACCCCCACACACACTTTTACATCAATAGGATAAACTATACTTTGTTTACAACTCAAGAAATTATTAAGGAAATCTTTCCATGCCACTGAGTACTCATAGGGATCGTCATCTGTATAGTATTCTATTAATTGTATTGACTATAATTTACTGAACCTTCTCTAATGGCCTTTATGTTATTCTCCTTCCTTCTCTATTTTTCTGGCCTGAAATGCTCTTTCATTCATTAACAGATATTCACATGACTTGAACTCTCAGTTGCTTTAGCCATCTGCCCAAATATCAGAAAATCTTCCCTGGGTATAGCCTATGTAAGAGACTACCCCTCCCTGTCCCTCTGTTTTATTTTCCTTCAAAGCACAGACCTGAAGGAACTGAGGGAACCAAGCCATATGACTATTTGTTAATGAATGAAAAGGCATTTCAGACTGGAAAAATATAAACGAACACGACTCCCTATCTCCAGTAGGATAATGTCTGAGTTCCTCAACAAAGTGTAGTCTCCCATGACCTGAAGACCCCTGAATCAATTCTTGTGTTCATTCTCTCCACTCCAGCCTCCTGTTCGGCATTTTCAAAATGGAATGCTGGTAATTACTCTATGAAGTATCTCCCTCTTTCCTCATTGCCTTGCTAGACTCTGCCTTCCAGGAACTTTAATACCAAGTAGAATGGCATAAGCACCGTTCATCCCATTCAGTGTTTGCTGAATGTTTACTTATTCTTTAAGACACATGTCAGGTATTACTTCCCAGTCTCCATCACTGACACCACCTCCCCAGCACCAGTAAAGGGCGCTTCTCAAGGCCGCTAGAGTACAAGTGTCCTTGACCATTCCTCTCTCATTCTATTTATCTCACAGAGGTAATTATCTGTTCACATGTCTGGCTCCACCACTAGAATGTAAACCCACATGATCAGGAGTTTCCCTCCCTAATTTTTCTCTGTACTTAAAACAGTGCTTGACATAAGCAAACTTCTCCATATGTATTTGTGGAACGATTGAGGGAACAATACTAAAGAAACCATAATTTTTAAATTGTGCAGTAGTGCTAGAAATCTCTCTGTTGAGGTCTGTGTAGCACAATCTTACACAAGGCTGACTGACTTGTGATGGCTTGTCATGACTATTATATACTCCAAATCTCATAGAGAAACGAGTCTCTAGTTTCATCTCTTAATTAAAAAAACTGAGCATTGCTACCTACGTCACCCTTTTCACAGGGCCTTCACACTCCCTCTCTCATCTGTCCCACAATGACCCTGCCAACTAGGATTCCTCCTCAGAATGAGCATAAAGCCCAGCACAGTTCTACAAGGTGATGTGACTTGCTGAGGGTGATGTATGTTGGTTACAGAGGAATCAGAATTAGAATCTGGGATTAGTGCCTGATTGTTTTGAAAGATGCTTGTCATCTAGGGATCAGTTTTATTGACTTTGAAGGCTAAGCAGGGTACTCAGGAAGAAAAGATCTAGGCTCTACCCCTCAGGGGCAAAATCCAAGAAGAAAAGAGCCAGAGGCAAGGAGAGAGTTGATGTCACTCTGCCATACCATCATCTTCTCTTGATCCCCTGTAACCCCTCTTCTGTCCACCAGGGAGGAATAGAAAGATACTTTGATTATGCAGTGATGTGTTTCAATTCAAATGCCCTCAAATTCATCAATGTTGATGGATACCTCAGTCCAAAACCCTGGGTTAAGTGCTGTGGGAAACCAAAAGATGAGTGGGGCATCCTCTGCCATAATGGATAATTGTATGAACAAAACGAATTCCTAGGGCTTCCCTGGTGGTGCAGTGGTTGAGAATCTGCCTGCCAATGCAGGGGACACGGGTTTGAGCCCTGGTCTGGGAAGATCCCACATGCCACGGAGCAATTAGGCCCGTGAGCCACAGCTACTGAGCCTGCGCGTCTGGAGCCTGTGCTTCGCAACAACAGAGGCCGCGATAGTGAGAGGCCCGTGCACCGCGATGAAGAGTGGCCCCCACTTGCCGCAACTAGAGAAAGCCCTCGCACAGAAATGAAGACCCAACACAGCCAAAAATAAATAAATAAATTAATAATAATAAAAAAAACCAAATTCCTATGTAAGCAGTATTCATACATTCATATATAAATTTACTTACTCAAAACATATTTACTAAATGCCCACTGTGTTCCAGGCAAGGTACTAGGTGTTAGGAACACAGTGGTGAAAAGACAAGGTTTATGCTCTTGTGGTACTTCCATTTTACTAAAGGAGAATCAGGATAGATAAACATTTATCTGCCTTAAGGAATTTGCCCAAATAGCAGCCAGTGATTCAAGCTTCAGCAGTCTGACTCTGGATCCATGCTCTTAGTCACCATCCTAGTCTATCTAAAACCCCAAATTCCTGAAACAGAATAGGAAACCTCGTGTATGGTCAGGCCATTCATGGTGGTTGTTCCCCTGTATTCTGTATACCCCCTGCTCAACCAGGCCCTGCTTCACTCACATGACTAGCCAATTCTCTTAATTATAGGGCTTCATCAGTAACTGCCTGCATGCTTGCCCCTTGCCCCAGCCCCTGGTTTCCCTGGTAACTGATGAGCCCACCTGACGTCAGTTCCGCCTATAAAAGGTAGCCTCCTTCTCCCCCGAGCAGGGAAGATTGTTGCCGTGACCTGCTTGCTGCCTGCCAACCATGGTGGGAGTGTCGCTCCAGGACCTTTTGCTTCAGACATGTAATAGCTCCTGTCCAGTATAAACCGTTGATGTCTCTGTCGCTGTATGTGGGCTCTTTATTTAGTGTCGAGGCTGAGCAACTACAAGGTTTGCAAGCCTGCGGTGGGCAGCCCAACAACTGAGCCAGCCAGGGGGCTGAGGAAGCGCTCGTGAGCACAGAAATGTCAGGAAATAAGGTCAGGGAATGGAAGGTTGCAGATGTGATCCTGGGGTGGCCGCCCACTAGCCTGTGAGGCCCTGTGGCAGCTGTCTACCATGACAGATGTCTTTCTCTTCCATTATAGTGACGACATCCTGTTAACCTCAGAGTCTCTTTCCACTTTAAAAGTAGCTGCCCCGCGCTCGTGGCTCATCTGACTGCATGGGGATGGCTGGTGAATGCAGACAGAACACAAGGACCTGGATTATCTACAAAATGCCAGCATAGCCCCGACCCACCCCCGCTCAACGACTACAGGCACAGGCTTTAGGGATGTTGACTGAGGGACAGGATTGGGAACTGGAGTGGCCAGTTACCCGGAGGGTCTGGTTGGGCCTGTGGCAATGGCGTAATCATAAGGGTGCCCTTGGGCTTCTGGTCCCACCTGAGGAAGGAGGCAGAGCCGTGATACAGTGTGATGGAACAGCAGCGACCTGTGTCTACAATGCCACACAACAGGCAGAGGACGATACCAAAAGGCCTACCCGAGTCAGGGAGCAATGCGAAACACCACTCTTCGGGGTCTAGAACAGCTGTGTGTGTGACCTACGGGACCCACGGACGTCGATAGCGACCAAGGAACCCACGTTACTGGCCGTGAAGTTCAGGAAAGGGCCGATGCAAATGAAACGTGCTGGCATTTCCACGTGCCTTACGGCCCCACTGCTGCCGGGCTAATGCAGAGGATGAGTGGGCTGCGTCAGCAACAGGTGAGACGGGAAAGCCGCTCTCAACGTGTGGCCACACCCCAGGAGCAATGGGCCCAGCGCCCATGCCACGTGAACCCAGAGGCCGCTAGTCCACGTCATCCGAGTTCAGCTGTTGACCACCGAGGGATGTCGCCAACTATCGGTCAGGACGATAAGTCGCTTTCGCTCTGGCCACGGCATCTACCCCCAGGGAACACATTATAAAACTGGCCCTGAGACTGGCAGGTAAGTCCCCGGGGGTTTGGGTTTGCTGCCTCGTGGGGAATAGGATTAGAAAGGGATGTACAGATCTCACCTGTCTCCTGCCCGGCCCCACCTAAGACCACTGAGGTAATGAATCCAGGCCCTGACTGAAGGAAGGCACCATCATATTAACCCCGTGGGCCTCTCCAGGATTCGGCACTGGCTGTAGGGACTGAGGGTGCAGAGGCGGCATGGTACTGCCCCCCAGCACAGGAGCCACAGGCAGGGGTGGTAGTATTTCAGGAGGCTGTTACTGCTTGTATTTTGTTTAATGGTCATGATCTTCCCTGCACTGTGCCTGTTATGAATATCTTACATTTTGTCCCTAATCTGAGTGGAGGGAATCTGTTCACGAACTGGGCACAGTGGTGGCCTCACTGCAAAACGAGTCTGAGTGCTGGGCCGACAGCGAGGTGCCATTGTCATTCTCCTCTGGACTTTCATGAAAAACTGACCTTATAAGCAGCTGGCTCCAAAGTTTGCCCACTTCTTGGACTCTTGAAACTCCTTAGCTGCTATTGCCTGTATCGCATTTGTGGTATTTGGTTGCAGTGCCCTCTCTGTACCTGACCCCAAGGGTATCACGGAAGAGAGGTGGACCAAGATTGTAAGGGTGCTGCAGGGTCTGTAGGGGTGGAGGGTGTGGTCAGGCCACTCAAGATGGCTGTTCCCTTGCTCTCCATCCATCCCCTGCACGACCAGGCCCTGCCTCACTCACATGACTCTCCAATCCTCTTAATTACTGGGCTTCATCAGTAACTGCCTGCATGCTTGACCCTGCCCCAGCCCCTGGTTTCCCTGGCAACTGATGAGCCCACCTGACATCAATTCCCCTCCCCCATAAATGATAGCCTTCTTCGCTGAGTAGCAAAGTCTGCTGTCATGTCCTGCCAGCCGTCTGCTGCACATGGTGGGATGTCACTCCAGGACCTTTTGCTTCAGATATGTAGGATACCCTGTCCAATAAACCACTGATGTCCCTGTTGCTGTATCTGGGATCTTTCTTCAGTCTCGAGACTGGGCAACTACAAGGTTTGCAGACCTCTGTAGGGTGCGGCCCAACACCTGGTATCCAGGACCCAGGAACATCTTTGCAGAATTGGAAGCAAAACAAGACCGACTTTGTCATATTCAAAATAGATAAATTGGAACTTACCTCCAGAATTCCCATAATTTGTTATAGTCTGTCCCCAAATCTCCAGGTGGCAAAGTAATAAACATCAGCTAATAAAACATGAGACATGGAATGGCGTGTGACTGTTCCCCAAGACCTACTCTGCTTATGATTATCAAATGATGTATGCTTGCACTTTCACAATAATATCTCACTACTCTTAACAGCCGTTTTAGAAGTCTGCCGTTATCTTAGCAGGGGCAGGGGATAAATCAAAGCAGAAAAAAGTAGGATTTGGGAATGTGACGAAGAGCTGGATGCTACTTCTGACACTAAAGCCATTATCCTGGTCTCAGGTGGCTCATGTGGGCTCCAGACCTTCAACTCTCCTGGAGTAGTTCATGCACGAAGGAGAACACAGCATCACTTCTCAGATGAGGCTCCCACTGAGAATGACCAACCTTGGTTGGTGAGAAAGGCATCTTCTATGAAGGAGTGCCAGTGGTTCATGTCAACATTAGGGGCATAGCTCTGGAATATTAGGGAAGAAATCTAGCAATGGAACAGTAATGAAGTAGGGAAGGGAGTGAAGTATTTGAGCACAAGATTCTGTTCCCTTTGAACATGAAGACAAGCTGTGCATTTAGACCCTAGAAACAAGGGAGTACTGGGAGGGAGGTACTGAACAAATGATACTTAAAAAGGCACTGTTCACTCAAGGAGAGTCTTGTTTCTAAGTTCAGTAGTAACAACTCAGCCCTTTAAAATTCAAGAGGAAAACAGATACGGGCACAGACCCCATGATCTTGGTGTGGCTTAGATTTCAATTCAGGCAGGATTTGTGACTTCACTGGGTGGTGCTAATGAAACACAGGGCATGTTGACTCATTTCTGCTTGACATTTAATTTGCTGCATGATTTCTAGCATGTTCTATCTGATACAGGTGTTTTCAGGATGGATAGATCATTCAAAAATATGCCTTATTTTTTAAAGAGGTGGTAATACTAAAAAGAAAGCAAAAAAGGGTAAGATCTAAGTGTTGTACAAGTTTAAACATTCAACCCTATCTAATTCCTGATTCTTTCAATCGTAATAGGTCATTTATGGACTCAGTGTCTACTGTGGTTTTGGCCTCAAGTTTAATATGCCTGGCAGAAATCCAGAGGGGAAAGATGAAGACTCAGGTAATTCTGGTTAATATGTATAAAAGGAAGACATAGTCATCTTAAAGCCTAAAAAATGGAAAGCTTTTTGACTTGCCAAAGCATAAAAATAATAGGATGTGATTGACTGAATTGAAGATTTTTACTTGGCAATAATGTGGTAAAAGTTTTAATAACCATGCTATGTTTTAAAAGTGGTGGACAATGACACATTATATCGTATAAACTTGCTAGGAAGTGGAGGAGAAAACAGAGGTAAGAACGCATCTGTCTAAGAAGTAGGTCAAATGTTTGTCCGGCATATGCTCTGAGAGAGAACCTGTGTTAGAGATGGGAGATAAAGAAGAATATCAAGAAGCAAGCCAGCAAGAGCTGGGCTCCAGCTGGGCAGGCAGGCAGGCTTACAGGTAATTCCTAGCTTTGTTGCTCTGTGATGTTGAGGCTATTTTGATTACAGTTGCTGCATAACAAATTACCCTAGAACTTGTAAAGTGAAAACCATTTCATTTTGCTCCTGATCTTATGGGGGAGAACTTCAGGAAGGGCTGCGCCAGGTAGTTCTTACTTGGGGTCTCATGAGGTTGCAGTTAGTCGTTGGCTAGATCTGCCATCATCTGAAAGCTTGAGGTTGAGCCAGATATGAGAGCAAGATGGGGGCTGTCGGTTGGGAGTTCAGCCATGTTCAGGTGATGCTCCAGCATAGCAGCCTTTGGGATGGCAAACTTCTTACCTGTTGGTTGTTCTTTGCCAGAGCAGGTGTTCTAATGGAAGCTAGTGGTAGATGCATGGCATTTATAATGAAGCCTTGGAAGTCAGTCATTTCAGTCATACTCTGCTGGTGGAAGCAGTCACAACCCCAGGGGTAGGGGGAATTAGACTCTGCCATTTGACTGGAGTGGCAAGGCCACATTTTAGAGGATGGGCGATATGGTTGTAGCCATCTTTCTAAAAATCTGCCACAGTGGCCTTGAGAAAAATAACCTCTAAAGCTTAGTTTACCTGTATGTAAAATGAAAATAACAATATTTTATGAGAGATTATGATAACTAAGGTCATCTATACCATTTTTCTAGATTCCACATATATGCGTTAATATAAGATATTTGTTTTTCTCTTTCTGACTTCACTCTGTATAAAACATGTAACTAATGAGAACCTACTGTATAGCTCAGGGAACTCTACTCAGTGCTCTGTGGTGACCTAAATGGGAAGGAAATCCAAAAGAAAGGGGATATGTGTATACATATAGATGATTCACTTTGCTGTACCGTAGAAACTAACACAACACTGTAAAGCAACTATACTCCAATAAAAATTAATTTTAAAAAAGATTATAACTAAAAGAATAATGCTTATAAGAGACAGCCTGGTGCTGGAAACCCAATGAATCTTTCATCAATGTTTGCTTTTAACAGTCGTGGAACTCGGGGTGCTTACTCTAGCTCCCACTTTTACAAGACTAGGGTACAAAATCATGCCATATCTCTTTGTAATCTTCAAATTATAAGTACCTCTAACTCTCCTCTTACATATCCTTGAGGAGATTCTTTTCTCCTCGCTAGGATCTGACCTCCTGTGACAATATCAAAATACTCATTAAGGGCCTCCCTGGTGGCGCAGTGGTTGAGGGTCCACCTGCCGATGCAGGGGACACGGGTTCGTGCCCCGGTCCGGGAAGATCCCACATGCCGCGGAGCGGCTGGGCCCGTGAGCCATGGCCACTGAGCCTGTGCGTCCGGAGCCCGTGCTCCGCAACGGGAGAGGCCACAACAGTGAGAGGCCAGCGTACCACACACACACAAAAAAAACCTCATTAAGTCCTGGTCATTCACTTTCTTGACACTGCTCCTTGGGTCTCATCTTTGCCAGAGAAGTTTACTTACTATGGTAGGCATTCCCACAAAGGCTGCTCAGCCTCTTCTGTTCTAAACCCTGTCTTCTCTGCCCAAGATCCAAACTATTCCTCCAGGCCTTTCACTCCCTGAAGAGAATTCCTTGCCTCACTAAGAGTAGAGGTCCCTCCAAATAGGAGTTTTCTCATCACTGTCTCCTCCACTTCCACATGTAGCCCCACCTGCACCCATCCTTTTCTCTCACCTTATGTCTCAAAATATAGACACACATCTCTGGTTTCTAAGGCTGAGTACCTCAGTCTTGCAGTTTGTTCCCATCCTTTCTCTCTTCTATGGAACTTCGCTACACCGACGATGCCTTCTCTTATAGCTTCAACTGCCTCCTTGAGATTGTCACCTTCCCTTGAGTCTGTCAAATGCCAAAGCCTTTCCAAGTTACTAAAGCAAAATCAACCAGCTATACCCTTACTTCAGTCTTGCTTCCTGTCAAGCTGCTGTACTCTCCTCTCCTTCACCACCGGCCTCACTGCCTCCAAGTCCTCATCACCATTCATTCTTTATTCCCTGTAATCTGTCTCCTGCTCTGTCTTTCTAGAAGCTGTTCTTGCAAAGGACTCTTGGGGCTTCCTGATTTAAGTTGCTATTTTGAGGTGGCTTGTTGGACAATAGCAGTTAAATAACACAGTGATCAATCCAGGATCTTGACCCATGTGATGCTTGCAAAGCCCCTTCCACATCAGCAGGTCATGGAGAGTAAGGCTAATGCATTCTAGTGGGGACTTTGACTTTCAAGTGAAGGAGTCATAGGAAATATTTAGAATTTTTTTTTTGCCTTTTTAAATCTGAAAGTCTTACATTAAGGAGTATTGTATGTAGAGGGAATGGGGGACACAGTTTTAAAGGAATCACTTAGGAAGCTTCATGTTTCAAAACATGTGCCTGTCTTCTACTTTCCCACAGCTCTTTTGTAATTTGCTCCCTGGCATAAAGGTAGTTGGGGATGTTTGGAGTCCAGACCAACGCATTCTTTCACAGGGAGAAACTGAGGCCTAGAGTAGTCAAATGACTTCCTTAAAGTGTCAAACATGCTATAATGCCAGGAATTTTGTACTCAGTTTTTAGGTATATGTGGGTTTATTTTTATGTGTTTGTTTAAAAAAATGATTGGATACATGTTTATAGCAAGTCAAGCCATACGGCGGTCTGTTTAAAAAAAAATTCTCAACCTCCTTTTCTACTTTATTACTGAGGTAACTAATTGTAACAGTTTGATAAACCTTCCATACTTCTTTATGCTAACATTTATTTTATCTTATCAGTGATATATTTCCAGGTAAGTAAAAATGGTCTAATTTTTCCCATTTTTAAATTGATAGTTGATATATCGTAAAAGGTACCTCTTTAAAGTATACAATTCAGTGGTTAACATAACATATTGAAGAAGGTTATGCAACCATCACCATTACCTAATTTAGAACATTTTCATCACCCCAAAAGGAGACTGACCCATTAGCAGTCACTTCTTAGTCTTCTCTTCAGTCCTGGTAACTACTAATCTCCTTTGTCTTTATAGATTGCCCATTCTAGACATTTCATATAAATGGAATCATACAATATGTAGCCTTCTGTGTCTGGATTCTTTCACTCAGCATAATGTTTTCAAGCCTCATCTTTGTAGCATGTATCAGTACATTCTTTATGGCCAAATACTTTCATCGTAAGGATAGGCCACATTTGTTTACCCATTCATCAGTTGGACATCTGGCCATTATGAATAAGTTCTATGAGCATTTGTGTATACAAGTCTTGTGTGTACACAAGTCTTAACTATTATTTCTCTTGGGTATGTACCTAGGAGTAGAATTGCTGGGTCATATGGTAATTTCATGTTTAACTTTTTGAAGAATTGTTAAACTGTTTCAAAGCACCTACACCATTTTACATTCCCAGCAGTGTATGAGGGTTCCAATTTCTCCACATCCGTGACCATATTTGTTGCCATCTTTATTATAACTGTTCCAGTGTGTGTAGTGTGATATTTCATTATGGTTTTTATTTACGCTTCCCAAGTGAGTAATGATGTCTCGCGTCTTTTCACGTGCTTAATGGCCACTTCCATATTTTCTTTGGAGAAATGTCTATTCAAATTTTTTTAGTCTGATTTTTTTTTTAATTTTTTAAATTTAATTTTGGCGGCGTTGGGTCTTTGTTGCTGCGCGCAGGCTTTCTCTAGCTGTGGCGAGCGGGGGTTACCCTTCGTTGCGGTGCGCGGGCTTCTCATTGCGGTGGCTTCTTGTTGCGGAGCATGGGCTCTAGGCGCGGGGGCTTCAGTAGTTGTGGCTCGCGGGCTCTAGAGAGCAGGCTCAGTAGTTGTGGCATACGGGCTTAGTTGCTCTGTGGCATGTGGGATCTTCCTGCACCAGGGGTTGAGCCCATGTCCCCTGCATTAGCAGGTGGATTCTTAACCACTGTGCCACCAGGGAAGCCCTAGTCTGATTTTATTTTTGAATTGCAATAGTTCTTTGTATATTCTGGAAACAAGTCCCTGATTGAATATATAATTTGCAAATGTTTTCTCCCATTCTTTTTACATTCTTGATAGTGTCCTTGATGCACACAAGGCTCAAAATTTTAATAAACTCATTTATCATATGTGCATGTTTGTCATATCTAAGAAATTGTTAATTAATCCAAGGTCATGAAACTTGTACATTCTAGACATTTTGTAGCATTAGTTCTTACACTTGGTCATTCCATTTTGAGTTTATTTTTCTACATGGTGTGAAGTAAGGGTTTAGATTTATTCTTTTGCATATGGATTTTCATTTATCCCAGCATCATTTGTCAAGACTGTCCTTTCTCCATTAAATGGTCTTAACACCCTTGCTGAAAATCAATTGACCATAGTTCTATGGGTTTATTTCTGGACTCTTCAATTCTATCACATGTATCTGTGTTTATCCTTATGTTATTACCAGATTATCTTGATTATTATAGCTTTGTAATAAGTTCTGAAATTGGGAAGTGTGAGACCACCAACTTTTGTTCTTTTTCAAGATTGTTTTAGTTAATCTGAACTTCCTGAACTTCCACAGGAATTTTAAACTCAGATTGTCAATTTCGTTAATGCATCTGGAGTTTCAATGAAGATTGCGTTGAATCTGTAGGTCAATTGGGGAAGTTTTGACACCTCAATTTTGAGACTTTCAATCCATGAACATGAGATATCCTTCCATTTGTTTAGGTCTTTACTTTCTTTTAATGATGTTTTCTGGTTTCCAGTGTACAAGTCTTGTACTCTTTCATTAAACTTATTCCTAAGAATTCTTGGTACTGTCATAAGTAGAATTATCAATTTTATTTCTTTGGATGGTTCATTACTAGTATATAGACATACAATTGACTGTAACTGTATCCTGCAGTCTTGCTGAACTAGTTTATTCGCATTTAATTTTTTGTGTGGATTGTTTAGGATTTCGATATATAAGATAAATGACAACTGCAAATAAGGTTTTATTTCTTTGCAATTTGGATACTTTTATTTTTTCTTTAATAATTCTAGTTAAAACCTTCAGTACAGTGTTAAAGATGTAACAAGAGTGAACATCCCTGATTTGTTCCTGATCTTTAGGGGGAAAGCTTTCAGCCTTTCACCATTAAGTATGAAGTTTACTGTAGGTTTTTCATAGATCCTCTCTATCAGGTTGAAGAGGTCCCTGTCTATGCCTGTTTTGAGTCTTTCTATGATGAAAGACTGGATATTTGTCTAATACTTTATGTGTCTATTGAGATCATATTTGTCATTTATTTTATTAATATGGTGCATTAGATTAATTTATCATATGTTGAACCCCCTTTGTATTCCTCGGAAATCATTTGTCAATGTTTATATTCATTTTTATGTTACTGGATTCTATTTGCCAGTACTTTATGCATTTTTTGCATCTATAGTCATAAGGAATATTGATCTTATGATAACTCATTTTTAATACACCTAAGAACAATGCATTCATATTATGGACTATGTATTGAGAAATACTTAAATTGCTTTTTCTCCCTAATAAGCAATGCTAAAATAAGCATCCTTTCACCTATTTACATAAAAATTCATTTTATTTCTGTACACTTCTAAATATAAGGCTGCTTAGTCGAAGTGTATGTTCATTTTAAATTTTAATAAATATTTCCAAAAATGCAGCAATCTACATATTCCCAGAGATGTGATTATAATATACTTTCTCCAGTATAAGATACTGATATTTTAAATTTTTGCCAAAGGGTCAAATATTTCTCATTACTCCAATTTTCCTAACATGTGCCAAAGTTGAACATTGTTCCCTAAGATATTGGCAATTTACATTTCTTCTCTAAACTGCCCATTGATTTCCTTTGTCCATTTTTAATTGGGTTTTTCTTCTTATTAATGTATAGGAGCTTTTGCATATTTAGGATTTTTAACATTTTGTCAGTGATGTTTGCAGTTTTCTATATTTTTAACTAGTTCATATGTCAACTTTTTACTTTCTAGCTTTTTAGGTTTCGTTTTACCCGTACCACCTAACCCATCCCAAAGTTATATAAATATTGTCTATACTCTTTTTTTTTTAACATCTTTATTGTAGTATAACTGTTTTACAATAGTGTGTTAGTTTCTCCTTTACAACAAAGTGAATCAGTTATACATATACATA
>NC_041214.2:65715051-65716274 GCF_002837175.3 Physeter macrocephalus | reverse complement strand
TTAGGCAGCCTCTCTGCTAATGGATGGGGCTGTAGACCTGTCTTGCTCTTCGTTGGGGATAGGGTGTCCAGCACTGTTCGTTTCTCGTCCTTGAGTGAAGCTGGGTCTTGGTGTTGAGATGGAGATCTCTGGAGATTTTTGCCATTTGATATTGCGTGGAGCTGGGAGGTCTCTTGTGGACCAGTGTCCTGAGGTTGGTTCTCCCACCTCAGAGACACAGCCCTGATGCCTGGCTGGAGCGCCAAGAGCCTTTAATCCACACGGCTCAAAATAAAAGGGAGAAAAAGTAGAAAGGAAAGAAAGGAAGGAAGGAAGGAAGGAGGGAGGGAGGGAAGGAAGGAAGAATGAAAGGAAGGGAGGAAGGAAGAAAGAAAGGAAGGAAGAAATGAAGGAAGGAAGCAAGGAAGGAAGGAGGAGAGGAAGAAAGGAAAGAAGGGAGGAAGGAAGGAAGAAAGGAGGGAAGGAAGGAAGAAAGAAAGGGAGAAGACAAAATAAAGTAGGATAAAATATAGTTATTAAAATTTAAGAAGAAAAATTTTTATTAAAAAAAACGGGTCGGTTTAACCCTAGAACAAATGGTGAAAGCAAAGCTATACAGACAAAATCTCACACAGCAGCACACATACACACACTCACAAAAAGAAAAAAAGGGGAAATTAATAATATATCTTGCTCCCAAAGTCCACCTCCTCAACTTGGGATATTTCGCTGTCTATTCAGGTTTTCCACAGATGCAGGGCACTTCAAGTTGATTGCGGAGTTTTAATCTGCTGCTTCTGAGGCTGCTGGGAGAGACCTCCCCCTCTCCTCTTTGTTCGCACAGCTCCTGGGGTTCAGCTTTGGACTTGGCCCCGCCTCTGCGTGTAGGTTGTCCGAGGGCGTCTGCCCTTCGCTCAGACAGGACGGGGTTAAAGGAGCAGCTGATTCGGGGCCTCTGGCACAGGCCGGGGGGAGGGAGGGAGGGTCACGGATGCGGGGTGAGCCCGCGGCGGCAGAGGCCAGCGTGACGCTGCACCGGCCCGAGGCACGCCGTGCGTTCTCCCGGGGAAGCTGTCCCTGGATCCCGGGACCCCGGCAGTGGCGGGCTGCACGAGCTCCCGGGAGGGGCGGTGTGGAGAGTGACCTGTGTTTGCACACAGGCCTCTTGGTGGCGGCAGCAGCAACCCTAGCGTCCCACACCCGTCTCTGCTGTCCGCGCCGACAGCCGTGGCTCGCGCCCGTTT